>NC_022028.1:13973675-13985654 GCF_000317375.1 Microtus ochrogaster | reverse complement strand
TTCATAAATTCTTAGAGACAATATCTTCCATTAAACACGGGTCTCAGGAGTTTTAGCTAACCCATTGGTCAACAAGACTCAGTGATCCTCTGTCTTGACCCTTCCCTATTCTAAGCACTTGGAATACAAGCATACTGAAGTTATTTCCAGATTTGGGATCCAAATTCAGGCCCTCAAGTTTGTAACTAACACTGTTATTCCACTAGGGTGTCCTGCAAGTCTTTGGCTTTGTTTTAAAAGGTTTTTGAGAAGTTGTCCCATTAGACATTGAGAATTCTTTTTACACTCAACATTTTATATTGTTACATTTAAATATCACATATACAAATTATATAAATCATGACATTCAGACATTTACAATTTTATGTGATTTAGTGGTGTAGTAGGTCCTTCTGTGTTTGTGTTGTTTTCTTTGGTTAATAAAGAAATTGCTTTAGGCCTGGTGATAGGGCAGAACTTAGGTAGGCAGGGAGACAGAACTGAATTATGGGAGGAAGAAAGCAGAGTCAGAGAACTGCCATGGAGCTGCCAGAATCAGACATGCTAATTTTTTTCTGGTAAGCCACAACCTCATGGTGATATACATATTAATAGAAATGGGTTAAATCAAGATATGAGAGTTAGTCAATGAGAGGTTAGAGATAATGGGCCAGGCAGTAATTTAATTAATACAAATTCAATGTGGTTATTTTGGGTGTAAGCTAGCAGGATGGCCGGGACAAACAAAGGGCCACCCTCTCTGTGCCACAATTTAGCCTTTCAATATTTATTTAGCATTTTCTTCCTTTCATTTTTCAAATATATAAGCACTTACTTTTTTTGCTATAATTTTGTTTTCCTCTTCTTTAAACACAGTTATTTGCTCAAGATACATATGTTCATCTCACCATGCAGAGTTCCCTAATTCTCTCATGACCCTCATTATCATTACTGCTTAGAGATGGCCTTAACAGTTGATTTTGTGGTTTTAGAATAGCATTTTTTTTCTTTTTTAAGCACTTTCGATATTGTCTTATCTTTTGACTCTTTAGTGAACTTGCATATCAGTTTAGATATTGCTGTGGTTTTTAGTATCATATACTGTTTTGGAAATGCTGTGATTTCCTGGCATCACTTATGCAACCTTAAAAACAGATTGTGTTTATAAGTATGGACTTCCTCAGGAATGCAATATTGTCCTGAGAATCTTTCATCCAGCAACTGTGCAAACATGGTGATTTCTACAAAATGTATTTACTCCCATTAATAAGGATATATAATTAGATGTCTTAGCTTCCCAAGGGTAAATATGGTGTTGGTGGAGGCCACTGCTCAGACCACAAAATAATCATACAGTAACTATATTATTTAAGTCACTGTTTGGTCAATAGCTTAAGCATATTTCTAGCTAATTCTTATATCATAAGTTAACCCATTTCTATTAATCTGTGTATTGCCATGTAGCTGTGGCTTACCTGAAAGGTTTTGGAGCATGTGTCTTTGATAGCAGCTCCATGGCTTCTCCCTAACTTCACCTTGTTCTTCTAATTATTCAGTTCAGTCTTCCCCACCTACCTCTATTCTACCCTATCTCAGGCCAAAAAGCTTCTTTATTCATTAACCAATAAAACCAACACACATTCGGAAAGACTTCCCACACAATTTCTCTTTTTCTGTTTAAACAAGAGGGAAGATTTTATTTAATAGAGTAAAATTACATATAACAAAACAGGTATTATACAAAATTATAATTACAATATTTATATCTACTTTATCTTTTATCATAACTAAGAAAAACTATAACTATAGCTATCTATTCATCAACTCCATCAAAGACTCCAGAAGGATATAATATTACCTAAGTTAACAGGAAGTGCATTGTAAGCAACTTCCAAAACACTAGATTTGACAGAGACATCTCTCTGCCTGGACAGTCACCCAAAGTTTTTCTGGATCGTTGGAGAATTCTTCTTCAACCAATAGGCCCATAGTATCTGGCAGACATTTTCATGAAGCAGAAAATTTCAAAGACACTTCTACTTCTCTGGAAATTGTTTTAAATCCTCTCTTTGCCTAAAAAAAATCTAAAGTATTTTCAGATAATCCAAATTATCAGGTGTCAAGTTACATTTCTTAGTTATGAGGTGTTGCCTGAGAAAAAGGTCTTCTGTCTAGTTCAGTAAAATACTGCTAGTGTTCATGACTCTGAACTCTGGTGTACATAAAGTAAAGAGAATCTGCATTTCAACTCTACATTTCTTACAATTCATTTATTGCTTTTCAGAACTATTTAGGATGCAGAATTATGGTGACATCTTGAAGGTAGGGGTGGTCATGGAAAATATATCGGCAAGAAAACAGACTTAGTAATATAGCATTATTAATCAGAGCAGAAACTCATTTTCAAAAGCAGCATCAGTTCTTTTTCCTATAGCATTGTTGTGGGTCTCCATTCGTGACAGGTATGGATTTTATCTTGTGGAATAAGAATTGAATCCAGTCCAAAGCGGTTGATTACTTCCATGATGTTCATGCCACTTTTTTCCAGTTAGAGTATCTTTTACAGATCTACAGAGAGGGAGAGAGGGAGAGAGAGGGAGAGAGGAAAAGAGAGAGAGGGAGAGGGGGGGGGGAGAAAATAATTTGGGGTATTGGTTCTTTTTTTATCATATGGATCAATGGGTCAAACTCACCTTTTCAGGCTTGACATAGGCATCTTTACTCACAGAGCCATATCACTAGCCCTTAGGAATGAAAATGATTTCTAAAGCTCATCTGTCTTGTATCAAATATTTCTTTAAAAATATTTTTGCATGGGTCTATATAATCAGTATATAAATATCTATCTTGAGAATTGTCCACTCATCATCTCTGCATAACATTTTATGTTGATCAAGGAGAACCTCAAGTGATGGTTATTATTCAGTATTACTAGTGATCCTATTTTTGTTCTCTACACATTCTCTAACAGCTTGAGCTGACATTCTTCTTACTGGTCTTAATCAAAATTTTGATTGGCTCAATTGCAACCTATGGTATGTATTGCATTCAAATGCAAATGCAAGTATACTAATGAATAGTCTAAAAATTTTGGGTGTCAAAACTTTAGTTTTTATTAGTTTTGTCATCTTTGTTTTAGTTTTCAAGTCAACACACAGAGTTACAGGGTAAGGGCACTTCTTGGGTACCTTGTTGTTATTCATCAATAGACATACTTCTACCAGCCACACCCACCACTTACTCTCACTTTCCAGTTGTAGTTCTTCTCCCAGATAATTTCTGCTTTTGTCTTCATATTGTGTCCATTTCCTTACCACCTCCTGCCCTCAGAATATCTACTGTTGCAAGGAGACTGCTTGTTCATCCCGGCTACCCAGCCCAGAAATAATCATACCGGAACTGTATGAATTAAATCACTGCTTGGTCCATTAGCTCTAGCTTCTTGTTGGCTAACTCTTACATCTTAATTTAACCTATTTCTATTCATCTAAATATTACCATAAGGTCGTGGCCTACCAGCAAAGTTTCAGCACCTCTATCTTTGGGGGACAGATCCATAGCGTCCACTGACTCTACCCTTCTTTCTCCCAGCATTCAGTCCAGTCCTCCCTGTCTACCTAAGTTCTGCCCTATCAACAGAGCAAGGTAGTTTCTTTATTCATTAATGATGATCACAGCACACATAGGGGAGTCCCACATCAATCTGATCTTTCCATCTCTTGGTCCCTTTTCTAGTTTCCAGATCTACAACCTCCCATACACATCATATGCATATATATACATATATATGAAAAACTAGGGCCCTCATATTGTGGGTCTATCTTATATGGGTTAACATATGATTCATTTTATTCATTTCCAGCAGAGGTTATGATTTCATTCTTATAAAAAATTGAATTCCATTGTGCTTACATGCTACATTTTCTTTTTGTCATCTGTCTGTCTATCTGTGTGGGTATTTCAGATTGATGGCAGGTACCCACAAAGCCAGAGGCATTGAATACCTTGAAGCAGGTGTTATAGGCAGTTATGAGTTTTCCACCATGGGTGTTGGGAAACGAACTCAGGTTCTCTCCAATAGCAATATATACTCCTCTTTTTTTATTTTACTGACCTCTACATTTTTCTCTGCACTCCTCCATGCCTCTCCTCTCACATTGAACCCTCTCCAAAGGTCCCCATGCTCCCAATTTACTCAGGAGATCTTGTCTTTTTTTTTTACTACCCATGTAGATTAGATCTATGTATGGCTCTCTTAGGGTCCTTGTTGTCTAAGTTCTCTGGGATTGTGATTTGTGGGCTGGTTTTCTTTGTTTTATGTTTAAAAACCACTTATAAGTGAGTACATGTGATAATTGTCTTTCTGGGTCTGGGTTACCTCACTCAACGTGATGTTTTCTAGCTCCATCCATTTACCTGCAAAATTCAAGATGTCATAATATTTTCTGCTGTGTAGTACTCCATTGTGTAAATGAACCACATTTTCTTTATCCAAAGGAAAATGCATAAGCAATACACATTCTCAATGGTGAGTCATCTTGCCAGTCCCCCAATATCTCTTTTATATGTGTGAACTTAATCGCAATACATGACAATAAAATATTTTATATTTATACCACTGAATATACAGTGATAATATTATGAAAGAACTGACAGTCTTTAGTGTGTATATGAGTCTACTCATATTTTTTTCTGATAGGGAAATGTCTTAAAACATACTAAAGATTAAAACTATGGATATAGAACTTGGCAGTTATCTATAAGAAAATTATTAATGACCAAAAGGCACTTATGAATCAAGCAGTGAATCTAATCAAATCTAGATTTTGCAATTCTATTACTTATGGATACTTGAACAAACCAAATTATACAGTTTGACTGATGTTTTAGGGGGAAATCTAAATGTATAATTATGTCACTACTTTTATATTGGAAAAAACTTCTATACATGAAATATGATTATGCAAGGCATTTGGAAATGTAAGATCAACATATGATGAGATGGCCTGCAGCATTATTGTTGAAGTCATTCTCATTTTGTTTACTTCATCTCACTCTTGATGTGAAGCAGAGCTCCTTAAATATTGAAAGTTTATTTAATATTTTTATTCATTGGAATTATGCCCAATATTTTATTTGAGTCTTTAGGGATCTCTTCCAACTCAGTAAGTTCTGATCCAGAGTGTCCAGTTGTAGAAATTAGTAATGCCAATGGCATGTACCCTTAAAGTTACAATGTCAGGAGGAATGTGTGTGTGTGTGTGCACACTTGTGTGTGTGTGTGTGTGCACACTTGTGTGTGTGTGTGTTGTGTGTGTGTGAAGTGCTTTTATTAATGTATTTTCAACTCAAGTGTGTGTGTATGGCTAAGGAAGAAATATGATTTTCATGTAGTTGTATGTTATATAATTGAAAGTGATTTTTCTAAATCTTTGGAAAACAGTGTTGGACAAAGCACTGGGACACATTGTTTTCCTTTTGTCTTTAGTTTTGCTACATTCTTTGCTAAACATGAAATATAATCATTTTCACTTTTACATTTCTATATATACATGTCATTGCAATTTACTTATTCATCATTTTACCTCCTACTTATCCATTTTCTTCCCTATAAATAATCCTTCAATTTTTATGTGTATATTTGTGTGTGTGTGTGCACACCAACATGCATGTACACTCTTCTGTGTGTAATGTGACAATACTTCTTTTGAATGAATTATGGTAAAAATGTAAAAGTTATGTCATAAAGTTAAATTAGAGCAATCTAAGTTTAATTTATTATTAAAGAAAGAAAATAAAAAAGAAACCTCTTCAAAAATAAATTTGGTGAAACCTAAGTGCACAGCATTTCTAGATTGTGGGGGCCCATAGATGTGAGCCTGTTCTACCTTGACTAAAGAGAGTATAAGCTTATTTTGCTCTTTCAAAGTTGTTGACAACAGGTATGGCTACAAACAAGAGATCCTGACCTAAAGTGTGCTTAGCATTTAGATGCAGAAGTGGATCTGTCACACCCAGACCAAAGTCTGGAGAATTCAAGTCTATTCCTTATAATAAGTTAATGAAGTCCAATGCCCCCCACACACACTTTTGGAGTGAAGTATATAAGCATGTGGAAAATAAACACGGGCGGTTAAGTATTCACTGAATTTCTCTTCTGATGCTGTTCTGTGTTTCTGCTTCATATTTCTCTCATATCTCTGTTTCTATTTGCTTAATAATTCTAATCCTCAAGCTCCTACTCTGGAACTGGCAAATTTTGTCACAGTTGAACCCGGACACTAGATCTACAGCAGTGAGCAGCAATGATGCAGGTCTTCCTAACTACTCATCCTCTTACTCACCTAAGTTCCAATGGGCATCGTGACTTGTTCTTTTGTTATATGATCTTTAATTTGTCAATATGACTTTGTATGTTTTGAAGCATTAATACTTGTCAGTGTCTTAGAGTTGTCTGGGAATTAGATGCAGTAGCATGTTGTACACGTCTGACACCTAGGGGCAGTAGGCTATTCCACATAGCTTAAGCTACACCATCTTAGTTTGTGAAAGTGTGATCTACAGTGTTCATACAACAATGAAATTACCCAGCCATGCTTTTAGCACATTTAAAAACCTCTATACAAATGGATTCTCTGTGGTATTAGAATTTAAAAAAAAAGCTTTCAGACAAAGCTAAATGTCTTTCAAGTACTGAGTATCTCATTTGGTGTATATAACTTGGTCAATTGGGCATACCAATGTATGTGCTAATATCACTCCTGTTTTAGAAGAGCAGTGGAAAACAGGCATGGTCCATGGTGTGTTCTCTTCATCTGTAATATTATCCACAAACAATTTCACATCCATCAACAATTTCCCACTCATTATTTTGATTGTGCAGCTTCATTTGCATATAGTCTGCACTAACACATTCAAGGTAAAACAAAAGGCTGATTGCGTAGAAACTCTTAAGCTCATGTGAACACAACAGAATCTGTTATCACAATGAGGATAAAAAGTGATTTGACTTCTCCCAATCCTCACTAATTCCCCCTGCTAATTCAGAATGTCCACAGAAAAACACAGTGGTGTAGAATGTTGAAATGGTAGTTTGGAATAAGCGCAGCATTCAAAGAGAGCAGAGCTTTCCTTAAGTCTGTGTGCAGGCTATGGAACACTTCCATTCTGGAATCTTGCTCATATTGAAAAATAAAAAAAAAAAAACTACACACAGTGATGCAGAGAAAGCTGTAGGGTCTTCAGAGTACAGACTGATTTCCATTCCATGCATTTGGTTCCTCACTGAATCTGAATGATACCAATTATGGGATATCAGAGAGGAAATTCAGGTGGTAAAAGGCTTGAAAATATATAACACAGAGTAGCATGATAAAAACCTGTTATTTCAGAATGAAAATTTTTAAAGAATATGAAATCGTGCTAAAATGAAATCCTCTTAAATGTTGAAAGTGTCTCAAAAATGATCATAAAATATAGCATTCAGGACAGTAAAAGTACTATTGAATAACAAAATTTGACTGGTGACAGTCTCAGATAGTTTTGTACTCAGAGGTTAATACTTTTTTATTTTAAAAAATATATATAATTTAAAAAATAAAATAATTTCTGTTAAAGTATTTTAAAGACGTGTGAAGCTGACAATAAATTGATGATATTAATTCTCAGCCTGAAATGGAACTACTAATTCTGTTGTTCTTAAAAGAGGAAAATATTCCATAAGCTTATTAATGTGAAGCATTTTATTTACCCTGTTTATTAGAGTGGCTACAACCACAGACTTCTCTTCTCACCACTACCTTGGAGTGTACACTACTTAGAGGTACAATTTCTTTATTCTCAGAAAGCATTTGAGCTTTTGGGAATAGATAAATTGCCTTCACTTGTATCCATGAACGCTTAGGTCCCAGATCGGGTCAAACCTGTATACATTTCTAACTTAGATATTCCAGCTCCAGTCATTGGCTTGTTTGTTTGTGATAAACTTTCTCCTTTTTCTTTCACTCCTCTACTGGAAAATTCTATCTGCCCTCTTTATTGTTGGAATAGTGTCTGACAGAACACAGAAAATGAGCCACAGATTTTATATTACCAATATCTATGAATATACTTTTGGTGCCCTATGCATATGGAAGACATTATATCTCACCTTTGGTCAGTTTCAGAGGAAACAGAATAATTTCTCAGATGAATTTTCCTTCCCATTTTGGGTTGCTATCATCAATAATTCTCTGAAGTAAATCATTGCCTCCTCTGACTTTTCATAATTTTCTCCGTGCCACTTGGATTCTAAAGTTCCTCTTTATCCCTTCCCCTGTCCTCTTAGTCAAAGTTGTACCAAGTTAGCCCCTTTCAGCTGCCTTCTTAAGAAACACATCACACTCAAATTCATGCATGAAGCTTGCCTAGCCTTTTAATCTGAAGGTGGTAGCATTCAGACACAGTCCTCCTTACTGTATCAGGGCTGTCTCTTAAGTGTCATCTCTACTGATCAGATTCCTTAGGACGGGTCCTACTAAAACACTGAACTTGAAACAAAATACAAAAACTCTGCAGGTGAGTGTCTTAGATTCCTCGGGTAAGGGATCTGTTTCCACATTATTATCATATTAAGGTTCAGAATTTAGGCCACATCATCTCTGTTTGTACAAAGTTACTCTACAATAACTCAATTCAAGTACTTAAGTAATATTTTAACATTTTGCTTCTTGCATACCTTCAAAGTCCATAATGACCAGTTTTAGTTTTTCTTTTTTTATGTTGTTATAAAACACTCATAAAAGCAACACAAGAAAAAAAGTTGATTTCAGCTCACACTTCAAGGGAATAGTTTATCATGGAATATAAATCAAGACAGAATATCAAAGCAGATGACCACATTACAGTCACAATCATGAGGTAATGACAGTTGACTTCTTTTGTTGTTGCTGTACAATAGTTAAATCACTTTCATTTCCTTCAATCCTACCTTTGTGTTATTTCAAAGAACATGTCCCAGTCATCTTCCTGGAGGCTAATCTCTGCCTCAGCTCCAGTTTTCCCAAGACTCCATGTAAAATAATATGTCTTGAGAGTGATCCAAATAAGCAGACTCAAATATTATACTTTACAGCTCTATTAAGGATAGTATCATAGATGATATAAAGAGCATAATACCTTGTTAAGAAAATGCTACCTTGCATAGGTGATGAATGCAGACAGAATTTTCCATGGTGAATCTCCATTGTTGACATCTTGAGTAGAATAACAGTAGTTGGAAGGTGCACTTGCTTCAGTTGGGAATATGTAGGCAGAAACTGTGGATTGTATAGGAGACAGTGAGCTGAGCTCAAGTGTCCACTCTTCTCTGCTTCCTGACATTGAACCCCATGTTCAATCTCAAGCTCATGCCGCCATGATTGCCCTTCCATGATGGATTCATGATTAGTAAAACCCTTTTCCTTAAGTTGTTTTTACTCTTTATTTTTATGCATTTGTTTATTTTATCATAGCAATAGGAAAAGTAGCTAAGACAAAAACCAAGGGTGGGGTTGTAATGTGTGCCAGATATGTGGGGAAGGTGAGGGTAAATGACAATGTGAGGATTAGAGATGGAATGGCTCTCATTAGGTCAAATTAATGATATGAATAAACTGCTGTCAAAGAGTTAAAGCAAGAGGGTCACATAATTTGCAAGGAATATAAATTCTTTCCTGACTAGGAAAGAAAACATTGTTGTTTTTATTCCAGGGCAGAACCACAAAGGAGCAAATATCTAGAGAAGGGTGACCTTTACATATGAGGACTTGAGATTGTGAAACAATATACACTTGCAAGCTTAACTCCTCAATTTAAAATGCTCTATAGTGTTCCTATTTTGTGTGTAGCATTTGTATTGCTTTTGATCTTTCTCTCTCTTCTCTGAGACACTCTCATTCTATAGACCAGACTAGACGAGAGCTCATGATGTAGCTTATCTGGCCTGCAGCTCATAATGATTTTCTTGCTTTAGTCACTGACTTCTGGGATTAAAGGAATAAATGGTGGCACCTGACATGGCTGCAGTATCTTTAGTAAAGCAATTAGTGAAGTTTTGGGATTGTCTCAAGTCTGTTTGCTGTTAGAACATTCTCTTTCTTTCCTATCAGTTAAGAAGGGTAGAGCCATTTTACATTGACTTAAAATGGACTATAATGTCTACATATGGCATGCCAGCCTTAACCTTCTCGCTCTCGTTCATAGTACTGTTGAAATAGGAGCGGTGGGGCTGCGTCCCCAGCACCCTGCCGCCCGCATGGCTAGCTTAGCTTATGTCCCAAAATAATTACACGGAAACTGTATTCTTTTAATCACTGCCTGACCCATTAGTTTCAGCCTCTTATTGGCTAGCTCTTACATATGGATCTAACCCATTTCTATTAATCTGTGTAGCCCACAAGCGGGCTTAGGCCTTACCAGGAATGATCTTAACCTGCATCTGTCTGCAGTGGGACAATCATGGCGACTCACTGACTCAGCTTCTTTCTCCCAGCATCCTGTTCTGTTTTCTCCGCCTACCTAAGGGCTGGCATATGAAATGGGCCTAGGCAGTTTCTTTATTAATAAGAAATCACTCCCACATCATAGTACCCATAAAGCTGGGCCATTGGGACACTTGGATTTATAGAAAATATTTGTCTACACCACAGCATTAACAGACACTCATTGGCAAGAACTTATAGAAATGTGGTTCATAAAATGCATGTTGAAATATTACAGCTTTGGTTCATGGGGTAACATGAAAATCTCCCTGGGAACAGAAAATAGAAGAGATTTTGTGATTGGACTGTGGGCAGGTGATGAGAACACGAGCAATCAGGTTAGAATGTTGGGGCAGGAAGGGGAAGAGTTCTGCTGAAAGAGGGGAAGAGTGATGAATGGGAGTGCATTTTGGGGTCCAGTAAAAACCTGACATAAGGGAATCTCCTAAAGAATCTACAAGAATGATGCCAGCCTAGACTCCTATCAGCAGTGGATACATAACTTGAATTTTCCTTCTCCTGTGACCAGGTTGGTGCTGAGCACAATTGTCATCAGAGAGGCTTCATCCAGAAACTGATGGAAACAGATGCACAACCACAACTGATCATTCTTCAGAGTTTGGGGAATTCTGCAGAAGGGTGGGGAGAAGAAGGATTGTAGGATTCAGAGTGATTAAGAACACCACACGAAAACTCAAAGAATCAAGTAACCTGGGCTAATCAGGGCTCACAGAGACTGAACTGACAACAGGGAAGCCTTCATGGGCCTGACCTAGGCACTCTGTGTATATGTTACAGTTGTATAGATTGGTCCTCTTGTGGGACCTCTAACACTGAGGACACGGGCTGTCTCAGATTCTTTTACTGACGTTCAGGACCCGATTCCTCATACTGGGTCATTTTTCTCATCCTTTATACATTGGGAAGTACTTAATCTTACTGTTACTTAATATGCCATGTTTTGTTGATGCTCGTGGGACACCTGCCCTTTCTTGAATAGAAAAAGAGGGGGAGTGGATTGGGGGTGGAACAGAGGGGGCATGGTGGGGATGACTGGGAGGAGAAGAAGGAGGAAAAACTGCAGCCAGGATGTAAAATAAATGAATAAATAAATTTATAATTACAAAATCAGAAATATTACATCTTATGCAAATTATAAATATTTAGTATTCAAATGTCAATGTTTAAGGAGTTTTACAAAGGATACATACTGTAAGAAAATGTTGATTTATCACAGGTATGAGTATCGATTTGTAAATAGAATATCTCAACTCTTTCCATGCCAATAATAAAAATGCTTCTAAAAACAAAGAAACAAGAAACAAAAAAAATTGATACTTAATCAAAAGAGATATATAGTACAGAAAACAATTAAATGAAGAGGTGTGTAATGATGTGTGGTTCCCCTTTGTATGCTATAAAAACATTTTATTGCCATTGGTTAATAAAAATGCCATTTGGCCCAATGACTTAGAAGAATATAGTCAAGGTGGAATATATA
>NC_022028.1:13956714-13973421 GCF_000317375.1 Microtus ochrogaster | reverse complement strand
AGATTTGAGCAGTTGGAAAACAAAACAGCAGTCTTTACTTGCAGTATAACATCATTGGCTGCTAGGAAAAAAAACTAGTTAAAACCTCCATTTAGATTCTTCTACATACCTATAACAACAATGGTTAAATGAAACACCAACCACATCAACTCTCAAGGAATGATGAGAACCAACTGAAATTCGCATGAAGTGATTGTGGGATGCAAAAGTACATTCACTTCCCAAAGTTTGACTCTTGAAAAGTTGAACTGACAGTAATTCAAGATAGTCACGCAATACAACAGTGAGAGTGTGTCTACACAAGAGTTCATACACATTTCCTTTTGTTTTTAATCTGACAGAAGGAAGGTATTAAAGCTAGTGCGGTAGCTCAATAGATTGTGTATTTCAGATTTTTGGAGAGAGGATGGTAAGATAGTCAGACACCTGAACCAGAATTCCCCCCAAATTGATTATTTTGGATGAATTATGTGCTTATGAAAGTGATTAGTTAATGACACCTCTTCACAGTAATACTGAAGAGTTTGGGATCCATAATTTTGCCACCAGGAAGCAGTCTAGGTAGGGAGTAAGCTATTCTTATTCTCCTAGAAAAGATTCAGTAGAGATGAATCTCAAAGTAATTACGCTATGTGAAGAAGAAAATGTAGATAATGATTGCATTTCACAAATACCATTTAAAGTAATCAGGAAAAACCCTTCTACAGTGATAGAAAATGTGTGGTGAATGAGAAAAAGCGGGGAAGTGGGTGTGAGAGGCAGAGTAAGGATGACAGAAGACATTTTCAAGATGGTAAATGGGTGAGGAAATTTTAATTGAACGAGGTTTGGAATGTGTGGTGTTTCTGTTGGTGTTGTTTGATTTCTGTTATAATCATCCATTGGTATAAATCTTTCCTGAAGATTCTGTGTCTTTAAGTCCAGTTACTAACCTGTGGTCTGTTTCAGAGCTGTTTTAAAGCCACTTGATACTGGTTATTTGAGAATCAGGTCTAGCACTTAAATAAGAGATGTAAGAGATAAGTATTATCTCTGCTCTGATCCAAACTAAGGTAAAGATAAATGAACACTAAAACAAACTGAACAAAGAACCGAAAGAAGTTGTGGGAAAGCAGGATCAAAAAAAAAACACACACACACACACACACAGAAAGAAAGGGGAAGAAAGTGAGATCTACAAAGATCACATTGACCCCCTATCCTTTTAAAAATGATTTGATTTATTTTTTATTTTATGAGAGTGGGTGTTTTTTTTTTTAGTATGCTTGTTTGTGCATCACACCATGTCTGAAGTCAAGAAGCCAGATGAGGACATCAGATGAACTGGAGTTGCCATTAGTCATCAAATGGGTACCAGGAACTGAACTCAAGTCTACTACAAGAGCAACAAGAGCTTTTAACCATCAAACTGTATTGCCAGAATTGTATGTTTCATTTGTATTTGTTTATTTCCTAGTAAATTCCTTTAGGTCATTACAAATAAAACCTCTCATCTCATTCTGGGAGAAAACACAAAATATCAACAAGAAAATCTTCTACCTTGAAAGGCTATTAAAGGATCCTCTGCCCTTTCCTCAAGGTCATTGCAATTTTTCTACAGGAGACAACCCTGTGCTTCAATTATTTTTTAAAGCCCACTTGGGATAAGATCTCCAAAGCCTTGTGGAATATATATATATATATTGATTTCTATTCTCCTTAATGACAAATCAAACATTCCTCAGCTATGCACGTGGCTCTTTTCACATGACACTCATGTTTGCTATAGGCAAGCCCTCTCTTTTCTCACTTTCAGTCTATTAGAGATTGTATGTATTGGTCTATAAGATGACACTTTTATTTTCTTGAGTTTCTTTCTGCTAGCCTCTGGTTCTTTTATTAGTTCTCAGATGATTTATGTATTTTCAGTGACTAGGTGCCTGGAAGGTAAGATGAATAGAGGTACTTTTATAGTAATATTTGAAAAATAGTTCAAGGCTTGAAAAAGCAAACTTATTAGGTACTCAAAATTAAAATGAATGTTTTCTTTGCCAAGCTACTCTTATGCAATAGTACAAGAGTCATGAAGAGCGGTTTTTGATAAATGTTTCTTTTTGTTGTTTTCTATCCATAGAACATCAATGTCAAATATGAATACTAAGTCATTATCATAAAATACTTGCATATTCTTTTCAGAGTTTTGTTTTGAAAGCTATAATCCTAAGGTACATGAATTCTGGGACATCTAGAACTCTGAAGTATTGAAAACAAATGCTAGTCAACATATAGTTAAGACTTCCCATGACATTTCTTCATGGAGACAGCATATTTCTATTATTCTTTCATACAGAAACTTATTTTAATATCAACATATTAGTATTTAAATAAAAGTCTATGTATTTGCATGCCTTTATTTTTAATAATTTCAGAGGTATTTGAATATAAAGGGTCTTCTTCATGCTCATAGCTTTAAAAGAAGGAATTCTCGTATGATTCATATAATGTGGAAAAATAAATACCACCTAGCTTTCTTAAGATACATTTCTGAATAATTACAAGATGTTCAGTTGATACTAATATTGCAAGTCTTATCAGTTCTGTCCTTGAAACATTAGTTTCCCATTAAGCTTTAATGATGTTGATAAAAATTATTTTTGTGTCATATATGACTTATATAATTTATTTGAATTTATCTCGCCATAAAAGAAAAAAATTAAAAAGAGTTTGGGGGTAAAATATCCTTAGTTTTAACAGGGTAATAATAGTATACTTTCTTAGCTAAGCCACTAATAGACAGAGTCTGACAAGCAATGCCAAGTATCACTGAGTAGCAAAGAAGTGTTCTGAAAAAGACTGAGGTCAAATATGAGAAGCGATTCACCTTATTACTCTCCATAATAGATACACTTCTAATGATAGTTCATAACCTGTATGAAGGTGATTACAATAACCATTCAGGCAATCAGCTCGATTCTGATGAGGTGTGCAGGGCCAGTGAGGAGAGCAGGAAAAGGCCAGGGTCATGTTTGGACTCTGAAGATGTAGAAAAACAGGCACTGAAAGTACCTAAATGTAAACCAGACTCATGAAAGAAGAGAAGAAGACAGGGTTGTTAAGAACTCAAAACATGAGAGATATTTGAGGAGCATGTAGAGGCTATGATAGAGCAATAGTTTATTGAGAATGATGAGAGAAGAGGAAGAACACCATGAGATGAGCTGAAAGTGACAATATCATAGATCTAGGATCACTAACGACTGCAGAAGCCATCTCATGAAAATGCAGATACTTCCAAACAAAAGCTAATACAAGGCATCAACAAACTATTGAATTGTTTTTAATATCAGGGAGACTTACTATGGATATTCTCGGGATGAAAAAAAAAACTCAATAATGAGACAAATGCTGAAACTATTGGAATGTGATCTATGTTAAGGGGTAATATATTTGAGCGTTGGGAAGCATCTTGCTCTAATTACATATACAAAGATTTTCTAGATATGTTAGAGGTAGCCAGAGCCCTTTCACAAGTTAAGAAAGTATGATAATTAAAAAATAAAATAAATAAAAATGAAAAAAGTTGGAATGAGAATGAACAAATGAGTAATTTTGAATGTCAGAAATATCTGCTGGGTTAACCATCTTAATGATTTAAGAAATAAATTGTCTTTGCAATCATGTCAGGCCCCATGGATGTGAATTCATTCTACCTTGGTCAGAGTTCAGAGAGTTCAGGCCTGTTCTTACTCCTTCAAGGTTATGACAGGAAGTTTGAATCAGGGTGTGACTGTCTGCAGGATTCTTGGCCTAAAGTGTGGTCACTGCATGTCCTTACGAAACAGAATACTTATCTCATGATATAGTTTCTTGCTATTTCAGGTTTTGAAGAGGTAATTGCTCTATTTGTTCTTTGTATCATGGTAAAGTAGTCTTTTGTCTTCTTCCTCTGCTTTTGGATTGGGATATGTAAGCATATGAAAAACAAACTCTCTCCCACTCTATTCTGTGTTTCTGTCCTTTTCTTTTGTATCTCTTGTTTTTTTTTTTTTTGTTGTTGTTGTTGTTCTTATCAGAAAGTACTTGATAAGAAAATGGGGTTCAAAGGAACTTCAAATTTCTCAGATGCTGGTTGTGTCCATGAAGACAGACAGTGGTATGGGAGTATTCTGAAATTATTTAGATAATATTGAGAGCTACTGTGGGATTTCTTTTAATGTCCGTCTTCAGCAGAGGTTTCCTTGGCTTCTGTAAACTCAATGGGTGATCCAGAAAATGAAGGATAATATTATGAGCTCAGAGCAGTTTCAGTAAAAGAGAATGAGGCAACAGTGTATAGGACCCAAGAGAGAATGTGTTTTATGTGTCATAGTTGGATAACAATGTAATTTATCATCCAAAGTGGGGCACATTTGAGAGCAAAAGAAGGTTCAGACTAAATACAATGTGTGGGAAATCAGAATAAATTGTTCTGTCATTAGGCAGCTCATGATAAATGACCAGTTTGTTCACAATGATGAAAACAAATTTTTAAAAGACCACACCAATTGGGGGAAAGTGTCTAGGAAATGGTCTAAATCTATGTGGATTTGGAAAACGGTTGTGGAAGGAGGCTAAAAATCCTGGAAGTAAAGAGAGGGTTGTAGTGGGTTAGATTTCAGAAGCTTAATAAATACTGTGACTGTGGTTAATGAAACAATTTACTGGTGCTGGAATGCTGAAGAGGAAGAATTCATTGAGGTTCAGAAGGCTGCAGTGTCTAAGGTTAAAACATAGATGTTTATTTTTCCACTCATTTAAAATTGTCAAGCAAGATAGTGGAATCAATAGTGGAGACTTTGGAAGCCAGAGGCTAGAATGCTCAAAGACGGCAGTGGAATGAGCCTGAGAGGGTCAGTCAGTAGCAAGGATGAGGTCCGGGTGATGTGATACTCAATGAAGACAGTTTTATAAGAGGGCACAAGAGGTTTGTTAATGGTTATTAAGAAAATGAATATATTTGGCTGGCATGGCTTCATGTCATTGAGTGTTTGAATCATCCTTGATCCTGTGTTCACTCTACAACTTTGATTATAATTTCACTTTCAATGCTCTCAGGGAAAGAATTAACTTTGTACTAATAACATGTGCAGCTTTTACATGTCTGTTGCAATCTTTATTTTAAATTATTAAACTAGACTTCTCATTATAATCACAAGTTTTAAATTTCTGATTGTAATTATATTTCTGCTTTCCCTATCCTTCCACAAGCTCTCCCATATACCCTTCTTCATTCTCTTTCAAATTCATGGGCTCTCTTTTCATTAATTATTGCATGCATATATGTACATACACATACATTTCTAAACATCACCTGCTCAGTCTGCATAATATTACTATATGTCTATTGTTAGGGCTGATCATTTGGTATTGGGTAACGATTTGATGTGTTTTTTTTCCCCAAGTAAGAGTATTTCTCATACTCTTAGCTCTCCTTAGTTGTATATGGCTTTTTGTGTATGGTAGAGGCCTCATGGTCTTTTTCATGTTCACACTGGTATATTATTGGTGTCATCATTGTTCAGCTCATTTTGCTGAGATATTATGGGTATAACATCTGATAATACATGGAGTCACAATATCACAGCATACTCCCTGATCTTCTGGCTCTTTCAAACTTTCTTCCCCTTCTTTGGCAATATTCCCTGAGCCTTGGTTGTGGTTGTCATATTGTACGTGTGTCTATTGAGAATGGGCAACTCTACATGTTGATAAGTGGTTTTCTGTACTTGCCTTTGTCTGTTGCACAGAGAGGTTTCCTTGATGAGTGATGAAGACTACACGTCTCTGTGAGTAAAAAGAAAAATATTTACATTGTTATGAGAGATTATGATGGATTAGTAAGAAGTGATTCCAAATTCTTCTCTAATAATCATAACATCACTAGCATACATTATTTATGTAGGTTTCCTGTACCAGCTATGGCTTCCTCTTCCTGAGAAGGTAGGTAGTCATAGTCCAATTATAGTGTTATTCATCACCACCAAAGTGTATCTGCCAATACTGGACCCTTAGGGTTATCATTCCATGCTGATCCTTAGAGTGGTTCACAGATGTTACAACTGGGTGGAACTGTTGTTTGCCTTCCTCCTTTGGGAGCTTGCATGGTGCCTCTGGTGCCATGAAACCTAATCCTCTGGGAGGAGGCATTTAGGTTAGTTTCAGCTCATGAATCTATGGACACTCTTTCTGATGTTCAAAGTGTCTTCAGAAAAAGAGACTCATCACTCATCTCAGGGAGGCAACCAAGGGAAATAGAAATAGGCTATATGTTTTCTTTTTCTTTTCTCCTAAAAAGACTTGGTTAACAAGTTAAGAGGAAATTTTCATGTACGGTATTGGGGTTTTATCAGATGGTCCTAGACTCTTGGAGGAAGCATTTTACTGGAAAATAAAATTGTTCATTAAAATGATGCATATTTATACACATAATGATGTGTATTGTGCTTTTTAAAAAGCAAGTTGTTAACGGTATATTTCTTTATAGCTTTTTCAGACATCCTTATTGCTTTTTACTTAACTTCTTCCTGCTGTATTTACTCCATTCCCACTCTTTAAAGAGCCTTACTTTTCCATTTTCCTGATCAGATCACTTATTCTCTACTCTCCCCCTCTCTGTGATTCCCCAATATCCCTGTCCTGTCAATGCATCTGTTTCACTTTCCTGGTTCCTGAGATACTCTAGGCTATGTACTTGCACCTGAAGACTTGGAGCTAGCTAAGTGTCTCCAAAGAGAGGGGGCATATGACATTTGTCTTTTTAGAGCTGGCTTACCACAATAAATATGACCATTTCTAGTCTACCCCTTTATCTGCAAACTTCATTAGTTCAAGTTTTTCTTTAAAGATTAATAGTATTTGTGACAGTATACATATATAGCAATATATTTGTATATATACATATATATACACACATATGTAGTTCATATTTTCATTATCCATTTATTGGTTTTAAGTTGCTTCCATTTTCTAGCTATTGTGACTAAATCATCAAAGAATATATATATATATATACCAAGTATCTGTGGGATATGGTGTATGGTGTGAAGTTCTTTGGAAATATACCAAGAAGTGGTATAGCTGTGTCATGATCTATGTGGGAAATTCTCAAAAAGCTAAAAATTAATTTACTCTGTGACCTCGTTCTACCATTCTATGTGGTGGTTTGAAGGAAAATGGTCCCCGAAGGGAGCAGCACTATTAGTCAGTGTGGTCTTGTGGGATAAACTGTGTCACTGTCTAAGTAAGATTTGAGGTCTGATATATACTCAAGATACTGCCCAGAATCTCAGACCACTTCTTATTGCCTACCTGTGCATGATGGAGAACTCTCAGCTACCATCCCTGCCAGCACCATGTCTGCCTGCATGTCACCATGTCCCACCATGATGATGATAATGGACTGATTCTCTGAAATGTAAGGCACCACAATTAAATGTTTTCCTTATTAAAGTTGCCTTGGTCATGGTGTCTCTTCATAGCAATAGATGCCCTGACTAAGACGCTCATTTGCTTTTGATTTTGATTAAGAGTATTTCTTTCCAAGAGGATAGTCTACTCTCCCCTTGTTAGTAGACACAGAATGGAGTACTCACAGCATCATCATATCTTATACATTGGAGAACAATGAATGGAATTGCCACATTTCAACACTTTTTTGGAATTTTCTCATGGAGTTATATTATTCATAAGTTTAAGTAGCAAAAGGAGCTTTAATAGTACAAACTGTACTAAAAGCATCTTTGCTGAGATTGTAAATACTTGCCACTTTTGCTATTCTATACCTGATATCTCTGATTCTGACACACAAAAATTGTATCTACACATAACTTTTACAGTTAGTTTCTTCTTATCATTCATGATATGAATAAATAATTATCATTAATAAATGCTATAGATTATTCCTAATATATCTTTAACAAGAAAAGTTGGTTGAGAAATTAGTTCTCTCATTTTTTCAAGTATGACATTTTATTGCAATAAAATCATATCATCCAGTGGGTTCAAGTACTTTTGTCAACTGTAGTAATTTTGCTTGTATGAAATGGTCATCAAATAAACAGCTTTTAAGTCATTAATATAGATATAAAATTTAAACAGGATAGTATAAGATTATTGAAATCATATCACACTCTACCATAACCAATGTAGTGATATAGTGTCTTACTTTTTAGTGATAATATAAATATTGTAACAGGTGTGATAACAATTACTGTATTATTGACATTTGTGATGGAAAAGGTTTTAATACAGGAAACTGCCTCTTGTCACTTACTTTTCCCCTTGCAAGGGCTCCCTGATAATAATTTTGGCTTCATCCTTTTGTCTTCACTCTGAAACTTCCCAGTAGAATTGAAAATTAATTTAATTCTTTCAAACTCTCACCTGGGAATAGAATTCAGCCTGCCTTTATGTCACATTTACCTAGTCTCTCTACACTCATTTTGAAAACACTGGGAATATAGATGGTTCCGCAAATGTTGTCAGCCATGTGATGAAAATTTATAAAGATTATATTACATAATCTCACATAAGAAAGAAACCTAACTTTAAATTATCGCTTCAAAATTTGCTAAACATTTCCTACAATCCTTGTACTTTGTGAACCTGTGTTTTGCCCAAAGCATTACAGAATGATATAGGGACCTTCAAAATATCTGGGCAATTAACTGAGATAACTTAACGTCCTCACCAATCAGTGTAGGTACATGGAGAACTCAATGGAGTCTAACTGTCCTTCTGGTTGATGACCTCTTGTCCACACAGGTGTCTGGTAAACTGATTTTTCTCTATCAATATACTTTCATAATAGGAGGTTTTATTTCTAGCCTCTCGGAAATAGTTTCCACTGATCCCTGCTTCTTGAGTTTGAGGTCTTTATGTAATACCATGTCCTTGACCATGCACTGGACCTAGTGAGATCATTACAGTTGGCAGTGTGTGACAGAGTGAAAGCATGCCACCTCTGAAATAGGCTATGGAATTCTCTAGTTTCTGTCCTTCACATTTCCTATGCCCTCTCAGTTGCTCACTCTGGTGAAGCCTGCTGAGATGGGATAATCTACCTCAGGAAAAGGCCTTTACAGAAAGAAATGAGGACAACTCTGAGGAATTGAAGTCCTTTCTGCCACTATCTATGAGGAACTGAATTTGCAGCCAATGACATTCATATTACTTAAAGCAGAATAAGTTAGTAAGTTTTGCATTCATATAATAAAATGTCCAATAAATATTGCTGTTGTGGCTATTCTTGGTTGTTAACTTTACTACATCTGGAGTTAATTAAAACCCAAATGGTTGGCTACACCAATGAGGGTTATTTTTTTTCTTAATTAAATTATTTGAAGTGAGAAGATCCACTTGTAATACAGATCTTTGAAGTGAGAAGATTCACCTTTAATTCAGCTCTTTTAAGGTAGAGAGATAGACCTTTAATCTAGGTCACCCCTTTTCATAGAAGCCCCTGCAAAGGACTTGGAAGAAGAAAGCTTAAACCCTCTCTGCCTGCTTATTCTTGTTCCCACTAGTAAATCCAGTTTTTCATTGTCATTAAAGCCTACTTCTTTGAAATTCTGACATATACTGAAAACGAACTGAGGCATCGAGCCTTGTGGACTGAACAAATACTGAATTCTTGAATCTTCTGCTTATAGACAACCATTATGTAACTAGCTAGACAGCAGCCTCTAAGCCATTATGATAATTCTCTCTTCCTCCCCCCATCCCTCTCTTTCTCTCTGTCTCTCTGTCTGTCGGTCTGTATTCATTCTATAAATTCATCCTGTCCCTCTAGATAACCCTGACTGATACAATGGCTTACAGGAAAAAGAACTTATGTTAGCTTGTGGTTCCAGAAGCCTTAGTCATAGTCTGCAACTCACAGGTCTACGTGGGTGGTGAGATAGAACATAATGGGAGAGAGTGTGGAGGCTACTCATCTCATGAAACGCAGGCAGTAGAGACATGTAAATATAATCATCATTTCCATATCTCCATTTAAGTAGTTTACTTAAATTTTTTCTTCGTCTTTGTATTCTAATCATGATTAATACATCATTCCAACACTCAATGTAAAAAGTATATTGCTTTTAATTATCATGACAGAATGTTGAAATTTTTTAAATAAATATTAAAAATTATTTATACTAAAGTTAATAAAAGAAAATAAAATTTGAAGTAGTACAAACCAAATAAAATTTAATGTGTTATTTAATTATTTAAGTATATATATATAGAGAGAGAGAGCAATAATTTTAAACTTCATTTAAAATCATTAGATATAAAGTTTATTTTATCTTAACATTATAGCAAATATAGAAATATAGAAACAAATGTTATTTTAGCAATTAACTTCTTCCAAACAATAAATTTTATTTAACGTTAATGCCTATTCAACCCTTTAATGACTGATATAATAGTGTCTGATCGAGTTTTTAAATTGTGGGTAAGTTATAAAGCATTCAAAAAATAGGAGAAAGTCATTCTAAATTTTTAGCTTAGAAAAGATCCTCCCAAATATCACATTCTTGGATGAATTTCAATATTGTACTAAGTGAAACATATTAATAAGCAATTTGGCAAAGGAGGGCAGAAAAGTGTGTGCTCTACTGTTCCTGATGATACTCTGTTTGGCTCCCCTAACTTAAGGAAAGACATTTCAATGGGAATTGTTTAATAATTTAGTAGGAGATAGAGATATTTTGGAAGGAACACTGAGAAGCTGAGCATTTAATGGCTGGCAAGGAACATGGGAATGAGAACAGCTTACAGAATGGAGACTATAAATAAAAAATAAGAGAGATTTCTAGACTGTCTCAAAAACCGAATAAACTGAAACTCTCACAGTGTCAGAATTAACTTGATCTATATTTTAAGGGAAAAACTGGAGAGTGAAAAATAAGTGAGCCCAGGTTTCTGCAAAACTGAACAGTTTATGATAGATAAGATAGAGATTTTATGTTCAAACCTTCAAGTAACTTCTGGCTAAAGACACACTGATAAGTACCCCAGGCAGAACTGTTTGCTTCAATGGCTTAGTCTACCAAGTGCACACATAGGAAGCTCTTCAGAACTCAGCTATACAGTATGTCAAATTCAGGTTTTTTCAGGCCAAATAAACTTTCACTATGCCTAGAATTATGCAAATGTGCTTGTCTCATTGATCTAATTAATAAGATACAGATAGTTTACAAATTAAGAATGAGGTACTTTACTATATCTGGCATAAATTTGGCTGGGAGGCACAGCAACTGTTGCTGAAATGCTGAAATTTAGTCTGAGATATGTTTGGTAAGAGACATTAAGCACTGCCCAGCCCTAGGCTCTCAAAGCCTATCCACAATGACTTACATCCTAGCAAAACTACACCTTCTAAACTTACCCACCCAACACTATGGACCAACTATTCAATTGCCCAATACTATGGGGGACATTTATCATTCAAACCAGCACATCAGGGTTTCTAGTCTAAGACCTTGAGAACAAATATGCCTTTTATTTACTGTGTCTAGGAATCTGGAAATTATATATGCTGGTTCCATAAGGTCTGAAAATATTCTGTAGGTTGACATTTCAGTTTCATTTTTTAATTTGTGTTCTTTGGTTTATTTTTGAGATTGTGTTTTAATTACAGCATTTCATTCTACGGCCAGATGTTTCTTCAAGGTAACTTGTGGCTCTATTCATAATTCTATGGTTGCTGTTGTTGTTGTTTTGCTTTTTCCGAAAGGGACAAGCTAAAATTGTCTCAGAAGGAAAATCATTTGTTGCTCCAACTTCTGAGAGCGATTCATCAGCATACACAGAACTCACTTACTTCAATGATGTGGGTAAATCCTGAAATTAGAAAAAGAGTTTTGGGGAAAAAAAAACAAACAAAAAGAAAAAGGGTTTCAAATATATCCATGCAATAGTAGTTTTCTTCTCTTCCTCATGAATTATTAATATATGTGTTTTTAAAATAGTAGCAGTTTTTCATTTACACTCTTAGTTTTATTGAGTAGTTAATAGACCTTAAGAGTACAAACTGGGAGCTGAAGGGATGGCTCAGAATTTAAAAGTACTAAAGTACTAGCTGTTCTTTCAGAGACCTGAGTTCCCATTTCATACGATAGGTCACAACCATCTATAACCACAATTATAGGAATATAAGAATTTCTTCGCACCTCCAGGGGCATTTCATGCACTTGGCCTATAGATGTGCACACTAGGAAAGACACACACACACACATGAAATTAAAGAGCAACTTAAAAACATAGTGTGAACATACATAAATATATGTGATTTAATAAGATAAATATTGAACATTTATTTGAAGTTATGTTAGTTATACATTATTTAAATATGCTTTTTTATTTTTAGAATTCATAAAATAGAACTCATATAAACTAGTATGTGGTGAAAATTCCATTCTCTCACACATATATGTATATATACACATACATATATATCTGCTGATATATCAGTATCATTGATATATACATATAAATGACCTTTAGTGAGGGAGAGATTATTGTAATAGTTGTGTGCTTTCTAGAAAATTGGAATGCCTAAGAAAAACATCTCCAACAAGAAAAGCAAGCAAAATCTTTCTGTCAGATGATGCGGAAGGAAAAAAAATAGCTACAAAATCCCAAAGATTTGCTTTTATGACAGAAACTAAACTTGTAATTCTAGAAAGATGAGTGAGACCAAATCATCTCATGAAAGGAGACATCACTTACTTGTATCTGAGGGCATTTTTGCTTGATGATGTCACAAACTGAACAATCTTCCGTAGGTTTGTGTTGCACATAATCTGATCTCACTAAGGTCCATGTCAGGAAGAGTGCTCTGGTGGAGCAATGTCTAATCATGAAGGAAGTGTTATTCATAGAGTTCCTGGATTATAAAGGACTCCCTATGGTGTGAGGGATGGTCACTGTCACAGCCTGCTAAAATACCCTGACAGAGACTGGAGAACACCAGCAGAGGTATGCAATGCACTTTCCTTGATAGTATTGTCTCCAAATGAGAACTAATTTCGGATAAAAAGAAACAATAATATTTTAGTATTAACTAAGAAACATTGTGTATGAAGGGAGACCCAGCAGAGAGGGGAAACGTCCCATTTGCATTTCCTGCTTTTCTTTTAGTAAGTGCACCCAGCCCAGTCCTTTACAGTGTTAAGGCAAGTGGGCCATTTCCCATCGTGTCTTACAAAACAAACCTTATCTCACCACAAAAGGACGTGCCAGCTTTTAGTCATCACAGAGAATCAGACCCATTTGCTGAACGGATCTATTTCTGCCCTCCTGCCCTACCCTGTTTTTTCACTCCTTATGAAGAGATGTACCCCACTGGTCTTCCCCAGCACACTTCCGTTATCCCTCTCTTTGATTCTGGCGAGGTTCGGGTGACTGAAAGTCACTTTTCACTGCCAGTCAGCTAAGTCTCTTTCCCAAGATGTCTCTGATCCCCCAGCTATCCCTTAATTAGAAATGCATCAATTCCCTTCTTCAAACCACTGGCTCCTTTAAACTTTTCTCTTCTTTCCTTTGGTCTCTTTTCCTCCCAAAGACATAAAGTTGTACAATCATACCTTATACTATGGAACTTTTATATCCACAAACTATAGCCCTTGGACAAAATCCAGCTTGCAGTCCATACCTATGGTTTTGGAGCTAAGAATGAGGTTCACATCTATAAGTAATTACAAGTAAGATGATTATATAAATACCACACTATATCGTCATTGGTTTTTATTCCATAGACCCGAAGATATTAGTATTTGACCCTTTAATAAAATTTGCTGACTATACTGTAGATATTATTTCCTGTGCCTTCAGTTCTGTGTGGTTTTGGCTTTCAAACATTTTGTGTAAGATTGGCCAGTTGCAGTATTTCCAGTTTTCTGCTTCTGCATTCTTGATCTTCCAAATCATTTTATTTCGGAATGGCTGCCAACATCAAAATGATGAAAGTCCTCAAGAAGAAACACTTCGAAGTGCACCACACCTGCTGTAATTTACATCCTTGCTTGTTGATGGACAGAGATTATACACGTGCATGTATCATATACCTTATGCATGTGTATAATACACTCAATCATATTCTCTCCCCCTTTACCTTCTCTCCCATCACCCTAATCTTACAGATTCCCTTCACTGCACAAAACAAGTTCCTTGCACTACCTTCATGTCTTTGAGATTCTGAATGTGAGGAAAAATATAATATACATTACAATCTTATTAAATGTTCATATATGTTGGATGAATGAGTTCTGTGGGTATATTATCCTATAAAATTCTAGTTACTCTCAGGAATAACGGTATCAGGATTACCTCTGTAAAATTCACGAATGTGACCTTCTCATCAGTCATATCACCATAGAGAAGCATGTCTTGATTTCTTTTTCTTTTTCGAAATACAAGCAAACCATGCCTAGAATACAGAAACTAGAAAATAAATCTTTGCTACAAATAGCAACGATCAATTATTGAATAATTATTATGTACCAGGCACTTAGAAGCATAATCTTATTTTTATCCTCTCAAGAACTCCACAAGGTATTTTTCATATACTAGCAAAGAAAAAATAAGATTCTAAGAGGTTAATTGCTCAAATTCACAGAGAATGTAAAGTGTCAGAGTTCCAGCTGGGGCCTTTAGAGATACAAACCTTATCTTTCATCCCCTGTGCTGAGTGAGATAATGACTAAGAATGTCGCCAGGGTCAGACATATTAGTTAATAGTTGGCTAGGGAGGAACTGTTAGATGAGTCGAATTAAGTTTAGAACGAGTTCTTATCATCACCTCAAAGAATTGAGAGAGGCTTGTTCTCCACTATAAGTCACAGCAGCTAAGAAGCCTGTGTGTTGGAAAAATAATCCAGACTTGTCAAACAGTGTTACAAGCAGGGGTTATTTTGAACACAACAAATGCATAAATAACTTTACTCCTCTATGGCTGCAAACCAAGACAGTTAAGTGTATTGCAGAATCTTAGAACTTTTTGGTTTTGAAGACAGAGTTTCTCTGTGTAACAGCCCAAGCTGTCCTGGAACTAGCCCTGTAGACCAGGCTGGCTTTGAACTCTCAGAGATACACCTGTTTTTGCCTCCTGAGTGCTGGGACTGAAGGAATATGTTACCACTGCCCAGCAGAACCTTAGAATTTTATAGTTGTAGAAACATTACTGACTTCATTCAGAGATCTCCCTTATGCCCCACGAACCTGGAGGTTGTTTAATGAATAAAATAAAAAACAAATCAGAGTGTTTAGCAGCTTTCCAACAAAAATCAAATTCCAGCTAAAATTATTCTAAAGAAATAACTGAGGAACTTTTTCTGATTTTTTTTTTTTTAGGAAAAATCAACACATTCTGTTTTATTCTAGCCTAAGCTTTTATAATAAAACTAATAAGTTCCATTAAAAGAATTCAGTGATGGTGCATGCCTTTAATCCCAGCACTCAGAAGGCAGAGGCAAGTGGATCCCTGTGAGTTCGAGGCCACCCTGGTCTACAAGAGCTAGTTCCAGGACAGGCTTGATGGCTACAGCGAAACCCTGTCTCAAAAAACAACAACAACAACAACAACAAAAAGAATTCACAAATCAAAGAAAAGAGGCAGTTCTCACATGTAGTTAAAAATTCCCAAGCAAAAGCCAGGCAATGGTGGCATACGCCTTTAATCTCAGCACTCGGGAGGTAGAGGCAAACGGATCTCTGTGAGTTCTAGACTAGCTTGGTCTACAAAAGTTAGTTCCAGGAAAAGCACCAAGGTTACAGAGAAACCCTATCTCAAAAAAAAAAAAATCCCAAGCATGGCGTAGTTTTATAATTATGTAAGTATTGGCTTTAAAAGTTATGTCATTAAAAAGACAGAAAAATACATCTATCTGGTTTTCAGTGTTCCTTCTGAATGGTCTCTCATACCTACATTTTCTCTAAAGATTTCTAGATTTTCCTTAAACCCATAAGGCATCCAAAGCCGTTGGCATCCTCTTCATTCAGATTCAATTCTTTCTTGGTCTAGTTGGCATTTAGATTGAGTAACTCATCATTCTCACAGAGCTTAATCTGACTATCTTCCTTATAGGTTTACATGTGATTTTAAAAGACTAATATTTAATTTGAAAATGAGAGCACAATCCAGCATCTGCTTCCCAGTATTGATTTCTGTCTAAGTACACACAACATCACTGCAGCTGGATGGTGGAAGGAATCGTAATATTCTACATGTTCTCATAATTTCTCTTAACATTTACTGCATGCTTACTGCTTGAGAAAAAGGTGCTCATTTAGTATGCATAACTCTATTAAATTCCGTTAAATAAAGATCATTGTCCCTGCTTGTACAGAAGACGCAACCAACTAAAGAACAAGGAGATCAGACAAAAGTCTCAGGCTTATTCAGGATATCAGCATGCAAATTCAGCCATTTTGATGAATACAACTTGCTTAATCATAAAACCGTCGCCTTTCTGGCAATCATTTCTGTGTACTAACCTTCTTTAATAGAGAGGTTTTCAGCAGTTTTGTTTTCTGGGTGAGCAGAATACTCTCATAATTAATACACTTAGTAACATATGATCTGTTGTCCCCAGAAGTGAACATAGATGGAGAGACCAAATGTATAGAGATACGTTTACAAATTTACAAGGAAAACTTTCATTCCCATACAGCATTGGTTTCTAAACTTCATGTTAATTT
>NC_022028.1:13906491-13956498 GCF_000317375.1 Microtus ochrogaster | reverse complement strand
AATGTATATTCTTCACTGATAGTTTTTTGTTATGCAATTCAAGCCCATAAAATATTATCTGAGGCACAATATTTCACTAAATATTTCTTTATATATATTTAGGGAGACACTTTCACAGAGGAAAAGCATTTATCAACACTAGTTTTGTCTGATCAAGATGAGGAGAACTATTCTCAATTTCAAACCAATAGGCAGAGTAAAATACATTTAAAAATTGTGTATTTGAATTATTAAACATACATTTTAGAACTTATAACTCATGAAAATAATTTACAACAAAATAATTTAATTCTATTATGTGTTGTATATGTATTTTGTGTCATATAATAATGCTGAATCAATTTTGTGCACTGAAGTATTATAGACAATGGTATTGACTGATGTGGGTGTTTTTCAAGCCCATATGAGATAAGAGATAAGAGGATATTGGAAACAAAGGAAACTTTGAGTCTCAGTTCATTTCCCACATAAAAAAGAAAAATACTATTTGCTCAAAGTGTATTTCAACCAACTCAAAATTTTACATATTGCAGTAAGAAAATATGTATTACTACATATTCAAATTATTTCAAAATCTTAGTATCAGTGACTGAAATATGAATCCTGTCTATAAGATGAAGATTTCCACTTTAGCATAATGTATTCTAAAACCTTGACCACAAATTTTCCTCTTTCCTTTCAGACTTCCTTAGCCCTCTTTCTATCTGAGTCCCTCAGTATTTATAATTTACAAAAGAAAAAACACTGCCACAAAGATTACACTAACCCATACATACAGGCCTATAAACACTAAAACACATGCACACACAAGTGTGCATTGAATACACACACACATCTTGAAGAAATGTTGTTGATACGTAGAAAGCATGCCTGAACTGACTGTAATATTGTTGTCCTTGCTAAGAACCATATCAAATCATCCTTTTAGAAACCTAGTTACTGCTGGAAATAGTATTTACTGAAAAAAAAAAGTGTTTCCTTCTGCTACTAGCAGAGAGACTTCAGTTCCTTCTTTGTAAATAATCCCTGTGCCCTTGTTTGAAATTTCTCATGAAAAATACAGCCTAATCCCTGCTGTATATCTGAATGGAGCATTTGTGATGTGTTTTTTTGGCCTAGTTTAACTCTTAGGAAGATCCTAAAACAAATTTATTTTCTTTTCAGTTCACTTATCTAGGAGACTTGGATTATAGCTAATTGTACAGAGCTCCATTGTGCTTGAAATCTACAGATGAATAAACAAAGACATTCCTAAAATGAATCAATTAGTTTTCTGGAGTTTTCTGCAGTGTTATTGTCTGTATTCATGAAAATATTTAAATGACAATATTTTACCAACTGAGACATTTTTAGTGTTCATATTAAATAATGTTTGAACCACAAAGACAAAATGTAGGTACAAGTGCAAAATGGTGCATTTCAGTGATAATGATATTTCCATTACACACCCTGCACTACTTGTTTCTAAATCCATATTATCTTTATCTAAATGTCTATCTTCTTCTGATTTAGAAAACTAAGATTTTATATAGAAACATGCTTGTAGGTAAAGGCGTGCTCAATTAACTTTGCAAATCTTAAATTTTATGTATATTATTATTGTAGCCTTATGTATACAAAATAATTATTATGAGGTTTAATGACAGAAAACTAAGTAGTATCATATTATGGTCATTTGAAATTATATACACACACATAAAATACTCATGAATTTAACTGTTTTGCTATTTTTATAGCAACCTGAAATGAAATTCCTGCTTCTATTGCACACTTCTTACATGTTAATTTCAATAACATAGTCTGCCTTTCACAAGGTTTGGGGATGCAAACTAATACAACCCTTATGAAAAACAGAGTGAATAGCCCTCAGAAAAACTGAACACCAATCTACAAGTGTGTGTGTGTGTCTTTATGCTTCATGTTTGAAGTTGAAAATGTGATATTTTAGCTTCCTGTTTTTGTAGCTGTGACTGCTACTTGCTTCCATGTTTATTTCTTACCATGACAGACTTACATCTCTATTGAAACACAATTAACTCTCTCTTCATTGAGCCTTTGTTTATGCTATTTTATCACCACAACAGGTTTGTAACTAAATGCAATCATAAATCTAAAACACTTCTCTAAACCAAAGTACAAGTATATCATCAAGAAAATAACCAACTTGAAAATTTGGCCTAGAATAAAAAAAGAAAGTTACCAATAGGTAAAATATAAGTACCTAAAATTTTTTTCTTAGTCATCAGAGAAATTCAAATTAAAATTTCTTTGGGATTTCATCTCACCACTCTCTATGGTTATGATAAGAAGGTAGTATATGAAAATTATGGTCTTGATGTATTGAAAGAGTCATTGTGGATATCCAGTGTGGAGATTTCTCAAACAGCTAGAAATAGATTTGCCCATAATACAGCCATATTGTTCTTGGGCATATATCAAAAAGAAGACTATACATCCTACAATAGAGATGGTTGATTATCTATTTTCATTTCTTTTTTGTTTTTTGTTTGTTTTTTCAAAGTAATTTATTTCAATTAATTTTATGACATTAATATTCTCTATTTGATGACCATACCCTGGCTATTTTCATTTCTAATCTATTCACAAAAGTAAAGAAATAAAAACAGCCTAGATGTCCACCAGAAGGTTGATAGATAATAAATATATGGCATTTCCTAGGTAAATGGAATTGGAAACAATCATTCTGAGTGAGGTAGTTCAGTTTTAGTAGGATAAAAATTGCACATTTTCCCCCATTTGTGGATGTCAGATTTGTATCTTCAGATATGAGTCCTTCATTTGCAATACTCACAAAGACTAGACAATTACTAATGGGCCACATGGAGTGAGTAATACAGGGCTGGGGAGATAACTAGCTAACATTAAAGACCTTCTGAAATAAATATTATATTTTGCTATACTATATATATTATATTATATGTGTGTATGTTGGGTTATGTGTGTATAAGCACAGAATCTTGCATATACATACATATATCTGTATACAGAGGTATATTTGAATATATACATATACATTCATTTTGAATAGACTTACTTTATTACTGAGAACCATTCTACTACTAGATACTAGATACTGAAGGCTAACAAATGCAAACAAACCCAACATCTGTAATGGGTTGCCAGTACTGGTGATGTTGGCCAGTGAGGATCCACATACTAGCAAATGTTAGAAGTCATTACATTATCTTTTGGTAACCTTCTAGAACTAGACTGTAAAATTATTGTTGCTGCTGACATCAGATATTTGACTCAAAAGAACATGTCATACTGACACAAATTAGGGAATAGCCAACCACTTTATGGTTGAGTTTAAGGTCTGGTCCAGAAAATAGAACCCCTAACATGGCCAATAACCTAAGGATAAAGAGGTTATAGGACTTTGGGGAGTATCTACTGCTATTATTATGGCAATGGGACATACTCCTAAACTGACTACTTAAAAAATTCTCATTATACCCACTAATTAGTGCATTCTTCAAACCTCATCAGAAAAATCTTCTATTTGTAATGAGTATTAGAACAGAGACTCACATCTGGTCAACATCCTTAGAATACATGACTTTAGGGTGTTTAGCTCTAAATGAGACAGCTATATCACACCTTTCTCCTCCAAAAGCTCAGGGATCATTTTGGATGTGGTAATGGAAAGACCATTAAGGCCAGAGACCATGGATGACTATGAGGAAATTGTTTTATAGATTCAGTATGGCAACTCCATGAATATATTCATGGTGATTGTATTAGCTTGCACAAGACCTGAGAAAGCTCAAGACAACAAAGCTTTAGCACTAAACAGCAAGTTGGGATGAATTCCCACCCTTAGCTGAGGAACTACTAGTAATTTTTAACCACGGAGAGATAGAGACTTCATTTTTTTAAAGAGTATGGCTCCCAGTCAGACTAGCACACTTTAATGACTGTTCACAGACACAAGAGTAAACTGGCAACACTGACAGCACTTAAGACATTTATAAAAATAATATTGAATAAGTTAACAAAGTTGAGTATGTATGGCATGGGGGTAGAACTGTAAAAAGATGTGAGAATAAGATGAATATGGTCAAAATATATTGCATAAAATTATCAAGGAATTAATAAATCACTTCAAAAAGAAAAGACTGTAAAAGTGAAGATTAAATCAGAGGGATCTATATATTAATTTATATTGCAGTTTGGCAGGCCACTACTTTGCTTATCAGGGCATTAGCAGCAAATACATTCACAATTATCTAGAAAGATAAACATAATTTTGATGAAACTAAAAGAAAATAGAAATATATACTCCCAAGGAAGAAGACATTACAAACACTGGAATATACATCATTTGAATAAACTAAAATGAATCAATAGGGTTCTCATTTTTCTTTCTTTTTTTATGAGTTTCTATGGGAATCTTTGTATAGCAACTGATTACAGATGAATGTATGTGTGCTCTAACAGAGTCTGTTTCAATTAAAGATTTGCTGCGTTATCTCCAGGGGTGCATAAAAATTTAGCAAGTTTATTGAATGATTTATATGGACTCATTGCTTTTTTTCTGGTTTTTTTTTTTTTTTCATGCTTCAGTCTTGACTCTGCTAAAACTGGCTTTGATTTGTGTTCAGGTAATCAGTTCCCTCCCAGGAGTCTAACAAGAAGCTGAACCTATAGGTATGTACCTTGCTCCCAGCATAAGAGCCCCATATAAAAAGTAACACTAAAATAGCCAATTTTATACTTTTATTGTGTCTTGTTGAATCTAATTTAACAAAAAATTAGCATTTCTATGTATAATCAATTAAAATAAAATAGTTGATAATAATGCCTATAGTAAGGTTTTAAAATAAGAAGTGAATTTGGATTAAATTTTTTTTTTAGATAAATGTTTTAAAATTTTATTAAATTTAATTTGGGACAGGGAAGACTATTTTTTCATCTCTCTCTACTCCTTAGTCGCTTTCAGTTCTTTTTTTTTCTTCTTTTATTTTTTTTATTGAGAAAAGGAAAAAAAAAAACAAGTTTCCACCTCCTCCCAGCCTCCCATTTCCCTCCCCCTCCTCCCACCCTTCCCCCCCTCCTCCAACCCTTCTCCCCCTCCCCCGACTCCTCTCCCCCTCCCTCTCCAGTCCAAGGGGCAGTCAGGGGTCCCTCCCCTGTGGTAAATCCTAGGTCCTCCCCCCTCCGTCTATATTTAGGAGGGGAACATCCAAACTGGCTAGGCTCCCGCAAAGCCAGCACATTAAGCAGGATCAAAACCCCGTGCCATTGTCCTTAGCTTCTCATCAGTCCTCATTGTTTGCCATGTTCAGAGAGACCAGATATATCCCATGCTTTTTTCCGTCACAGTCCAGCTGGCCTTGGTGAGCTCCCAATAGATCAGTTCCACTGTCTCAATGGGTGGGTGCACCCCTCGTGGTCCCGACTTCGTTGCTCATGTTCTCCCTCCTTCTGCTCCTCATTGGGACCTTGAGAGCTCAGTCCAGTGCTCCAGTGTGGGTCTATGTCTCTAACGCCATCCATCCCCAGATGAAGGTTCTATGATGATATACAAGATATTCGTCAGTGTTGCTATAGGGTAGGGTCATTTCAGGTTCTTTATCCTCAGCTGTCCAGGTTGTTCGACTATGTTCATAGCAGTATTATTTGTAATAGCCAGAACCTGGAAACAACCTAGATGCCCTTCAATGGAAGAATGGATGAAGAAAGTGTGGAACATCTACACATTAGAGTACTATGCTGCGGTAAAAAACAATGACTTCTCGAATTTTGCATGCAAATGGATGGAAATAGAAAACACTATCCTGAGTGAGGTAACCCAGACCCAAAAAGATGAATATGGGATGTACTCACTCATAATTGGTTTCTAGCCATAAATAAGGGTCACGGAGTCTACAATGGTGATCCTAAAGAAGCTAAGTAAGAAGGTGAACCAAAGGAAAAACGCATAGTTATCCTCTGGGCTATGGGAAATAGACAAAATTGCCTGGGAGAAAATTGGGATCTTGGGGGTGGGGTGGGAGGGGGTAAGGGGAGATGGGGAGAGATAAGGCAGAAGGGGAGGATGGGGGAACTTGGGGAAAAAGGAGGATTGGGATAAAGGAAGGTTGGAAAAGGGAGCACGGACGCACAATTCTTAGATATGGGAGCCACCTTAGGGTTGGCAAGAGCCTTGAACCTAGAGTGGCTCCCAGGAGCCTAAGCCGTGGATTAAATTTTTTAACTTGGTCAATTATCAATCAAGAGAGAAATAGTCACCAATGATTACTCTGTATCGTACTAGACAGTGCAGCTCCAGAAACACAAAGACGGAGTCTTGTGCTATAAAGACCACTTGTTTATTTTCCCCCAGCTGCCTAAACTCCTGAAATCACCATACAGGAACTGTATTAATTATATCACTGTGTGTTGCATTAGCTCTAGCTTCTTGTTGGCTTACTCTTATATTTTAATTTAACCCATTTCTATTAATCTGTGTATCAACACGTGGCTGTGGCTTATTAGCAAGGTTTGAGTTTGTCTGTTTCTGGCAGTGGCTACATGGCATCTCCAAACTCCACCTTGTTCCTCCCAGCATTCACTTTAGTTTTCCCCACCTACCTCTGTTCTGCCCTCCTATAGGTCCAAAATAGTCTCTTTATTAATCAATGGTAATCACAGCATACAGAGGGGAATTCCATATCAGAGTCTGTCTGAAAGGTACTAGAGATAATATAATTTCATAAACAATACCTGGGCAATGGCGATATCAATGGACATGTTAATGTGGAGGGGCGCTGTTTCCCAGGGATGACCTCCAGACAAATAACTACAGACAACTAATTACTAATGAGAGTAGCAGCCCATTATTGGTCTGTAAAAAATATACATGAAAACAATAAAAACAGAATCAGGTGATTGTGTATTTGTGTATGTGTAAACATACATGTAAAAACAACAATAAAATAAAAAAAGGTTTGTTGACTGAGTTTTCTGTCCTGCCCGGTTCTGGCAGTCATTAAGTCCCAAAGAAATCACACAGAGGTCTACATTATACATAAACTGATTGGCCTAGTATCTCAGGCTTCTTATTAACTCTTATAACTTAAATTAGTCCATAATTCTTGTCTCAGTCACATGGCTTGGTGCCTTTTTTGGTGAGGCAGTCACATTTTGCTTCCTCTGAGGCTGAGTCATGGCAGCAGACTGAAATTTCCCTCTTCCCAGAATTCTTGTTGCCCCACCTCTACTTCCTGCCTGGTCACCCCACCTATACTTCCTGCCTGGCTACTGGCCAATCAGTGTTTATTTAAAACACAAGCACCAGGGAACAGCAGAGGTTGTCAACAAGCTGTGAACAAGCATGAGAGGGATTGCAATGAGCACCCATGGAATGTACTGGAGGGTAAAAAGCAAAGGGGAACATGATATAATTCTACTTCAGTTCCAAACAATTTTTAAATATATATAGATATAGATATACTTAAATATATATATAATAACTCAAGGTGACTTTGGTTATAAAGAGAGTAGATAGATAAACAGGGCCTCCTAGGCAAGGGCAAGAGATTTGGACTATATTTGAATCACAGTAAGAAATCATTAGAAGGGATTAAACAGAAGATTGACATATTATGATTGCTGCCTAAAGACAATCTCTCTGTAAGCTCTGTACAGAAGGAGTGCTCTGTAGAGAAGGATGTGAAATAGGAAATTGTTGAAGTCTTCTTTGGGGCACATCTATAGTTCCAGCTCGTTCCAGGCTGGGATGGCACAGTTCCGTGAGTGAATGTAGCAGGCCACAAGGAGAGACAGACAGATGGGCATGCATGAATCTGCTGTGACTAGAATCCTGGGAGAAGCCACCTCAAAAAGGGAGCTTATGACAGAGATCAGGATAGAGCTCTCAGCTACTTCTCCAGTGCCATATCTACCACCATGCATTCTCCTATGATGATAATCGATTGACCGTCTGAAACTCTAAACAAGCCCCCACTTAAATGCTTTCTTTCATAAGAGTTTCTGTGATCATGGTGTTTATTTACAAAACTAGAATTCTAAGACAACTATTAAATAAATCTGTGCTGTGTTTAAACACCTAAAAATGGGAATCATGAACACTCCTCATCCAATAAAAAAGCCTATAGTATATTCCTTCATTCATCTATCATTAATAATTGCAAATTACTTTCTGAGTTGTTTGTTTTAATTTCCTATTATAATTTTGTAATTTGGAGCCAAACTTTCCTGAATTTTAATCTTGTTGCAATCTTTGTATGACAAAACTTTAGCAGGCCCACGTGGCACATAAAGTATCAAATGATGTTCTATATCTTCATTTGTTCTAGTTGATTGATCTAACATGTTGATGATAATTTTGAGTAAAAGAAATGTAAAGTGTTTGTACCTTGAAAACCTTTCAATTTTTAAATTTTGCTTATTATTGTTGTTTGTAGAGATATACATATCTCAGTGATATTGTTTTTCCCCTTTCCACTTTTATGTGGGTTCCAGGGATATAATTAATATCATTAGACTAATGTGGTAATTAGTTTTCTTAGCAGATGAGCCATGGCATCTGCCTTCAAAAACTTTGTAGAAAATTGAACTTTACAAAGTATTTTAATTCTTATTAGCTTTTTCTTTTCATAGTTATAAGAACACCATACATATTTTAGATTTCCTGGTTTTTATACCAAGGTCCCTTTGAGGTACCACTCTTTCAGGCTGCTACAGAGTCTAATCAAGGTTCTACAGGTAGTGAAGAAAAATTGATTAAGCGGATCTGAGGGAAAACAATAAACTCACAGTCAATTTTTCTTCAGAATGTCTCTTTACTGTTCTCTCTTCCTTGTACTAGAGTAGTACATTCCTTCTTGCTGTAGGAATTCCTACTGCCAGTAGCCTTTAAGTTCCCTGCCCACTTGGGCGTGAGCTCCTATACTATATATGCTGATGTAAAGCACACATATTGCCTCTTCTGGCTGTGGGCTCTTCCCTGTTACAGCAGAGGATTGTGATCTGTGAGTCTACCCCTAAATAAATAACCTTTTATTATACTCAATTCTGAACTAGAGTAAGATTTCTTTTTTAGTGTCCTTCTTCATATTCTAATTCTGTCCCCACTGCCTATAATTTCTTAGTTCTAATTCTCTATCTCAATTATAATTCTAAATTCCAATTCTTCTACATTTTTTTCTTTTTGTTAATTTTCCTATTTCTGCTAATTCCTGGGATAATATTTCAAAACCCACAAAACAAAAATGAAGATTTAGAAATGGATCAAGCACGTCCCTGAGCTCACCCACTACTACAGAAGTTGACACCATTCTTCTAGACAGCTTCTGTCTGGACCTGAGGGGATGTACCAGTGCTATGCAGAAAACACTAAAATCTTTAAAGAATTAATGTATGGGAGAACAAAATTTTCTTTCTCACTCTTAAACACTTGAGACACGAGAAGGAATATGTGACTGACATTGAGAAAGATAGAGATTAGGATATTTCCTTTTATTTGGCGTTATCTTCAAGTATATATTAAAAAATCCTTTCATTAGCATACTTTACTTTTAAAGGATTAAATTTGGACTGCTCTGACTGTCCAACCTCAGAGAAACACAACTAGTTGTGAGGCCATTGAGAGAAGAAAACAATGGTATTTTTTTCTGCCATTCTTCTCACAAAGATCTCTCTCTCTCTCTCTCTCTCTCTCTCTCTCTCTCTCTCTCTCTCTCTCCCTCTCTCCCTCTCCCTCTCTCTGTCTCTTTCGTTTTGTTTTTTTTTATTAAATTTTTTTAATTAAAAATTTCCGCCTCCCCATCTCCCTTTTCGCTCCCCCTCCCCCCACTCCCCACACCCTACTCCCCTCCCCCTCCTTCTCCAATCCAAAGAGCAGTCAGGGTTTCTGCCCATATGTTGTTTTGGTTCTTTGAGACAGGATTTCTCTGTAGCTTTGGAGCCTGTCCTGGAACTAGCTCTTGTAGACCAGGCTGGCCTCGAACTCACAGAGTTCTGTCTGCTTCTGCCTCCCGAGTGCTGGGATTAAAGGCGTGCGCCACCACTGCCTGGCTGCTAGAGTGCTGGGATTAAAGGCGTGCGCCACCACTGCCTGGCTGCTAGATCTCTTTCTTAGTTATTGTCCCTACCCAGTCTATTAGATGTTGCATAGTAAATTTTAATAATAGAAAAAGAAAAGATTTCAACAATGAATGAGAAAAGCAATGAGGTCCCATTTGTGACAGTGTATCAAATACTAAACATAATATCAAATTCATAAATACTCTTGCATTAGTAAAAGAATACTCACATGCATTCAGTAATAATATATAAATGAAATAACTAATTTACATAAGTAAAGATAATATATTTATTATATGCATATATACATATCTAATCAACACAACATATATTTACATACTGAGAGAGAGGAAGAGAAAGAAAGAGAGCAAGAATTCATAAAAATCAGTAGCATTTACTGGGCATCAAAATACCCAGTGATGGAAATTACTTTTCATATCACTTCTAGATTAACTGAAACATCTTTGACTAGAATTATTTCATTGGATAAAGACATTGTTGATCCAGGTTAACTGAAAATGAGATATTCAATCTTGGAAGCTTAAACTAAAAACAGATGCTGTGTCATGTTTATTTTGTCCAAGTGGCACTATTTTATGAGTTAGAACAAGTTCCTTAAGGGACCAGCATACTGACAGACATAGATTGCTATTTAGCAGTGACTGAGATATGACTCACCATCCAGAGAAACTTCTATATGTGATATTGTACAAAGAAACATTAAAATAAAGATAGGGGCACAAAACACTGTCATAGCCTGAGTTGAGCTAGAAATCTATGTATTAGACCATACATCCATTTGTTATCTCCATTGTGTAGATTGGAACAGTTAAATAAAAAGGAATTAATTGGGTAAATAAATAAGCAATAGAAAATCAAATAGTGTTGACCATAGGTCACTGGGGAAATAAACATGTCTACATTTAGGTATGTAAAAAAAAAAAATCCTGTCAGTGAAAGAAAAGAATTACTAAGTGCCAAATTCATGTCTGTATTTTACCATTTCTTTTTATTCATTTTTTCATGTATTAATAGAAATATTTCTTGGTGCCATGTGAATTAAGCATTAGTCATTTAGAAGTTGTTTATATAAGAGATGAGACAAAGTCTACAGCTTACACTTGATGACATTTCTGATGCTTTGAACATTATAAGATTACCTTGTGTATTAGGTGCCTTGATTACAGATTCCTTACCCAAGAAAGGAATCAGATTCTATTGTGAACATTGACCAAAGCTGTATTTTATGCATAAGACTCGATGTACTAACGTTCAGGGAAATTCTACAGGAGCTACTTTCACTTTCAATAATATCATATTATTTTCTCTCCAAATACCTTATCTTCCCACATCTATAATGAAGCCATGCTCAAATTCTGCATGTCACTTTCTCATTTCAGCAAAATTATGATCAAATACATGTCACATACCATCATCTCTATTTGGCTTTCATTTCATTATTTGAGTATATAATACCCACCTCTGCAGAGTGTATAATGCACAGATACGTGGGGTCATTTTCATTCATGGGTATTTCATAGACCAGCATTTTCTAAATGCCTGGGGTCTTTGTAAACCCAAGTATAAACTGTTCATTAACATTTTAATCATTTCACACCTAACATCACACACCATATGCTAGCCACACAGTGAAATAAAAATTGTATAACACTAACATTCTAATGTAGTCAGCTCTGGGCAGCTCTGAGGAGAAGCTAATCAGAGCTGCCAGCCTCACTGGAGGACAAGGGAAAATGTGACAGTCAGCCAACTCAGTTCCTACACTTGCAACCAAAAGGAAATGCCACTGGAAATTTGTGAAAGATGAGAGATGGAATCTTTGCAGCAGCCACATGCTTCCATGGTGCTGTACAATTTGGGGGATTGTCACAATTATATATTTCTTTGAAGAATTTTGTACCCCTTTCCTAGAGGAGTGGAGCTACACATGGGATGTATCCTTTGGTTAAACAGAAGACTCTGTTGTAAATGCAGAAATGCTACAAAGGACAGGGACAGAAGGCAACCAGGTGTGGAATTCCCATAGTTGTTCCATGCATCAAGGAGTAGGGACTCAAATATCTTCACTGACTTATTACATAAACATATTTTCAGAACACATTTCTTCTAAATGAGTGGTTCTTATCCTTCTCTGGATTCAATCCAGAATATTCTGTAACATTGCATAAGCCCTCTTAAGGGACAAGTGTGTATATAGTCATAATTTTATAATATTGATTCCATTTCAAGGAAGTTCAAGGTACATCCCCGTCTTTTCTAACTCTCCACAAATTTAGGGTATACAAGTATTCAAAGGGAAAACGAAGGTGTTGGCATCCCCAAGAAATTGAACATAAAATTGGTCCCATGAACATGTGTATTTTGAAGCCCCTAAGAAAACGGAGTCATTAAGTAATATTTGTTTTCCTCTCAGTTCAAAGTAACGCATGCTTGGGACGTGTTCCTGGAGCCTCTGGAAGACGTAGTCAGAGATGGAAATGTGTGGGAAGTAAGATATTTTACGTGCCCTTGAGACAGCTTGCCCCCCACCTGCACACTCCCCACCACATTTAGGAGAATCAGCTGGCTTATATAATCACTTCTTAAACATTTGCTTCATTTCCGAACTCAATGTACTCATACACGCTGACGGAATTGAAAGTACTCCACTGAAATCTGCTAGGGAATATTCATTGGAAACAGTCTTATTTGGTGCTTGCCTACAATTTTCTCTGTTTTATAATTCAAAATTATAGATATATGCAGAGTATTTTGAAAAGCAGTGTCATTAAGGGCTGTAAGATAATACTAGGAACATACCAGAAGTCACCGTATTTAATACAAAGTGGAATTAAGCTTATAAAAATAGACTTATGCAAAGCATTTCTCCATGTTCCCTGCACACTAATTACTGTGCAGGAGGGACGCTAGGCATTTTCGAGGCAGCATACTCCCTACTTTCCTCATTACAAACTGTACACATTTCACGTACTTTACTAGAACTGCTTAATGGCAGAAGAGAAAACTGCTATCCTGAAAAAGGAAATCCTAGTCTATCGCTGCGCTGAGACAACCAAGGTATAAGTAAGCATGTCCTAAGAAGGAGGTATTCCCCTGCCCCCAGGAAGAGCAGAAATATTGCTTGGAACAGGTTATCCTTGGAGAGTGTTCATACTTCTTACTTCCTTTGAGCCCTTTATTCTTCCCCTCTTCATCCAGAGCTAAAGATGCAATGCTACTGGCTCTGCCCACCAGGGCAGACGGCTATCACATTAATATTGATCACCATTTGTCTTCTCTGTTATCCATCTTTAAAAGAACTGCTCCCTCATCGCTCACAATAATCCTTATTCATCTTTGTTTTGCAGTAGAACAGACTGGTCTCGCTAATCTCACAGGCAAGCTTGTTATCAAACCTGACCCACCAGAGTACACTGTGGTCTTGACACAACAATAACTAGGGGAAGACATACACGCAATTCTAATCAGAACCTCTCCACAATTTTCCAGGGCTGTGACACCAGTTTTATGTTGAATAGGGTCTGAATATAGATAGATAGAGAGATAGACAGACAGACAGACAGAGAGACAGACAGATACACACTTCATTATAAGCAATTTACCACTTTAGGATAATAATTCCCAGGGGATGTGGTCTAACAGAGAGAAACAGATTGAGAGATGCTGAGAAAGAGTTATGGCATGATTAGAAAAATTAATCTGGCTCTGTTTAAATTAGTTTCTCTCTGTATCTATATCCATGTGTCCATTTTACTGCTTAAATTACTTTGCATTTATCCTTTGACATATTTATCCAAAATGGTTAAAATACAATAAATGTTACATGATTATAGAATATTGTATAACAGACAAGCACAGGTTTGAATTCAGATGAAATAAGGTAAGAAATACAATGAAAGTAATTCATCTCTGGTAAGTTTCTAAACCTTCATTTGTAGCACTAAATATATGTTTTTACCCATTCTATGCAGATGTTGCCAATTATTTCAGATGGGCAAAGAAAAACATTGGAAGCTAAAGATAGACTGAAAACTGACAACAAACAATAGTCAGAATGCCTCCTGGACTCTTTCTTGGAGAGAGAGAGGGAATAAAAGAGAGAGAGGAAGGAAGGAAGAAAGGAAGAAAGGAAAGAAAAAGGATGGATATCTTTGTCTCAAATGATTTCAAAGCAATGTGGTAACCTTAAACTACACCATATTAAGGTGACATCCAATACATCTAAGTGACCAAGATTTATAAGCATTACTTATGAAAGGAAAATGCTAAATGAGTGACTCCAAAGCCAAACAAACAAACAGGGTAGGTAGACACATAAACAAATACCATATTAGATTCCAAAAGCCATAAACCCTGAGGATGCTTCATTCCATAGAATCAACATCAGTCTGTGACGACTGGGGCACTCACCCAGACAGTAAATTTAAGGAGAGACTTCAAAAATTATCATAATTCAGGACCGCAATATTTCAAATTGTAGAATTAATACAATAAATTCAAGCTCAAGACAATGCCCAAATTCTAGGAAAGCCAGGTCAAACCCGTACATTCCTTATCCACTCCTTGTCCAGAAATAAAGGAGAAGGTAACTTTTATTAAGAACACTGTAACCTAATTCAGCCTGGATTTAAGAGAGTGATTAGTGCCTCACCGCCCCAGGCAGATACACTAAATTACATTGCTAGGAGACAGAAACTACTAAATGAAAATCACATTTAGGATGAAACTCATCAAGGCTGGGTGGGAGCTACCAGTCCAGAGAGGAAGCAGAGGACCGTCAGGGCAAGAGTCAGCAGAGGTTTCAGAGGTATTAATTTGTCATAGAAATGTCAGCTCTGGCTATGTTTCCATCCATAAAACAATCCCTATGCCAATCGGAAGTTGTTGATTAAATAATGTTCCTCCAGAAAGTCTTTCCAATAGTCTTTGAAACTGCTCTGAAGTAAATTAGATACCACATGGGAAGAAGTTCATCAAGAAACTGACCTAATTGTCCTCAAACTTTGGTCTTTGCTTGAAAATCACTGTAGGATGTTCACTTTCCTCTCCTCTCACATGAAAATGTTTATCACATGCATAGTTTGATCTGCAAGCTTAATTTGGGCGTGGTTTTTGGGGGGACTGTTTAGATTTATCATGTAGCTACAGGTTGTCCACCTATTCAGAGCAATATCTAAGATAAGCAAGAGTGAGTTATGGCATTTAATATCATGGTGTTGGAACTGAGGACAGCAGCTGACTGAGACACTGACTTCTCAGCCTTTGAGGGAACAGCAAGTACTTCTCCAGTACTGCATTCGAACTGACATCTGTTTTTATACCTCTACACAAAAATTAGGAACTATTTCAGATCCCATGCTATTTGTGGTGGAAGGGTCTTCCCTGGGTAGCAATCTGATTCAGTCTAAGTGTTTTAGGAGGTCAGCACTCCACTCCCTAGGTCTTCTCTATTTCCCTGCATGCCATAGCACTAAGGCTAGAATTCAGGACTAGACATCTAAAATGTTTGTTTTCTTAGCTATTCTCTCCTGATCACCACACCCATATATTTTTAGTAACTAGAACAAATTAATTCAAAAAATAAAAATTCAGTATATAAAAGTATAACAATAGAAATAAATAGGAAAAATTGACCTCAGTGAGTTTTAGACAAAAGAGAATAAGGTTTAAAGCTCTGAATTTCTTAGTTTATTTCAGGAACTATTTTGAGTATTTTATATGTACTTACTGGGAACTGTAGTAATCATTATTTTAAACATGAAAATCATGAAGTACAAAGTGTTTATTTGTTCTTTATCACAGAACAATTAAAAGATGAGCTGTAATCCACAGTAGCCAGCACAAAGGACCCAGATAGCCAAGCATTTGTTAGTAATATTTGTTCACAGCAGAGATCAGAAAAACACTGTAAAACGGATTGACTCAAAAAGCATCCAAGACCACAGTAAAGGAAGACAGTATGCCTGGAGACAGGAGGAATGGTGTCTGCAGTAGGAGAAACCCATGACACTTTGTAATTCACATTTCATGGATGGGGTACATTATCTGCATACAGAAGGGCCCAGTACACAGATACATAGGTGAGCACTGGTTAATTTTACACAACCATGTTATATTACATCTATTTGAAGAAGACTATACTTATCATCATTCCCTATTCTACCTGCTTTTTCTTCCTTCCATCTCATATATCAAACATGCAAAAAAAAAAAAAGAATTCTGTCTTTAGCACATTAAGGCAAGTGTTGCTTCTGACCCACCTCTTCTGCTATTTGCTTTTAACGATGTTCAGCTCTGTGCTGGTTTTAAAAACCTTGTTTTCTCCTGACTTGTGAAATGAGAGCTACTAAGCGTAAGTGCTTTCTTTTCACTATGCTTCCAGCTAAATCCTGCACAGTAAAACAAATTAAGCAGATGGCAGAATTAAATGCTAAAGACTGGGGGAAATGTATGACAAGATCTTTGGATAAATTAGAATATAGGATAGAATATATTGAAGTGAGATGAATCAGAGGTTAAAGTCACCGAGAATTTTAAACCTTTTAGCATCACTGAAGATGCATGAATGATTCCGGACCATGACAGAAAGTGCTTTCCTGTGACAACCGTCCCTTTGTGATGCTTAATTCCAAAATTAGTCGAAAGCTTCATTGCATGGCTCATAGAGACACACATGTGAAAAGTACACAGGCTCATTCATATGGGGAAAGTATGAAAGGCAAGAGGTGTATGAGGTTTTTAAATTAGTGATGCCTGTGGAGAGTCTGGATTTAAAAGAGAAAAACAATTCCCATCCCCTGAGCGTTATGATTTCCCCCATTCTGCGGCTAAGAAGCCTGCATGCACTCTACAATTTTGAGCTCTGTTAAAATGCAAATTTCCCAGTGAGCATTCAATCTCATGAGTCATTTTCAACTATGAGTAAACGGATCTAGCAGAACATTGCACTGGGAAGGGAGAAGGCAGGCTGAAGCATGAGCCTGTGAGAGGCTTGGATTAAAAAAAAAAGAAAAAGAAAAAGGTTCAACACTACAGTTCTTAAGATGGGAGTTTCTAGACCCAAAATGTGTTTATAAAATACGTTTCCAGCTCTAGAATTCATTCTTATATATTTTCCTCCCAGAGGTATTGCCAATTTATTCCATATACATAAAAAGGAGCAAAAGAAAAAGGCGAGAAACATAGCTAATAAGTGCCTGCTATGTACCAAATATTATATTTTCTTTAACTATCAAACACTCTGAAGTACACAGAAATGTGATTTTAAAACTAAGAAAACATATAAATATTCTGCAACTGTGGGTCCTCCCCATACCAATGGAGGTGCCACGCTGTTTTCAAATTCTCAAATGCATGCTAATATTTTAACGACATTAAAGAATCGCAGGCATCCATAATCCTGATGCAAGAGGATCAAAAGTTCAAGACCTGTCTCAGATACGAAACAAGTTCATGAGTGCCACAGCGTTGGCATGTCCCAGTGACAGCATGTTAGAATCACCAGTAAGGTACCTACTTTCCTTTGCATGGCCTCACATTCAGGAATAAAGAGGAAGACATGTTGGGGAACAATATAGGAGATGCTAGAGGTCAGAAATGGGGGAGGCGAATGTGATCATAAACATATGTATGCAGTTGCTAAAGCATAAACAAAAATTATATAAAATGTGAGATAGAAGTATTTGCTTCAATAATCTTAACATTTCCTATTCAGTCTTTATTGTCTGTAGTTAAAATTTCTTGACATCCTATGAGGTAAAGCAAATAACAACACACAGCTAAATAGGTACCTTTTTGTGTCTCAGACGTTGGGTGGAGAATGAAGCATTATCTCTGAAGTACAATGTACAAAGAAAGATTGTGTGGGCATGCTCGGGAAAATGAAAAACAACTTTTTAAGTGTTTGTATTGCAGGGGAAAGACACTAGTAATTTAGATTAACTGCCAAAGTACCTGGACAAGATTGAAATAAAAGCAACACACTTTTAAGAGTGAGGAGGAAAGAGCCACGTGAATAGTCACACTGAAGAGAGAATAGAGACTATTTCCCTGAAGAAGCTGTAGAGAAAAACATTTTAAAGACACGTATAACAAAAATACAATCCCTTAGTTTGTATAAGGATGTATGAATTGCCAAATTGAAGAGCACAGAGGAGACCCTTTACATTTAATGGTACGAATTATCATATACGTTTCTTATAGCACTTGAGTCACAGGCTTATCAAACAGGTGTTTGTTTTTTGCTTGCTTGTATTTTTTTCTACAGACAAAGTATTCTCAGGAGTTGTGATATATTTAATTCTGGCATATAATTCTAATAAATGATGGAGCTTTTATAGAACTGATTTCTTTCTCAGAACTAGTAACTGTCCATCATATATGTACATTTAAAGATGTTTGAGAAGAGAATCTTTTCTGTGGACAGCTTCTGAATCAGCTTCAGCTTTCTCTAATTCTTCTCAGAACACATACACAGAGCTGTCAGAGGTTTCAGGCCAAAGTACTTAGTTAACATATCGATGTAAAGCCACACCAACTGAAATCTGACTGTATTTCACATACTCCGGAGAAGCATTTCTCAGACAAGAGGAGAATTTTCTAATCCACTGGAAAGAATGTTGTTCCTTTTTTGGTTTGTTTTTTATTGAAAAGGGGAAAAAACTTTTCCTATACTACACTCTTTCTTTAAAGAATTCCTGGTATAGTCAAATAAAAGAGGAACAAAGCAAATATTTTGGGAAAAACAGCAACATTCATAAGTTGTAGTATTTAGGTATGTTATTAAAATTGTGAAAATAGAATTAAGAACAAATTAATTTGCCAGTCAAGATATCCTGTGTATAAAATTAGGTGAAACGATAATTTCTATTATCAAATAAATAACATGTATCATAAACAATACTGTTAAGCTGCTTAAAAAAATGTCTGAGATTCTCTTTTCCATCTCTTATATTCTGCTGATGCTTACTTCTGAAATCCCTGTTTGAGTTCCTAAATTTTTCATTTCTATTTTTACCTCAGTTTGGGATTCCTTTATTGATTCTCTTTATGTTTTCAGTAATTGAATTGTTTTATCTATTTTCTTCTACTGTTTGCTTCCGTTTTCATAGATTTCTTAAATGGCTTTATTTTCTTCCTCTTTAAGAATCCCTAACATATTCATAAAGGCTATTTTAAGGTCATTGTCTTATGCTGCAGCTATGCGAGCTTCTGGAGATGGGGCCAGGGAGGGCTCAAATGCTCTGCTATGAAGCTAAGGATGAGACTGTGGAATTAGATTTGGAGAGTGGAGGGAGAAGTGAAGATCTACCTTTAGCCTACATGCTTCCCAGGCTTTTCTGACTTATGGGTGTAAGCATTCAAACATTTGTACTGGCCTGCCCTTGGGGTCCTGACAGGATAAGTTCTCAGCTGCAGCCACTAAGTGCACCCCTGTACAAATTCCTTAGTTTCCCTTTTAAAAGGTGGACCTGCCCACCTCTTGTCTCTCTCCTCTCTTCTTCTCTCCTCTTCTCTCCTCTTCTCTCCACTTCTCTTCTCTTCTCTTCACTTCTCTTCTCTTCTCTTCTTTCTCTTTTCCCTTCCCCTCCCCCTTTTCCTCTACTGCCACTCTTCTCCCCAGGGACCTGTCTGCCCCCGCTCTGCCACTTTCTCTGCCCCCTTCTCAGCCCCCTCTCTGGTACCTTCTCTGCCCCTTTCTTTCTCCTCTTCCCAATAAACCTTCCATGTGAGTCCCATTGAATGGTGTGACTTCTCTTTGTGGAATTTATTACAACAGTGGACCCCCAGGGAATTCCCACTGAAATTGGAATTGAACCTAAAACAATGAAAGGGGAGAGGATATTTGGAGGGGAAGATCTATTTGATCACAGAAAAATGCGGTGCAAGTGAAGAGAGGCTGTAGCAGGTGGTCAGCTGTCCTGTATGACTGGATCTACAAGAAGTGAGGGAGGGAGAAGTGAAGGTCTCCAGGTAGAGACCTTCTGCTTTCCTGGCTGAAGGGCACACAGGATATTTTTATCAAGCTTTTAACCTTCCCAAACTCCTTGCAGATCCTTCCCATTTTCCTACTCACCCCTCTCCCGAGACCCCCCCCAAGCAAACATAAAACACAAACAAAGCAAAAAGAAGACCAAGAAACACAAATTCACAAAAACACATAACATAAATCTAAAGATACAAACAAAAGACAAAGAAGGAGGAGGAGGAGGAGGAGGAGGAGCCCAAACAAAGCAATATGAGTCCAAAGGTCTACAAAGACAACATTGACTTCAGTTTGGGTTGCCCTATTAAAAGTATATGTATGGTAATAATTATAAACAGATATAGGTAGGTTTAACAATTTGTCAATAGAACACCTGTTTAAAACTGGAAGAATACAATTAAATGTTTTATATTAATAAATATGCAGCATAAGGTTAATCCTGCTCTTAATGTTTAAGACTTTTTATGTTATTGTTTTGATAGAAAATTTTGGGTTCCTGTGTTGATCATGTCTTATAATTTGAACATAAATGAAAGAATAAAAACTTTTTTTACTTTAAAATTAATTCAACCACAAGAAGGAACTAGTTGGTGGGTAGAATTAAAAGAAAAAAAGTTTTAAGAATGAAAGGTTTAAGATTGAAACCAGCCTACAAATCAAAATCCTAGTTTCATTTTCTTTTAAGAAAAATGTTTTACTGGTATTCAAAGTTTAATTTTATATAACATTGTTTTCTTACTATATTATGGTCAAGGAATTTATTTTTCTTCTTTAAATTTTTATTGCTTTATAGCAAAGTATATCCTTTGCTATCCCTGAAACATGAACTCTCATATTTGATTAAACTTGAATTTATCCATGCTAACTTGTTAATGCTATTTACCTGGGAATAGAATTAGAAATTCTGTGCATCAGCATTGTCTTTTGGTATTTTGTTGTTAATAATTTTAGTTTGTATAGTAATCATAAGTTGAAGGTAACAATATACTCATCCTATTTCTAGAAATTTTACTCTTAGCAAAGTTTAGTTTCTCTGTGTCTTTGTCTGCAGTGACAGAGTACTGTGATCTATGAACCACGATTATTCATGATATTGCTTTATTCATGATATACTTGAGTCTTTCAACCCAACTGTCTGCAGAATAAAATCCAAAATCTTCAGAGAAGGATGCTGATCTGTATCAACTTTCAGCGCCTTAATTCTCACCATATGATGTTTCATATACTTTGTGCCAGAAACATAATACCTTTTAAATCCATTGAACTATCCATCTTGTTTTACATTATACGCTCATTATTCTCTTCTGCTTGTCAAAATGTTTATCCCTACAAACTTTATTAACTTACCAATTTGTTCCAACACTAAAGCATTAATCAAAGTTTCAGTTTTACTCCAGTCTTTCCCCAGCACAATCTGAGTGGTCTCACTATACTTTCCCCATAAGTCAATCAGCTCTAATGCTGGTGGACGTCAAGCTCCTCGGTATCAGAACCTCCCTGACACATTTCTGCTTCCCGTTGTGTCATGTGACACCGTGGGCAAAAGGCAATTCACACGTAAGCTGAATGTGATAGATAATATCTTCAGATAATGCTAGATAAACAAAAGTGGAGTTCCTTTTATACATAAGCTTTGAATCAAATTCAAACTTACATACTCTGAAATACTCAGAGACAGCTAAACATTTGATAATGCAAAGACCACAATATTATAAACAGGAAGCTAATTTTCCACATTTCCTCAGAGAAAATAAATTGTGTGACTGTGTTTGTGTGTATGTATGTGTGTAGGTGTGCATTTATGCACATACGCATGCACATGCTCAAGTATGTAGATATACCCGTTGACATTTTATTTACAAATAAAAAGATAGCAATTTCTTAGGCACTTGTGGTACATGCCATTAATCCCAGAACTCGGAGGCAGAGGCAGTTGGATCTCTGTGAGTTCTAGGCCAGCCTGGTCTACAAGAGCTAGTTCCAGGATAAGCTCCAATGCTACAGCAAAACTCTGTCTTGAAACCTCCCCCTCCCCCGAAAAAAAAGGGCAGCAATATTTTATAGAAAGGTAACAACCAATACTGTTGAAATTCAAAAAATTAAAATGATGTCCTAGAGTTAGCAATCTCCATCAGAACAGGTATAGGGTAGTAACCACTGAGTTAGTGAGCCAGAACCACAGACCGTTGAAGGTCAGGATATGAATCTGGGACCTTCAAGGGAGTAGAGCTAAGCCAGGACCCCTGTGGGTCTGGGCATGAGTCTTGGATCTCCCAGAAACTAGACCTAAGACAGGACCTCTGCCAGTCTGGATGTAAATCTGGGACCTCCGAGGGAGTATTCAGGAACCAGAGATCTCTGTGGGGCCAAATGTGAGTCTGGGACCTCAGAAGGGTAGGCCTGAGCCAGGACATCTGCGGTTCTGGGTGCACCTGCACCTGGGAAATCAGAGGCAGTAGACTGGAGCTAGAAACCTTTGCAGGACCAACTCCAAGCCAGGAACTTCTTAAGGAGGGAATCCAGACCAGGATTTGCAGAAACAGGTGAAAGCCAGTAACCTAGGCCAAAGTAGGCCTGAGATAGAAAACTCCAAGGGAGAAGAACAAAACAGAGGAGCACTGAGTTATCTCCAGGAACACAGAGTAACCAATGGAATAGCTGGAACTCTAGCACTGACTATACCACAAGGAAAAACTATCTAAGCTTTGGATTCACTGACACCTAGAAGATTATTCAACAGAATCTCAGACATTCCCAACCATACCTATTAGAGGAAAAGATGAATAGAATAGGTAAGATAGCACGCTACACCACAAAGAGCAACACAGCACCAGTAAAACCTAAAGATCCTACAACAGCAAGACCTGAACAACCAAATATAGATGATGCAGAAGAAAATGACCTAAAAATAACTTCAAGAGAATGTTTGAAATGATTAAAGAGGAAACGAGAAGGTCCCTTAATGAAATCAAGGAAAAGACAAACAAAAATTTGGAAGATATCAGCAAATCACTTAAAGAAAAACAAGAAAAAGAAATCAAACATATGAAAAAAACTATTCAGGATGTGAAAACTGAAATAGAGACAAAGAAAGAAATTCAAGGAAATTATAGAAACAGAAAACATAAGAAAATTATCAGGAACCACAAACACAAGCATGAAAAACAGAGTACAAGAGATAGAAGAGAGAATCTCAAGCGCTGAAGATACAATAAAGGAAATAGATTCACCAGCTAAAGAAAACATTAAATCTAACAAAAGCTTAACCCAAAATATCCAGGAAATATGGAACACCATGAAAAGGTATAATCTAAAAATAATAGGTATAGAAGAAGTTCAACTCAAAAGCACAGAAAATATATTTAACAAATTCATAGAAGAAACTTTCCCAACCTAAAGACAGATATGTCTATGAAGATACAAGAAGATTACAGAACACCAAATAGATTGGATCCAAAAAAAAGTCCTGCCTCATAATAATCAAACACTAAACATACATTGTAAAGAAATAATATTAAGAGCTGCAAAGGAAAAAGGCCAAGTAACATATAAAAGTAGGCCTATCAGAATTACACCTGACTTCTCATTTGAGACAATGAAATCCAGAAGGTCATGGTCAAGTGCTATACAGACATCAAGAGACAACAGATGCCAGCACAGACTACTATACCCAGCAAAACTTTCAATCACCATAGAAGGACAGAAAGAGATGTTCCTGGACAAAACTAGATTTTGCCAATACCTAGCCACAAACCCAGCCCTACACAAAATACTAGAAGAAAAACTCAAACCAAGGAAGTTGGCTACACCAAGAAAAACACAGACAATTGATGCTCTCATAGCAGCAAATCCCAAAGAAGGAAAAAAAAAAAACACAAATTGACATCAACAACAATGAAAACTAAATTAATAAAAGATAGCAATCACTGGTCATTAATATCCCTTAATACAAATGGACTCAACTCACCTATAGAAAGGCACAGGCTAACATATTGGATATGGAAACAGAATCCATCCTTCTTCTGCATACAAGAAACACATGTCAATCTCAAAGAAAGACATCATCTCAGAGTAAAGGGTTGGGAGAAAATATACCAATCAAATGGACCTAAGAAACAACTGAGTGTAACTATCCTAATATCTAACAAGCTAAAATCAATCAAAAGAGACAAAGAAGGTCATTTCATATTAGTCTCCATTAGGAAAAATCCATCAAGAGGAAATCTCAATTCTGAACATCAATTTTCAAATATAAGGGCACCCTCATATGTAAAAGAAACACTTCTAAAGCTTAAATCATACATTAAACTCCACACACTAATAGTGGGAGACTTCAGCACTCCCCTCTCACCACTAGATAGGTCAGTCAGACAAAAAAAAATGAACAGAGAAATAAACAAACTAACAGATGTTATGACTCAAATGGGCTTAATAGACATCTATAGAATATTCCATCCAAACAGCAAAGAATATACCTTTTTCTCAGCACCTCATGGAACCTTCTCAAAAATTGACCAAATACTCAGTAAACAAACAAATCTCAACAAATACAAAAAAAAATGGGAATAACTCAATGTACCTTATCAGATCACCATGGTTTAAAACTGGAAGTCAATAACAATATTAATTCCAGAAAACCCAAAAACACATGGAAATTAAACAATGCTCACCTGAATCATCAATGAGTCAAGGAATAAATAAGGGGAGGAATTAAAGACTTCCTAAAATTCAAGGAAAATAACCACACAACATACCCAAATTTATGGGACACAATGAAAGCAGTGTTAAGAGGAAAGTTCATAGCACTAAATGCCTACAAAAAGAAGCTGGAAAAGTCCCATGCTAGTGAATTAACAGAACATTTGAAACTTTAGAACAAAAAGAAGCAAACTCACCTAAGAGAACTAGATGGCAGGAAATAATCAAATTGAAAGCTGAAATCAACAGATAGAAACAAAGAAAACAATACAAAGAATCAATGAAACAAAGTATTGGTTCTTCGAGAAAAATCAAAAACAACAACAGAAAAAAGACAAACATTTATCCAAACTAACCATAAGCCAAACCAAGGCCAAAAGAGAGAGAATATCCAAATAACAAAATCAGAAATGAAAAGGGGGACGTAACAACAGACACAGAGGAAAAACAGAGAATCATCAGGTCATATTTCAAAAACGTATTCTCCACAAAATTGGAAAACTTAAAGGAAATGGACAACTTTCTGGATAAATATCACTTTCCAAAATTAAATCAAGACCAGATAAGCAAATTAAACAGACCTATAACTGCTGAAGAAATAGAAACAGTCATCAAAAGTTTCCCAACCAAAAAAAAAAGGCCAGGACTAGATGGTTTCAGCTCAGAATTCGACAAGACTTTCAAAGAAGAACTAAAACCAATACACCTCAGATTATTCCACACAATAGAAACAGAAGGAACAATGCTAAACTCTTTTTATGAGGCTACATTTACCATGATACCCAAACCACAGAAAGACATTACTAAGAAGAAGAAGGAACCCAGAGCAGGACTTAAAGCAGACACTTGAAATAGAAACTATGGATTTTGTTGACTTACTCTTTGTTCTCACTCACCCAGGTTCATGTTCAGCTTGCTTCTATAAATAGCCAAAAAAACCACTTGCACAGGGAAGGTACATGTGACCATGGTAGGCTGGGCTCTCCCATATCAATCAGCAATTACGACTATAATCCACAGCCATGCCCAGAGACATATTGGAAAATGATAACTGCTTAATTGATAATGTTTTTTTCAACTGATACTAGGATGTGTCAGCTTGACAGTCAATACTAGCACTAAAGCACTAATATAATTGGCCAATAAACCTGTTAAATATTTAGCCCAGATATACAAGTCACTATTATGCTATAAAACAGTCAGCTAAAGAAAGCGCAGAAGCTACAGAAATAACTTTCTCTCTCTCTCTCTCTCTCTCTCTCTCTCTCTCTCTCTCTCTCTCTCTCTCATTTGCTTTTGCTTGTTTCTTTGTGTTTTGTTTTTGTTTTTGTTTTTTGAGACAGGATCTTTCTGTAGCTTTGGAACCAGTTCTGGAACTAGCTCTTATAGACTAACAGAGATCTGCCTGCCTCTACCTCTCAAATGCTGGTATTAAAGATGTGCGCAACAACCATCCACCAAACTGGGAACAACTTTTTAACAAGGGCCCATTAATAGTACTTTGTCGTGTTAAATAGACACTTGGGAGGAGCACTTAAATAATGCTACTGAATGTTAAAGGGAAATTATTTAAGAAGAATAGTTTAAAATAGGTGTCTATACTCTCAAGTGGCATTTAGTTAGATCCCTGGTGAATTCACTTCTCTTCACAAAGATAAAGAAAGTAAGAATAGATCAAAGAAATAATTCCAACCAAGCCCAACCTGTTGCATCAAGAAGTGCATTGGGGCTACCTACAGGTGTGTAGGGAATGGAGGTTACATGTATGAGCAAAATTGACAGTTACAATATTGCAAACTCCATGTCAGTAGGATGACCAAGGGTGAAGCACCCTATGTAACTTACAGGTAGCTACAACACTGAAGAGGAGACCCTCCCTTTCACAGAAAATATTTGCTGCTCATACAGCCACAGAGTTAGGGACACGGGTCTCTCGGTCTTGTTTTGTTATTCAGAGAGTTTCATAAAACCTTTAAGTTTCCTGAGCCTCACCCTTTCCTTCCTTCAGGAGATTTTCAATGGAGAAGAAATGATATATAACAGATGCAAAATACCAGACAAATATTGAAAAAGAAATTCAAAAAAAAGGAGCAGGAGGCAGGGCATAGGTGAAAGAAGGCAGCATGAAGTTAAAAAAAAAAAAAAACCTCAAAATGTCGGTGAGAAAAACATTGGTAAGGGAAGAAATGAATTGTAGGCATAGGACAGCAAGGAATTAAAAGTAGTAAATGAGTCTATTGTCTTAGATTATAAAGCAAAATATAGGTTCAGAAATAAGTGATTTTCCCAAGTTCAAAGACAAGTTGTTGTAGTGCATTGCTGAATCATAGCATCCTGGCTACCAGCCTGAATTTAAAGTGTTCATATGGATGAGTGACTAAGGGTCATCACTGCAGAGAGACTGAATAAATCCATACCTTTGTCTCACAGTGTTACTCATGGGTGTAACCTTAGCATAAGTAAGATACTGGAGCTTTGGCAGGCCAAAGTAGCGTACCAAAGGGAAGTGCTATTACTAATGGCTTTGTGAATTGTGGTAGCTGTTACCTCAAAGGGAAGTGCTGTTACTAATGGCATTGTGAATTGTGGTAGCTGTTAGCTCAGTTGTCTTTTCCCAATAGTGAAATATATTCCAGACTATTATTTTCTGATGCAGAATCTGTGTTAGTTACCTTTATTGTTGTTTCAAGAATCATTTTAAGGCAAGGTGGTTTATTTAGGGCTTACATTTAGAAGATGTGGACCAACAGATGCCCTCTCTTGTCAACCTGACAAGACATAGAATCATTGAGAAGACAAACCTCTAAGAATGCTTTTGACATCGTTTCTAGATTGTGATAAAAAGTCACCACCCTAAGTGTGGGTGACATGCTCGACGGGTTAAAATCCTGGGCTGATGAAAAGGAGGAAGGAAGCTGAGCACCAGCCTTCACTTCCCTCTGCTTCCTGACTGTTTCCAGAGTAATCTCAATTCTTTCCACCATGACATGCCCACCATAAGAGATTGTAGCATAGAACTGACTCTGCTTTCTTCAGCCTGCTTTATTCAGGTGTGTGGTCACAATTTAGGAAAGGTAACTAACTGATACAATGCCCTTCCTTTACGTTTGGGATGACTCTGTGATTCACATTGCAGCCAATCAAAAATGGTCAGGGTGTCTGCCTTATTTCATAAGACGGGAAGAAGTCATGTCATCTAGTGACAATCCAAAATCACTTGAGGAAGCTGTGTGAGCACACTCTGCTCTTCAGAACCAGCTGATCAGTTAGAAGACAGTCAATATCGACACCTAGTCACACACAGAAGGCATCTTCGACACCTATCACAGCATGCAAAGCAATCATTTATAGTTCTGTTAAAGCCTCAAACTGAGAACCTCCTAGCTGAATTTAGACATCTCAATAAAACAAGAGGAATTATTATTAATTACTGGTGATTCTTGCCAATGTTTCTTAAAATATTTGTATATTTTTGTTGTAAACATTAAAAGAAAACTTAGGCTAATAATTGTGTTGGTATTATAAAATAGCTAATTACTTCCAACTCCCGCTCTGAACTCTTTCAGAGAATTATTTTCTTTAATGGCTGATGACTACAGCTCCCATTGATATTAAGGAAATGAACAACTAAAGATACTTCTAATAGTAAAGACACTTTACCAACTCTAGAAAAAGAAACTTTTTTGTGGCATATATTATACAAACTCATTGCATCTACTTATTTTAAATTAATAGTTTTGCCATAGTTTTTTGATTATTCCAATATCAATGCAAGCATAGTGCAGCCCAAGGACAAAAGTATTAACTCAGTCATAAATGCTTTATCTTAAAAAGATAAAAAAGTAAGTAATTTGGTTCCACTCATTGGTAAATCACACAGAGAACTTTGTACTTTTATTCCGCGTTACAGATTTATAGCAGGTTACTGTACTTTTTGATATGTCATAGGTCTTTATTGTGTAATTTTTTTCATTATATTATCATTTTCAAGTTGTTGACTTCATCAGTTAGTAGTATTTATAGTATTCAGCCACTTTAAAACATTCATGGTTTTAATATCTTTGTTTATGCTGGTAAATAATCTTGTGTTTCTGAGAGCATTTAGTAAAACAACCATTCTCCAAAACCTTTATAAACCTTAAAAGCAATATTTTGAACTACTTACATTTGAACATTTTAATATGATCATTGATCCTTACAATGTAAGGTCTGCCTACATTTTTGTCCCTTTTTCTATAGAACTGTTCACATTTTTTGTCATTTTTATTCTTGTAATAAAAATTGAAATGCTAATTTTTGCCATATGTTTTCAAGTAATTTACAGGATTTAAGTTTTGTTTTTCATTTTGACAAATCTGATACCTATACTATTTAATTTGAAGTAGCTGAGAACAATCATGTGCTAGATAACTTTATTAATTTTAGGGCACAGCCAGCTTTAAATATCTGAATTTCAATTCTCCCAGGATACAAATTCAGTGATGTTATGATAGAAAATAATCGACTTCAAGCATTTGTGTGGTCACAGAGTTTTCATCTTTGAGCCAAATCTTATCATTGATGTAAAAATAATTCAGGTCAATACCATTCATGTAAAAAACAATTCAAACTTCCAGGCTGTAATACTATAAAATGCTGATTGTGATTTAAAACCTGAAAAAGTGTTTGGGGAAAGTTACAGGTTCTTTCCATGGCTTCTTCCTTTTGCTTTGGGTGTATCTGGGGAATTCTGTGTTTCTATGTTTACTAAGCTCCTTCCTGTGTCAGTTTATTTAATGAGTATTCTGTCCTTATGAAGTAACAGGTGTGGTTTTAGGAATAAGAACCATTCTTATACAGCAATTCTCCTTACCTGTCATGTTGTTCTTAGAAAAGTATATCTAAAGAAATCCTAATGATCAGGGACATTTACAACTAGGCATCACTTCTTTGTTTCTAAAGGTTGTGGTTTGTTAATTCTATTTCCGTTCCAGATCAACGCAGTGTAATAAGAATAATTCTTGGCACAGACCATAGGTTGAACACTCTCTCCTGCTTTCACTTTCTCTCTCTCCCTCTCCCTCTGTGTGTCTTTCTCTCTCTCCCTTTTCTCTCACACACTAATAATATGTTCAATAATTGACTCCTATTCCCTGCTTTTAAGCCATTTTCACAATTATTCATTAAATCAGCTCAAAAAAGGTTTTTGCCTTTAATGAAATTAATTTACCATCAATATTATCAAAATGTTTGCTATTGGTATGTATAGGCAGGCATTGATAGAAAGCACTTGAAACAAATAGGCAATGTAAACTTCTTGAAATGAGGTTTATTGAAAAAAGACAATGCATAGTGAATCTCATGGAAGAATGATTTCCTGGCTTACTGGTTACTTTCTCTTCTGGCATGCCAGCCTTTGCTGCACAGTGGGCACAGAGCTACTGGCATATTCTTTGCTTCATACATCAAACATTTTCCACCAGAGAGGAGTGGAAACAGATTTCTATAGCTCAACTTGAATTTCATTTTTAATGACCATTTGGTCCTCATTCACAACAGCGATGAGTTCAGAAATAGGCACTAAAGTTCTTGATCACCAAACTAAACCACTTCAAGTGTTTTGATCAATCAGATGGGCTATCTGAGAAGCTAAATGGATTCCAAACACCTTTTACTTTTCAACAAACTGCTTTCTCCATAAAATTTAAAACTTTGCTCCTACAGAACTTAGACACTGCTCATTTAATAGTGTAGAATTGATTTTCTCTTCATAAAATGTACAGTGGACATTGTGGTATTTTTGGACAGGAAAGACAAACTTTTATTGAACAAGAGTATGGACTTTTACCCAGTTGATCTAAGACCAAACCCTGGCATTGCCTGTTAGGAGCTATGTGGTTTGGGCAATCAACAAACCTCTCTGGTGTCAATTTGTGCTCCCATAAAATGATGGCAATAGTACTTTGTATAAACGTTTTTTTCTTTTATTCTAAATTAATTATGTAAAGTGAACATCAAGAAACAATTGTTTTCAGTTGTCTCATCTTATAGTTAATGAAATTTATTAAGATATTTTCTAAGTTGTTAATTCAAAACAAACATCTTAAAGTAGATTATAATTTTTGTTTGTTGAATTTTGCTTAAATTTTCTTTAAAAGACTGAATTCAATGTATTCAACATGTGATTACAATAATTTTATAGTCTGGTAGGCTCAAACTCATCATACTTTTTCTTTATCTCCCACATCACTACTAAACATGAAGATTTTCATAGACACATCAATGACTTCCTTATGTGTGACCACTTAGCAAGTGTTTAAATGAATGATTTTTTTTACCAGCTCTATTAAGTTTAGGTATATTGAACATCAATGGATTATCCTGGTTCAGCTACCACCACCAAGAAAATAATTATCTGTATCACCAAATCTTAAGAATTGACTTATTTCAATTGACCCTACATATACCCTGTGTTAAAAATGTCAGCACACAGGAAGTAGTACTATGGGGAAATTTTGGAATTTTAAAACTTCCAAATACCTTCCTTAAACTGAAGAAGTTACTACCTGAGAACAACTAGCTAAATTAATATCAAAGTCATTCTTCTTAGGCTCTCATAAATAATATTAACGTTGAATATTTTCTCTTTCCTCAAATAAGATGAACATTCCCTTTTATATCCTCATTATTCATCAATGAATTAAACTATTTTGTGAGTTTATAAAAAGACCTTTTATTCAATATGGTTTGCTTTAAGCATATTTCCCCAAAAGAGATTACAATCACTTACACTAAAGTGTACTTATCATGGAAAAAAATATATATCTTATTGTTAGAAATATTATACAAGCAAGTTTCCATGGTTTTTTTTAGTCCCAAAGCCCAAGGTTTATCTTTGCCAACTTTCTGATTTAGCATCTATGAATATGGTACTTGCAAGAGACAGATTAATATGTTTTTATCCAGCTAAGATCCATCCAGGAAAGAGAAGCAATTTTAGATATTTCATGGAGAGGTTTTAACACAGAGCAGTGGTTACATTGGATAAAATAGCTAGAAAGCTGAATGGCTCATAGTGAATCAATTTAGAGGTTAGTAACAGTAGAAAGTCCTCATGATCCCCAAGGATAAAGAAAAGAAGTAGATACACATTGTAAGTACCTGTGATTGACTGAGCCTAGCTTGAAATCAAAGAGCAGTTAATAATGTGTAAGTCCTGTGTTATAGACCAGGTGAAAAAGGATACAGAATTAGGGATAAAAGGGCAGCTACCACTCACTTAGTATGACAGTGACTAAAGGAATTACTCCAGCTGTACCATGTGTTATACCAAATAAATCAACATTGACACAATCAGGTAGGTTCGGAAAGGGTGAAGAAAGTCACGTGAGAAAACAAAAGACAGAGGCAGAGTCTCTGAGATGATTCCAGGGTCTGATGTTTTCACACGTTTAAAGTTCTTGGCAGAGTTGCTAACTAGAATGAAAACCATAGCTTCTACTTCTATGTTTCACCAAGAAAGCAAAGGAGATACCTATGGGGCGAAAATGAGCACCACTGGAATTATCTGCATTTTCCGAAATGGCAATTAAGGGTCGGACAGAGCCATGATGCCAGTTCTGATTGGCTGTGTTCCTAATGATTCTGGGAAATGACATAAAAGAGAAACATGCACACAGAAATATGCTTCATTCTGTACTGATGGGAGCAAAAATAATCTGCTTAGCAAATCTTTTCCTTATCCAGGAGATACAATTCTCCCCTGTCACTTTTGAGAGCCAATTTTCTCTTGTCTTCTATCTGCTATGAATAGATTTTAGGAGCACTATGTTGTTAGCTGAAATATGCTACTCGGTTTGACACAGTGAATTTGCTCTATTATTTCATATCTTACTTTAGAATTGCTTACTCTTCTACATCAGTTGCTTAACCTTCCCCAGGAAAGCTACCTGCCCGGTATTTGATTGCTTTCATTAACTTCAATGCCTTGCCCATCTTTCCTTGTTAGTTGCCTCTTCATGACTTTGAATGATAGTGTTAACATTCCAGTGTGTTTTTAAAATTTGCATGACTAGCATTACCGTTAGTACAAAAACATAATATGACTTAGCAATGACTAACTGCCTCTTCTGGCTGCTCAATTTTCTTTAATTAGGATAATTGGAATTAGTCCAGGACAAAATACTTTATTAAATTTTATATTAGTAATCTCACATTTCTAGATCTTCCATCACTGAGCTATTTTATGTGAAATTAAAAACTAAAATGAGATTGAAGGAAAAAATACAATCTTTTTGTATTTTTAGTAAATATGACACATTAGAAAAAAGACAATACATGTTTTCTTTCTTTTCATAAACTCTCTATAAGTTTATTGATATTCAAACAAACATATATTTGGAGCAAATAAGTCTACAAATAGCGAGTATTATACTTCTGTCAAGAAAACAAGGTTTTTATGTCATCTTTTTTAAAAGATAAAAATCTTATATGTATGCTCAGAAATTCTAGGAAAAGTTGAATCTATAAACTGGAACAGAAAATCTATTACCTCATTGTAGACATTCTGAGTAAATGCTCTTGTGTTCAGTTCTGAATTTAGAAAAAGGATTTCTGACAAAATGAATATTATAAAGCTAAGAGACACCACCCAGACAATAGACTTAAGAAAGGTGTTTCCTGATTTTATCGCCAAGATTCTAAAAAAGAAATAAAATCATTTCTCTGACAATCTGAATTGCACATAGCAGTCCATGATGGGAGTTGTTGAGTCTCAGCTCAGTGATACCAGCATAAGAAAGGGTTAAAACATGACAACTATACTCCAGGTTAGTGGATATTCTAAAATACTCAGATTCATTAAGAAAAAAATCAAAATTAGGGTGCTAAACATGATTGGAGTTTCATTTTATGCATATACTGATTACAGTTAAAAGGAACAAGACCTGTAAAGCAAAATACAAATTGAAGGTACTACTGAATTGAGTAAGGAACGCATTAAGAGTTTGTAGGGATGCTACAGAGGGAAAAAAAATACAGATTCTTTTGTGAGATCAAAGGTCTTTCCATTATTCTATGAAATGTAACAATATTTACTGTACGATATTTTATTAGGGTTGAAATTATAACTCCTGTCAAAAATTAGTAGAGACCCATTTGTTAACGTCATGCATTTCAAAGATAGCCCCCATCATGTCATAGTTAATGAAGGACAATCTTTCTAACTAAGAGATATACAGACACGTTTGGCAAATAGCTAACACAAATTATTTGTTTATGAATATTTCTGTCCCACAACTAAATCTTTAAGTTGCTAGCCTTCCAACACTTAATGCAATTTATTACTCAGAAGGAGCCCATTAAACTGTGTAGAGCTGAAGTAAAGAGTGTAAACAGATATGAAATTCCATGGTCTTCCACACACACTGGCCATTATATTTGCGTGACATTTTGAGAGTGGACCACTTTTAAATAGACAGAAAAAAATCTCACCTAAAACATGGCCATATAGTATATATATTGTGGTTCCTAAATCTTCAAGTATTCTTATACATGCAAATCCTGAAGAGATCAAACATGCTGTTCATAGAGACAGAGATGAAGGAACAGACTTACACAATCACCTGAAGCAACCCGAGACCTTCCCTTAAATTTTTAGAGACTCTTATATAGAGAAAAACAGAACCTTGGGTTCCAAGAGAAAGAAATAAGACCAGCCAATTAGAAGAGGAGCTGGAGTCCATTAAAATATACTTTTAACATAGAGTTTAAGCATAAAGTTTAAACAAAAAGAGGTAATGGGGGAGGAAGGGAAGCATGTCTGAGACCCTGAATGTAACTTTCTTCAAAAAGAGGTGGGCTTCATTGTCTTTACAATAGGCGTACATAATATTTGGATGATGTTTTTAACGTTATCATCTTCAATAGTTTGCTAAGGAATTTTAATAGGACTACTAGGGCCTTCCTGAGGAATACTGATGGATTACAAATGATAAGTCCAAACTCCAGATCACAGGAATGAAGGACAATGAGATACACACACCACCGACAATGTTGGTCGTCTGTACTACACAATCCACAGTCAAAAGGCTTCTTATTATCACTTTTAATAACTACATGCTAGCTACTTACATGACTATTATAACTTGTTAAGCCCTCTATTAACTTCTCAGTGAATATTGCTGATATGGTATGCCTGGGAAAAACCTTGTGATTTAAAACGTTTGACTATAAGAAGGTGGGTTTTGAGAAAGTGATTGAATAGCTAGAACTTTGACCCAAAGAATATTTCTATCTATTGATGAATTCACAATTAAATGTCATTATTGGGCATTTGTATAACCTAGTAATAAGGATATAGTTGTATAAAAATGTCACTAGTGCTATAAATTAACACATCATATACAGTCTCCCATGTATCCTCCTCCTTTCTCTCTTCTTGTTCTCTCTCTCTCTCTCTCTCTCTCTCTCTCTCTCTCTCTCTCTCTCTCCTTGCATTCTGGCAGCAATAAGATAAGCAGCCTTCATTGACACATGCTTACTGTGGCATGATGTTGCCTCACTGTAGGCACAAAGGGGCCCACTGCACATGAACTTAAACATCTGAAGTCATCAGTGCGGAAAAATATTTTCCCCTTTGCATTGATTATCTCATGTATTTTCATCATTGAAAGGAATAACAATCCCTACACAAAAATGATCATTTTTAAAAAGCAAGTCTGGAGGATCATTTTACAGATGTTTCCAGGTATACCTCAAAGGATATTGTTCTTGTTCACTTTATCAGAGGGAATATAAGATGATGCTGTGACATAGTAATTGTATTGAAAACAAAAACAACTTCTTCACAGTTATATACACTACCACTGTAGCCACATCCATATGTGATTTTTCTCCTATATAAAACTGTCAGAACAGTTATTTACTATATGACATCATAATACATTCCCTAGTCATTCTTCTAGGAGGAAGTCACATAAGGAAGAGACTATAATTGTGGTGTATATAGTTGTATCCTTTTCATGTGTTAGAAAAAAATGCCTTCTTATTACTATATTATATTCTTTTGGATGCTTGCCTTCTTCTCATTGGTATGATAGCTATACATAATAAAAATTAAAGCTTTTACACAAGACTTATGAGCATTTGTTTCAAATTTATTTTTGGATTTGTTAACAAACTTCAGCCAAAATAAACATGTTCATTTATGTATTAAAATACATTATTACTTTAAATTTCAGATTTCTACATGCTGCGTCTTGCCTAGAAATCCTTTTGTCCTAAGTGCATGAATATTAATAAACCCACCAATCTGAATGGTCTGCATGACTGCTGTGTGAGAGGAGCAGACCTGCTTTTGGTTTCAGATGCCTAGCTAGCTTATACCCAAAATAACCACACAGAAATTGTATTAATTAAATCACTGCCTGGTCCATTAGCTCTAGCCTCTTATTGGCTAACTCTCACATCTTGATTAACCCATTTCTTTTAAATCTGTGTATCACCATGTGACTGTGGCTTACTGGCAAGATTCTAACCTACGTCCATCTCAGGCAGGAGATTCATGGCATCTGCCTGGCTGTCCTTCTTCCCAGCATGCAGTTCTGTCTACTCCGCCTACCTAAGTGCTGCCCTATCAAAAGGCCAAGGCAGTCTCTTTATTCAACCAATGAAAGCAACACATAGACAGAACCTCCTACACCACATGACTGTGAACGTTGGTGGAACAGAACAATGATAAACATTAAGTACTTTTTTTTTGCAGAACAGAGGATATGGCTTAGTACTAAAACTAAAAGCGCTTGCTGCTCTTCCAGAAGACCTAAGTTCAATCATCAGCATCTCTGCCATGCTCCATTTGTATGCAGCTACTGCTCAAAGCAGTCAGACACTTCTGGCCTCTACAAGTATCTGCATTCATGTCCACATACCTACATGCAGATACAAAAATTTGAAAATAATAAAAAAAAATCTTTTAACTCCTTAAGTCCATGTATACAGATAAAAATATCATAATGATACTAATTATATTTACAATTAATATGTACTATTAATTACACTTAGTGCTCTGTAAAGTTATTGTCTAACAAAAAGAAATTTCAGTTTTTTCACAGTTCTAATATTTTTGAGTAGGCAAAGTTATAAAGATAAATTTTCTGATGAATATTATCATTACAGTAAAGGCTTATGTATAAATATATTTAAATTTTCAAGATCAACATTTTTAAAATTCCAGTTAGATTAGACATATAAATAGGCCATAAAATGTATATTGATTTCAAATAAATTCATCCTATGCTGAATTATACAAAAATACTTCCATAGAAAGTTTTACTTTGTCACATTTATTAAGTTATTTGATGTGTGGTTGGTATATAAGCTACAATGCTTGTGTAACAATCAGAAACAACTTGAAATAGTTCTCTCCTTTCATTATGTGGACATCAGGGGCTGAACCCAGGTTATCAGGCTCAGTCCAAACTCTTTTACTCAGTGAACCATTTTTTTTAAAAATAATGTGAACATCTTATATTACATTGCTTCATTGTAAATTGCTTCCAACCCATCTGAGACAGTTTCTCCTACATACCAATAAAGAGTCTATGTCAAGGAGTCTAAGTCCTTGTGGCATCTTTGACATCTGAACCCAGAAATCATCAGGGAAAGGGTAGAAAAGTGGCCGAAACAGGAGAGGAAAGCTACAGTGATTGTAACCACGGGTGGGTGACTATAGTGAAAGATGGGCACAATCCCAGTGGGGATACCTGAGAGACTAGACAGGATATGCTTAAGAGTTGTTCCATGTATGATGGTGGAACTGAAGAGCTTACTCATAAGCCTCTGTTCTAAGGACTGTTTCTGGTGATAGTAAAACTTGGCAGTTTGTTAGGACACTGCTGGCATAAGTCATGATGATTATTGCTCCGAAGCAATAGAGAAAATACCCAGAAAACATGGATTGGCCATTTGAAAAGTGAAAATTACCTAAAAGCTTGTGAAGAGAAAAGTTTGCACCCCTGTCCAACTCTGCCCACCTCAACTTTCTTCTTGTTTATAAGGGAAGGTGTGTTGCTTTCTGTTTAGTTAATTCATGAACTAAAAAAACGGTTACATTTGTGCATAGATTTTACTTGGGAAAATCATGCCTTGCTTTACATTTTTCTTTGGGGCTCTCTCACTTCTACTGCAGGTCGAGCCCCAAGTACAGCTTCTCCTTCACAGCTTTTTTTTCTTAGATGTGGTCTTCAGTAGATTGATGACTTCCTGAGGTTATTTATCGGAAGACCTAACTAAAGGTATTGAATTACCAAGATTTACTCTTTGTGTAGAAGAAAAATGAGATTATTAGCTTTGTTTGTTGACTTGGAAAGGATGTAGTGCCCAATTATTTTACCTAACGCTAGTTAAACTATTACTGTGAAAGCAGTCTTTTGCTGTGGTTAACAGAGACAGCACTGGGCAATGCTCCTCGGTCTCGTTCAGCCACTTCTAGATGCTGAACTCCAAAAGTGACTCAAGGTAGACACATCAGCTCTTGGCCATCAGCCAAATATACATAGCTATAGATAAGTATAAATATAGACCATATTCATGGTTCTGCTTTCTTGGAAAGGCTAAACTAACCTGCACTGGTAAGTTATTTCTGGTTGTTTGTCGAAATCAGTCCTTACCACAGACTTGAGGTTTGATGTCAGGGATTGGCCTACTAACAAGGAAGCAGAATTTTTATAGCTAATCATGTTGGCAGAAACCTGCAATTCTGCTTCTACCCACACTTTTTTCCCTTCTTTTTCTTTTCTTTCCTATTATCTTTTTACCTTCTTCATTTCTTTTGATTAAGACTCACTATGTAGCTCCAGCTGGCCTCAGACATGTTTACATGTTGGGTAACCCTCTTAGTACTAGAAATACAAACATGAGGTGCCCAGTCTCCAACAGTACACCTATAGCACAGCACCTACATGCAAATCTCAGAGAAAAATCCCAAAAGGCAGGAGATGTAAAGACTGTAAGAAGGATAGGTTGCCTACTGAGTGATGCTATCTTCTAGACTTGACAGGGGTGCTGCACCAATAAAACCTCAACAATATGATGGCATATAAATGGCTGCAAAGTGACAATGCTAGTCTGCATTTCAATGCATTTACAGGAAATTTCACAAGGCTCACCCTTTGCTGAAGAGATACAGGAAACCAATGGTTACCATGATGGAAAATAATCAGTCTTCTCCAGGAATGAGCCCTTGGCCAGACCTAAACACATATAAACAACAGCAACACTAGGGTGTGCATGCACACACACACACACACACCAATAATCATAGAAGAAGTGGAAATGAAGTTTTGAGATGAGATACCAGATATTAGAAATATGTTTCAGATATATTACAAATAGTGAAGTGAAGTATAAGATGAATTGACTCTTTATGAGTTATCTACAGTCAATTTCTTTTCAGCTATAACAGATGAGTCTAAAATTATGCAGATCATACTCAGAATAAATATTAGGTTTGGGGGAGTTATATATTTCTTTACTTTCTTATGAAGAAGACAACTTGTAAAATTCATATTAAGTATGTGCCAGTCATATTCATTTTAATATATCTTGTGTAAGCTTCACACACTGTATAGCATTCTCCAAACCTTGAGTGCTAGTTTGCAGTTTTCAAAGTGCAAGACCATCTCTACACTGACTATGCTAGAAATTTTCAATATACAGCATTCACTCCAATCTCATTAACTATATTCACAGATTCTTTTTGAGGGGGTTGGGAAACACATTGCTTTCTGAAACAGACATTTGTGTGCTTCAATTCAACTGAGTTTTGCATTTTTTATGTAAGCAAAAGTGCAACTGGATTTTCAATATACAAAATGATAATGAATACCATAATTTAAAACGTTGTATATTTTTTTAAAAAAAATTCCAAGAGCAAGGAAAGTGGGAACTACTTGCAGAGTTTCAAATGTACTTGAATAAGACTATTAAAATAATATACAGAAAATATAGGGAATATGTGGTAGGATATTTGGGGATCTACTTCCCTTGGGTGGGTCTGCTTTTTTCGGTAAAGAATCTGAAGATTGCAAGACCATGAAGATTGTAAAGTGATTAAGGTATTGCACTAACTAGCAGGATTAATAAGATAAGCTTGAGAAATATTATTTGACAAACCAGGCACAATTCATAAGTAATTATAGAAAGTTGAATTTATCTTTATTTTCAAAAGAAAAACCTGTAATGAGGCTCTTGCAAAATTTTTTCCAAGCTATAAATTGTATTTTTGACAAATGAAAAGAACTCTGCCCTTTAATGGAGATAATGCTGAATAAGGTATATAACTTCTTATACTAGGAAAGCTATAATAATTGTATATTTTTCAAAATCAAGTTCTCTTGACTTTATGAATTCTACCTTTGTGTTGCCTATTAAATTTTATTACTGTTTAATAAAACATTACATTTAAAACACCTCCTTATTAAACTTCAGTAAATATCAGCTTAATTTGGTTAAGATACACCAAAATTTTAGTTATGATAGAGTATGAGGTATAAACAAATGATCATAAGGAATGACTGCCTCCCTTGTCAAGTCTTTCAAGGAACTGAAAGTCTTCTTGTGGTGATTATCAGACTGCTGGCTTGGTTTGGGCTCTAACAAGCAATTGTTGCTGTCTTCAGTATGTGATAATTTTGGGCGATGCACCAGGAACTTGTGAAATGTGTAAGATACAGTCTTCTATCCACGAACCGCTTTGTTTAATAAGTGATTTGTGCTGCCTCTGCCCAACATTTATCTTGAAGATTCACACATTCATACCTAATTACAAAAGAATTCTAGAAATGTCACCTCACTAACCTAGGAATAAAAGAATTGAGACTGCCCAAGGGTATTAGCTGCTGTTCCACGATAGGGTTTCAAAGCTCTGGGCAGCATCCACAATTCAAAGGCAGACCAGTGATTGCCCTATGATACCTAAGACACAAACTTAAAATTATTAAATATTTTATGTTGTTATAAATATAACTTGGTAATAATGAATAGGATATTGTGTATATAAAAAACAATATACAACAATGTTTAGGGTGATACTGGAAAATTTAAGGGCAATAATGACTTAAAGGATAATAATGTATATGTTCATATAGCTATAAAATTCCTTGAAAATTATTTTAATGTCTACTGAGCAGAAACATTGCTTTAAGGTAACTCTGCTTTGCCGTATATACATAAAAATTACAAACAGGTTACCATTTGTGCTCATGTTGGCCCACGGAATGTGTACAGGGTGATTTTTCCCAAGGTAGTTTCCTCCAGAGACAAGACCTCACAGCTGCTGCATCTGTTCTCACTGGATGAGAGTGTTATTATATTCACAGGAGCAGATGTTGCACCAGGAGCTTCATCTTTTACTCTTAGGGAAATTGCACCATAGAACTAGAAGTTTTATGAAAATCAATAGTTACAAAATAAATGCCTGACCCCAATTTTCATAAAAAGAACATGCTTTAATTTCATAAATTTAATGTGGTTATCTGAAGTTGGCCATCAACTCTAAAACATAGACCAAGAAGGAAGATTTTGATATACTGACTTCAAGTGTGAAATAATTGCCACTCAGTTTTTCTTTTTAATTACATATGACTTGGTTGTAACAGCAATTATGCTGAGGGCTAGCTGTATTTTCATATTTAATTGTTTCACTTTGAAGACTGACTGAGACACTCAAACTTTCACATTTCATAATAATCACAGGATGAATCTTGTCAGGGAGAAACCTTCAAACATAAAGAAAGCAGAAATACATTGGTTGAATTAATTTTGTCTCATTAGATTATATTATCTGTCGGAAATTGATGATGAAACTTTTAGAGAAAAAGTCAAATTGAAACTAATTCAGAGGCTGAAGACCATGCCATGCACAAATTACATTAAATGTTATTCATTACGCCAATATTTAATGACCACCCACCATGAGTATTATACTCAGTTCTTAGTACAGAATTGTCAATCAGAACCCTAGAATACAAACTTGGAGAAAAGATCAGCATGTGCCAGGCAAAGTGACATCTTCATACACACACTATCCAATAGCCAGTTCCAAACGCTGCTAGGAGGAAGGCATGCTCTCAAACAAGACAGGTATCCCCCCTCAAGAAAATGAGGAAAATCGCTCTTTTGGAGTTGCAAACTGGCCAGCCTAGAGTCTAGACAACCCATCTCTTCAGGGAGTATAATGATTAAGTACATAGTACATACTACTCAAAATCTTTCTGATGCTTATGATCTTAATTTTCAATTACTTCAATAAAGGAACTGAAAAAAATCCAAAAATTTCTTCTTAAATTTGCTCTTATTGAATCACATTTATAATACCTATTCTATCTTTACATATTTACTCCTGAAAATATGGATTCTGCTAGGGTATTAGCACATTTTCTTCATTAGAAAAGTAGTTTGCTACCTATGATTGTGTTTTGTGGGGGTACAGGAAAACTTAACAATCACTAGTACTTCTAAAAATTTTAAAGATGAATACTATTGTAATGGCCCATTTAGAAACATGTAAAATAAGTTAAACATAGTGTCACAAAGAATGATATTACATGGTTCTATCAAACAGATATTTGACATTATTTTAAGGGAATTCTGCAGATTTTCCCACATCGGGACCTACATGTAATTTTAAATGACCATTTCACCTTACTGGGAATTCAACTCCTTTGGGGCCAGAAGAATAAGGGTTGTTCAAAAACGATCTAAATGGAGATGTTTTAAACTGCGTGTAACTGCATTTGACTCCTTGGTTATCTTACAAAACGTCACCCTTCAGGGGGACTGACCTCTGGGATATATTGCCCATGCTCAACAGAACAGACAATAATAGTTTTAACTCAGCTATTGAGAACTAACAGAGCATTTTAAGAACTCAGAAAATATATCTCCTCTGAGAGACATATGTTCAGGGAGATAGCTGAAAACCTGTGGATTTCTTGGCTAGCAGCCTGAGTATCTAGTCAATTTAAGGGCACAGAGTCACGCCATACTAGAGAATCAAATGAACAGTGGCTTCATTATCTGAGAATATCCCTTATTAAAGACGCTAGTGGTTTATAGATTTATTCCAATGAGTATGCATGATTTATTAGGCTTTGAAGGTTATATACCAATAAGACATGCATGTTATTATGATGGGAAACAAAGCAAATGGGAGAAAAAAATCCAGAAGGCATAACATGCCCTATTGGTAATTTTCAAATTTGAAAGCACATTTTTATCAATCTCTGCCAGCATGCTCCTGGCAGTGTGTTCAAGGATATCCAGCACCTGAAGCAGCAGAGTTTTACATCTGCACTATCTGACATCAGAAGATATCCACTTTGTGCTCTGAATCTGTAATAGAAATGAAATCACTAATGCTGTTGAGCTGGAGTCATTGGAACAGAAGTTAAATTTTAAATCTGAAATTAGAACATTCCTCTAGAGTATTAAATATCCACAGTCTTAAACAGAGGCAGATATTGTGCTATTTAGTATTATATCTTCTGTTGTCTCAAAAAAGGAACTAAAATAAACTTGGTAACAGTGTGCAGACCCACAAAATGGTACAATGAGTTCAATTGTTTAACGTGTGTGTGTGGCGGGGGTGGGGGGAGAGAACAACCTGTTGGAACTGGTTTTTTTTTCCTTCCATTATGGAGACCCCAAGTAGCAGACTCAGGTGGCCAGTCTTAGAAGAAGGGGCCTATACTTGCTAAGCCATCTGGTTGGTCCAAAGTTTATTTTTAGATATAAGGAGTCTAATATAAATCAAGTTAACTATACTAAAAGAGATTAATTGTGTTAAACAAATATAAACCAATTGAGTAATAAAAGTCATTGGGAGACTTATTTAACTGTTTCCATTCATTATGTAAGACATATTTTTCTCATGTTTCTACTCATATAAACCCTAAGTTTCAACATTTTTATTTATGTCTTATATCTGTGGTTCCTTCTGTTGCACTCGATAATTAGGTCAAGAAGGAATTGTGGACAGCTGAAAGGAATATAGAAGACTAAAAGGCAAGACAGCACTGCTGGTTAATTTTGTAAACTTGAGGGGCTGGAGAGATGGCTCAGTGGTTTAAGAGCATTGCCTGCTCTTCCAAAGGTCCTGAGTTCAATTCCCAGCAACCACATGGTGGCTCACAACCATCTGTAATGAGGTCTGGTGCCCTCTTCTAACCTACAGATATACACACAGACAGAATATTGTATACATAATAAGTAAATAAATATTAAAAAAAAATTTGTAAACTTGACAACAATCCATAGTCACCCGAAGAGAGAATCTTAATGAGGTATTGCCTATATTAGATTGGCCAGTGGGTATGTGTTAGGTAGGGGATTATCTTGATTACATTGGCTGATGTTAGAAGATTCAGCTTCCGGATGAGGAACACCGTTCTCTGGGTATGAGACTGTACAAAGTGGAGAAAGTACTGAGGACAACCATGCCTTTTCTATGTGCTCTTGACTGTTTGCCAGAGTAGCTTTTCAGTTCAGTTACTGGCTTGTCCACAGGAATGAATTGTAACTTGGGATTATAAACCAAACGAATTGCTTTCCCTTGAAGTTGTTTTTTGTCAGAATATGGTCTCACAGCAATGGGAAACAAGACTGCGCAATATCTCAGAAGTTGAGGGAAAGAGAAGAAGCCATGCATAACAACTATATACAACAATCAAATCCCTTAGGATGGATCTGTAGGTATTCCATCCATTATTTAGTGGTCTTAGGGTCTCTGATTTCAACCTTGTACCTTCTCAAAGTCACTCTAATATCATTGTACACTGGGTCTACTATTACCATTCATAAAGCTATAAGAAATAAGGTCCTTAACAATGTCTCATCCCTCAGAAGCATTAAAGGAACAGGTTTGGAAGTAAAAACCATGTACCATTTGGAAATCATATGCTTGTTCTTAAATGATACTCTGTAAAAATTTAGCATTAGTTATATGTATAACAAGTATACAGAATATCACTTCCTGAGAAATAAATGGCACTAACATAAATTCAGACATGTAGATTTATAGATAAGAATGCCTTCTTATCTATTAAGAGAGCAGAACTGATCCTGACTCTCACAGTCATTAAACACAGACAGAGCCACCAGGAAACATTGGGGAAATGGTGGTATGACCCTAAGAATGAAGTAACCACATACTTATGCCATCAAACATGGAGAAATTGAGCTGGTGCTCAACTTGAAGCTCCGCCCCTATGGACTGGCATTCACAGTGGCAAAAGGTACTATGCACACAACTGAGAAAAAAAAGTAATTGTTAATCCTATCCAGCTAAGAAGAAACCTGTGAGCTGCAATAGATACAAACCTGTGAGATACCTTTGTGTTAGACAGAACCACTGTTTGAATAGTGGCACAAATGAATAGTGGGGGTAACCAATCACCTTTCAGTGGATTTAAGTCCCATTTCGTGAGATAGAACCCATATTTCACACTATTAATCAGGCCAAGAACCTGAGAGCAGATAGGTCGTGGGAAACCTTACTACATTATTATGCTACATGAATACAGCAATATAAGAATCACCAATAAAGTACGTCTATACTCGTAAATCAGCACCTCACTGAATCGTCATCAGAGAAATGTCTTGCAGAGGATGGTAATTAACAGAGTGGACTGCATGGGACAACATGCAGAGAGAGACACTGGAGGACTCGGTCCTATTTGGGATGCCTTTATTACAGTCCTCTATCAAGACTCAGGAATCTATACCAGCCTTTCTCTTTGGACTGTCAACCAGATCTCAAATAATGACACAGAGACTTTTTATTGGTTATGAAAGTTTGGCCTACCTTACACTCATTTCTTGCTAGCTCTTATAGCTTGGCCTGTGTCTCTTCATTCACATTTTGTCTGTTTTTTTTTTAACTTTCTTTCTGTATGTCCTACTCTGTGTCTGCTAGATGGTGACTTCCTGGCTGGCCCCGGGAGTCTCTTGCTCTTTCTCTTCCTTTCTCTTCTATCTCCTTCTCTTCTCTTCCTTATTCTATAGCTGTTGTCCATTGAGCTTTTATTAAACCTATCAGGTGCCTTAGGTAGACAAGTTAAAACAGGAACACATGTTTACATAATTAAACAAATGCAGTATAGACAAATGTAACACAGCTTTACATCATTAACAAAGGAAGCAAAAAACTTTCGGAACTGGTGCATACTGGGAGAAAGCAGGTTACTAGGGGTGCATGAATGATGTCTGGTCTCATCAGCACTCTGGAAACATCATACCAGGTAGTAGATAAACCATCTTCCTTAAGTTCCTTCTTTCATTTTTTTATTTCTTTTTTTCTGCCCAAGCCACACAACTGTTGCCCACATTCAGACGGCCTATCTTATTCCCATGCAGGCTCCCCAGCTGTCAATATGGAGTTAGTGGGCTCCCACTAGCTTGGTTCAGCTGTTTTGGTGGGTTTCCTCATCACGATCTTGACTCCTTTGCTCATATTATCACTCCTCCCTCTCTGTGACTGGTCTCCACAAGTTGGGCCCAGTGCTTAGCTGTGGATTTCTGCATCTGCTTTTATCAGTTCTTAGATGAAGGCTCTATGGTGACAATCAATCTGCTTATAGGAGAAGGGCAGTTAAGGAACCCTCCCCAGTATTGCTTAGGTTCTTTCCTGGGGTCATCCTTGTTGATTCCTGGAAATTTCCCTAGCACCAGGTTTCTAAGTAACCACATAATGGCCCCCTCTATCAAGATATCTCTTTTTTGCTCTCCCTCGCTGTCTTTCCCCCAACTCGATTTTCTCTAACCCTAGTTTCTAGGGCCACTGGCAGTGGAACCCATATTTATCCCTAGTGCATAAACTGATTTATTGAAACTAATTCTCTATGGAGGGATCCTTTGCTCAGCCTAGATATAGGACAGAGGGCCCCAATCCTGCCTCAAGTGATATGACAGGCTTTGTTGACTCTCCATGGGAGACCATACCTCTGAGGGAAGTGGATGGGAGGTTGGGTGGGGGAAAAAAGGGAAGAGCAGTAGGGAGGGGGATCTGGGATGGTATGTAAAATAAAATAAGATTGTTTTATAAAATAGAATAGAATGATAGGCTCTTTATAGACAATAATTTTTTACAAATATTCATAAAAGGAAGCAAAAATTTTCAACTTAATTTGAACAAGAAATTAACCATTGCTCACCAAGAAGTTAACCATTGCTCACCCTTGGTTTCTACTGATAAAGCAGATAGATTTTTTTAAATGTGTCATGGTGCTCCTTTTTTATTTTATTTTATTTTGATTTTAATTTAACTTAATCACCTGTTTACATGTAAATCTTAGGATTTTTTTATAGTGTAACCTGAAAATATCTTGACTTACATTTAAGGGTATTGAACAAACATCGAGTTTCATGTGTTAAAGGTTTTGGTCCCAACTTGTGTTGTTTTAGGAAGGCATAGCAACCTTTAAAAGGCAGACACGAAATGAAGGTCCTAGACCACTGTGAATGTTCCCTGTCCTCTCTCCTGCCAAATAGGGAGCAGCTTCCCCTTGGCATGTACTTTCCATCACACTGCTCTCTAAAATGGAGACCTACAATAACAGGATTTGGAGACCTTGAATTGAAATCTGTGAAAACAGACGTCAAAGTAAAACTTGTTGTGCCCAGATTACGACCCCCAGAGGGACCGCCAAGAAACCAGAGAAGTCCAGACTGCAACAAGCAAGGTTTATTGTTATTGTAACATAATACGAGTTAGCTAGCATGGAACTCATCACCAGTACTAGCACTAGTCATAGCAAGGTAGGGAGGAGTTAGAGTCCCTCTGTGGGGTTAGCTTTTTAAAAGGTAAAAACTACCAAGGGCCCTGAGGGGCATTTGGCACGGGTGCATAGTCTTTGCTCTTTCCCATCCTGTTTTGTCAGCTTGTTCTTTGTCTTTAGAGCAAGGTCTGTCCCTGACTCAGGGCATCTTTTTCAGTCTCCAGCAGGTGGCCGGGCATCTTTGTGCTTTGGAATTTTTTCGAGGGAGGGGCACTATTTTTTTTTTTTCTGGGAACATGAAGCTAGTCTAGGGTTTTTGATTTTAAAACACTCGGCCAGAAAATTCCTTCTCGTTCCTTTAAAAATAAGGGATGAGGATCTTAAAAAAACTTACGAGTTGATTATTGTGACCATTTCATCCTAGAAATGGAGGAGATTAACCTGCAGGGTATTTTTAGGAAGGTGTTCTTTAGTTTGTTTTACTTCCATGACTTTTTCTGAATTTTCTACCCAGCTACCACAAGCTTCAGTTGGTGTTTGCACGCATTCACTCAATTTCTGTTGTTTAAATAGCTATTTCCTTGATGTTTCCTTCCCACATTCTGAATGTAATTATGTCAACTCCAGATGCAGTCTGACATAATTTAGCACAAATAATTTCACTGGAAGCTGAAATAAGAACACATACCAGCATATCTTTACAGATCAAGGCTAGTACGAATTTTTTAGCTTAACCAAGAATTGACATCAGAATATTTTAAAGTTGGTGTTTTATCAATAGCTTAAGCAAGTCCTTGAAATTAATGAGTATAAAGTATTCATTTACTTATAATTTTACTATAGAAGAACACTGTTTTGGAATAAAATATGCATGCATGATGAATTTATTTAAATACTCTTAATTGGTTATTTAAAGTAGGGAAAATGAGAGAGAACATATTTTGTTTAATGACTTAAATGCTCCCAAAAGATTAGTAATTATTAAAAGTTTTAATAATACCTTGGGTAACATACTAAAGTAATAGTTTTAGCAAATAAACTCACGTAAACATACATTGATTCGATTAGTATATGATAGCTTCACTGTAATCAGACACAAATTTTGTCTCCAATGGTCATATAATACATTATGTGAACTAGAAATAGACAAGTAGAAAATGTGTTGATACTAAGGCAAACTGGAATTCTGGTTTTATTGAAGTAAAGAATCTTAAATTTATTAAGGTATAAGACTATATAAACTGCAAAATCTTGTTTTCTTTGATATGAAATTATTATGTGTGAGTATGTTCTGCATATATATTTTATAAACACACACACACACACACACACACACATATATATATATTCAATTTGGTAATTACTTGTTTATATACCATAAGGTCTCATCATGTAACCGTGATAGGCCTGTGACTCACGCAGATCAGGATGACTTCAAGCTCATAGAGTTTCTCCTGTTTCTGCCTTCAGAATACTGAGATTAAAGGCATGAGTCACCAAACTGGTCTAAGTAGCACACTTTAATATTGAAAATAAACATTATTCTGCTTGGAACTTATGGTGAATATTTCAATCTAATTGAAATTACTCAGTAAAAAACCCGAGTAATTATATAATTAGAAATTCTAGATATTTGACAAGAAATGTATAAAAATTGTCTAAAAATATTTCAAAACTCATATCTGCCTAGTATTTTTCTCTGTAAAATTTCAATAATGAACAAAATCAATATTTCAGACATGCTTAAAAATAGCAAATTTTACCTGTACACATTGCTCATCAAGTGCCAGTCTTTTAAATTCATTTCTATGATATTTCAAAAAGACAAATGCATCATTATGCAATTTTAACATGATGATAGTTACAAAATACCCACATTCTCGAATTCTTAGCTAGAAATATGAAATTGTCATCATTTTAGAACACAGTAAGCTTACACTGGAAGAAATTCATACACCCTGCTATTGCTTGTGTGCTATGTAGATGCCTGTAGTTTACTCCATTTTTCACATCCCACAGAGTAACTTTTAATTTATGAAAAATTTCTCAATACCTCCAGGCATATTCACAAAACAGCAAACAAATAAAAATAAATGTTTATTTTAGCCAAGGAAATATGTAGCCAATTTTAACTCTTTTGCATATTCGACTAAAAATAAGCCATCTTAACATAAACTTTCAAAGTAAGAGGAACATATTATTGTTCATAAACAAGATTGAGTAAAAATATAAATCTTAAACTAAATGCCTAGAAATTAATTGGCATTTCATAAATGCAGTTGGAATGAGGAGCCTATACACATACGTGAGCGATAAGAACAGTGTATGCGGAGAATATTGCCACAAATGAGGGAAGACTTCATCTTAGTAGCAAGTAATCAAAAATGTCTCTGACTGCTCTGCCAAATATTTTGCCTCTTAGAGTACACATGATGGTGAATCACTTATAAACTTGATTGGATTTAGATGCCTAGAATATTAGTGAAGTACATCCGT
>NC_022028.1:13904279-13906371 GCF_000317375.1 Microtus ochrogaster | reverse complement strand
TGTATGTGTGTATGCATGTGTGTGTATGCCTGTATGTGTGTGTATGCGTGTGTGTGTGTATGCGTGTGTGTGTATGCGTGTGTGTGTATGCGTGTGTGTGTATGTGTGTGTATGCATGTGTGTATGCGTGTGTGTGTATTGTGTGTATGCATGTGTGTGTATGTGTGTGTGTGTATGCGTGTGTGTGTGTGCATGTGTGTGTTTGCAGAGAGAGAAGGAGAGGGAGGGGGAGAAACTTCCAGGGACAGATGATGACTAATGATGTGGTAGCTACGTTTATCCCACATCAATCCAAACTTGAATAGATAATTGGGAGATGCTAGCACTTCCTGCTTCTTTAGAGAGAGTCCTTGCCTATTAGGATGCATCCTGCTTTCTACCTTCTTCCTTCACTTTACTAGTTCTTTGAGTTTCCTAGCAGCTATGAAAGCCTCCATCACATGATCCTACTCCCTTAAATCTGTTCCTTTTCAGATTCAAGCAAAGATGTTAAGGGACCATGTGACAAACCTCACGAATTCACAGACCAACATAACTCTGTACGTCATAAATAGTTTTTGTCAGGTATTTGGACCAGGTGATGCAAAGTTTACATTTTATTGGAGAAGAAGCAAGAACATGAAGGATCTGTATGAGGAGGTGACAAGATAGACAACCTTGAAAAAGTGACTATATACAAATAAACAACAGGTAGAGAGTACGAGATCCTAGTAAATAGAAAAATAAAATATTTATGTAAAAAGAGAAACATGAGATTTCTATAGAAACTCTGACAAACTCAAAAATCATCATTCCATGGAGAAACAATGAGTACTCGAAGAGATATATACAGAATATTCTAGGGATGACTATGAATAAGTAAGTTCAGGAATGGATGCTAACTCTCTTTTCTCCAATTTTCACAGCATTATTTTGTATTATTAGCCAGTAAAGCCATACATACATGCTTATTTAGTTATACAAAGAGTCATTCAATCCTTTATTTATGTTTTGGAATGATCACCAAAGGAAAGTTAGCTAACATAACCATTACCTACACTGCTTATTTTCATTAATTGATTGTGCATATGCACATATATATATATTAACACATACTGGCATAAGAGCATTTAAGATCTGATTTCTTAGTAATTATAAATATAGAGAGTTATTCACTTACAGTGTAATATGATCATCATATAAAATGACAAACCTGTTATTATCCAACCTATTATTAAATGTTTACTGCCTTTTATTAACATTCCCTCAATAATCTCACTTTCCTTCATGGTAATCAGTGTACAAATAAAACCACAAACAGTTTATCTTTCCTAACTGGCACTTAATCTCAATTAATGTCTTTCAGTTATTGCCTATGTTGACAAATGGCAGAGATAATTCTTTTATGAGAAGCAAAATAAAGGGAAAACTTATATATTCTACTCAGGAATGTAATTAATATAAGCTATTATAGAAAAAAATATGTACATTACTTAAAAGCATTGACTCTGGAATTATCAGGTGTTCTCCTTTTAGTAAATATGTAAAAGGTCAGTATCTTAATGTTGTAGGAGCCACTTGTTTGTCCTTGACTGCTCAGACCCGAAATAATCACACAGAAACCATATTATTTGCAAATACTGTTTGGCCAGTAGCTTAAGTGTATTTCTGGCTAATTTTTATCTTATATTAACTCATCTCCATTAATCTGTGTATTGCCACAAGGCTATGGCTTACTGGGTAAAGTTCCAGCATCTGTCTCCAGTGGGGCTACATAACTTCACATAGACTCCGCCTTCTTTCTCCCAGGATTCAATTTAGTTTTCCCTGCCTAGCTCTAATTTTTGCCCTATCACAGGCCAAAACATTTTCTTTATTAACCAATGGTATTTACAGCATCCAGAGGGGAATCCCACATCATCTTAAAACACAAGACTGCCGTTCATGTTCATGGCAGCATTGCCCACTGTAGCCAAGACTCCATTAATGATTTATATTTTGGTTTGTACTATCATTGTTGAGTACAGCCTAAGATGTAGACACCTAATAAACCTGAGCAAAGGAGAGGTCTTAATATTGTGGAAAACCTTTCAATAGAGAAAGCTGTTTCTGA
>NC_022028.1:13883073-13903669 GCF_000317375.1 Microtus ochrogaster | reverse complement strand
ACCCACTGACAAGAATTTTTAATTCTATGCCTAGGATACTCTTTGGAAAAAAAGGTATATGGAATATCAAAAGTGCAAATGCCCCCAAAGAACAGAGATGAAATGGAAAAGAAAGGAAAGATGGGTGAACAAAAGGAATAGCAAAAGAATGAATTACAGGAAGGGAGGGTGAACAAAAGGTATAGAGACAGAAAAGATATAAAAAGAGTAGGTGGTCATAGGAAAACACACTATTAAGGGATGGGGAAGGGAGGGAAAAACAGGAAGGCAAAGGGAAGATAAAAGTAAATAAACAAAGGAAAATAATATCAAGTATATATGAGTCTTTATACCCTCTTGAGTGGCATCCAGATATTGAAAATACTTATAGTACTTGGACTATCCAAGGGCTTAAGTTAACCTCTCTCTTCTACAGAATAGCTTCTGTTTTCTTCACCTAGCTCCTCAGCATGCAGATGTCCTTCTGTTTTATTAGTTCTCTAACACAACCTTGGCAATAATGCTAGATGTCATGACCTTACAATAAACATGCAATATTTTACAGTTTTGCAGGCTGAACATCTATAATGTAGTCCGACTGGCTACGAAAAAGGTCTGGTGAGTTATAATACATTTCTGAAGCCTTAAAAATGAATTCCTTTACATTTTCTGATTTCCAGAGTTTGGCCACAATCTTTGGGTCATGACCCCTTTCTTCTTCTTTGAAATAAGCAACTAGGGGTTCTCCAAATCCAGTCATCCTGAATACTGAGGTCCTCTTCTTTCCTCCACGCTCCCATTTTATATATCTCTTGGCCTGCCCAAAAGTTCTATCATAATTCCCAATTGTAAAGTTGGGTCAGCATAAATCTTCATCTCATCTTTTATGTTAATTCTCTTTTGTGACTTGACATTGTCATGTTTCAAGAATGAGGATTGTGAATGAGAGGCTAGGTTCTGCTTAGTTCAGTTACCTCCTCAGTTCCTCTACATTTTCCTAATGTCCTTCATCAGCTTCAATTTATTAGGTCTTTCCATTGAATTAAGAGGCACGTTGCATTATTAGACTTAGCTCTTTTTATGCCTTTGTGTGCTTCACTGTCAGAGTCAGTAAAATGTCTGATAATGTCATATTTTTAAACAGTTAAACCCATCATAAGAAATAGTCATTTCACCTTATAATTTATTATAAACAGAGAGTTCATGTCAAATAATACTTATTTGTAAATTCAAAATATCTAGAAATTTTCAAGAAAAGTCACAATTTATTTCAACTAGCATGGAGACTAAATAAATTATGAGACAATTCCATAACAAAATCACAAACCTGGATCAAAACTGTAGGTGTTCATATCTGTCTGTTATCCACTAAATATAAATATCCTGTTCTATACCTCAATTCTCCAGGGCCCAAATGCAAGGCTATTATTTATTGCACTTTTGTTCATTCAGATAAATCTTTAAATTAAAATTTTATTTTGCATATTTGATATTTTGCTGGAGGATTATCTTTATAGATGTGCCTGCCTCATAACGTGTTTTACATATTTTCAAATAATATGTTGTCATATATTTATACTCAATTTTGGAAAAGTCTCCTTTTCTTAACACCACAAGAACCCGTAGCCCCCAAACCCAAGCATTAAAAAGACAATGACACAAAAACTGACAAAGAGGACAGTTTTTAAAGTTCTCTAAAAATGTGCAATTTGGTTACAGGATGAGATTGGTGTTACAATATGGATCAGAAGTGGTTTATTATATGTTCACTGAATAGCTTTTTATTACCATATGGCAGGTTGTGAATGCAGCAGTTGGAATAAATATCCTAAATGGTCACTGTAAAAAGAACTTAATGTTCCCAAGGTTCAATTGAGCCTTTTGTTGGACAGAATGGGGGAAGGCTTTCCTTACACAGAATTTCTAAAGCATATGTAATTGCACTAAATCAAAAATATTTTACAGGGCACTCAGCTTCAGGGCAAGATTACTTCAAATGTCCTTTCATTCACAATTATAAAATAAAGGCTTTGTTCAGAATAAATTAGTTTAAGGGGTCAATTATATAGTAATATTTTATTCATAAATAGTTCTGAATTGCAAAGCATTATTCTTCCTTGACTAATTTTATAACCATATTTATTAATATTCTCTGACTAAACAAACGGGATACTAGTGGTTATGTCAACAATATGTTTGCAAGTTATCAGCAGTAAGATGCCTATTATTTTTTCTTCTTTAGTTTTTCAAAGGAAATCATTAAAATTATATTGTGCTCACAGAAAGGCAATATAATTGAAGAGTTACGATAAGACCTCTCTGAGGGCATAGTTACATTCCAATACATTTAGTAAAGAAGAAATCACAATTTATATGCACTTTTATGGATTTGGTGCCTGGTGTTGCTTTATTTAGAATATTATGTCACCTACTGACTGTCACATGAAACTTAAAAGTTAACAATCTTTGCAGGGAAAAGGGAGTAAAACCAAGGATGAACAAATAATCTGAGTGGCGAGCATAAATCTGCTTCAAGGCCTAAAGAAAACATGCAGAAACTGGGTCAGTAGAGGATTTACCTTTAAAATCAAGTAACAATGGCAACCAATCTGCTAATAACTGATGGAAGTAGATCACCTTATGTGTTACAGTTTGTCTACAGCAAAAAAATTGTAGTGCATTTCGGGATGTAAGAGACAACAATTTGCATTTATACTCAAATAAATTGAGTAGAAATACTTTGTATTATCACAAAGCACCGCAAGACTTTATAAATATTTTCAGTGAGGCTAGATAAATATTTATGTGTAAGTCAATATCACTTGAATGAAGATCTGGATTCAAAGAGCTCAAAAACCTAAACCTGAAATATTTGAAATTTGTAGAGACACAAATCAGTAAAACATAGAGATTTCATCTAAACCAGTGTACTATAGCAGAAAACATTCATTTTCAGTGGGTAGTTTCTGACACCTTGAGACAGTCACTGATTATTTTATGAGCAGGCATTATAATTAAGTTGTAGGCATTTAATTAAGAAAACCAAATTCACGGAGTTGAACACATAAGATTGAAGTGTTGTAGGACAATACTTGGCCTTTCTCTCTGATGCTGTATACATTCAAGACAGCATACTACTGTTACTCAAAGATAACATTATATTTAAGAGGACAAGATAAAGACTTGAGGGTTAGTTACTTGGCATGGTGATTTATGCTTCTGATTACATCACATAGGGGCTTGAGTCAGAACAGTTGTCAAATCAATCCCAATCCTGGCTACATAATAAGCACCTGAACAGCCAGAATCACACAAATGAATTCAACCAAAACCAAATAATAAATAAAGCCCTTACTTGATATTTTAAGAGAGAGAGAGAGAGGAGAGAGGAGAGAGAGAGAGAGAGAGAGAGAGAGAGAGAGAGAGAGAGAGAGAATGTACATGTGTGTGGGGGGAGAGCCCACCTAAATTAACAAAAGTTTAAGGTAGGTTATCACTGAATTTTATCTATAACTCATATCTATAACTCACCCTCATTGCTAAAGATTACTACCAACAATGTCTAAATTATGAAACCAACTTATGTGTCCCACAACAAAAGCAAAGACTAGGAAAATGTGCTAAATGTACACGTCAGAACTCTAACCAACTATAATTAAGAATGAGGCTATGATATTTGTAGGAACATAGACGCACCTGGATGTAATACCATGAAGTTAATTAAGCTAAGAGAAGAAATACAAACATCTTATTTTCTCTTGTTTTTGGTCCTTAGCATTTCAATGTAGATAACAAATTATGTGTATGTGTGTGTGTTTTAAAGAAAGATTTCCTGGGAACAAAGGGATCCAACAGGAGGGGAAGGGAAAGAAATGAGAAAGTAGTGGATTAGGAGAAGGCAATGTGCTCAACGCATAACCTGAACTGCTTAAAATACAAAATGTTAATGAAGATATCCTATGTGGTATATAAAAAGACTCCTAAACGCCATAAGGTTATTACTCAAAAGTTCAAATGCCATGGGTAGGCTCCCTCATTATGAGTTCTGATCCAGGAAAATACTTGTAACCTTAACAATACAGACTATTACCATTATTCTTGGCTACCTACCAGAAGCAGATGCCAAGATCCTACTGTCAAAGATATACATGCTTGGATTTACGGGACATAGAAAAATAAAACAAGGAATGACCTGTTCACTGGCTAACTTTCCTGCTGCTGGAAGGCGCCATTCAAACACCTGAGAGAGAGAAAAAAAAAAGTCAACAGTTTTACTCAGCTATATACCTTGCATGCTACATTATTGACCTGCCAGGAAAGATGTGCCCACTAGTGCAACAGCAATACGACTATTGTGAGGTAGTCAATCACTTTCTGTTACTGTGATAGCATGGTACATCTATGATGTCATCTGTGATGACATGGTACATCTGTCAAATTCTCTGCTGAATATTTATTTTAAATATCTGTGCCAATAGATTAGTGAGACTGCCAGAGCTGCTTTGCAATGAGCACTGGTTACGTCACAGACTTGTAACTGCCTAAAGTACTGGGAGTAAATGACTACAGAACACTCACTTAGAACAATTTGTTCATCCTCTATAGGGTTCTGGGAACATAAAGGAAGGTTAAAGATGTAAATTTTGCACTCGTAAACTCTCAGCAGTTAGGCCAAATTTTCCAAGGCCTGCCAATACTGGGCTTGCCAGCAGTCCATCATGGAGAGCCTAGGGGCTCATGAGACATTGCCCCTTCCTGAGCATCTACAGGCAACTAATAAGTTTCGGTGGTGAAAGTGACCACAGGGTTTCACAAGGCCTCTTGCATCTGTAAGGATCTGGGCACAGTAAGTGGTCTCTGGGGGAGGAGAGAGATCTTCAGTGGTGTAGTCCCTGGCAAGTTTTCTTTTCTCCTGTAAATAAGTCTTTACCCAAACAACTATAAGTTAATCATTAGTTCACCACAGAAACAAAAATTGTCATGAAGGTAGAAGGAAGACTACCAGGGAAAAACATTAGTGGGAGTGGGAGGTAAAGGAGGGCAAGAGGAGGTAGTGTAATCAAAATATATTACATACAGATATAAAAAACTTAATGGCAGCTGCTATTACATGAAATTGGTATGTGCTAAAATTACTTGAAAGAGATAAACATTGAAAATATAGTTCACACTTTGTCAAGGATTTGTGTTCCATACAATTTGTTTCATTAATGTAGAGCAAGGTCCTAGACTAGGCTCATAATTTAGAAGTTGCAATATTTAAACATATATGGGAACTTCAATTGGATCTGAGTAAACTTGTTTGACAGTAACACCCACTTGAAATGTTCATCATAGCTTGCAGCAAGGTCTACTTCCTCTACAAATAGTTCTTTTTCTTTATGCTGGAAATGACATTGTGAGAAAGAGAAGATTGAAAACTAAGAACCATTACCAAATAATCAAGAGCTTCAGTCATATATTGGTTGGCAGCTGTTATCCCTCACTGCCTGTTTGGCAGGTGGTGAGAGCTGCATTGTCAGAGCTCTGGAATTCAAGTTCATTCTCTTTTCTTCGCTCACAGTATGGTAAGCAAACACATAAGATAGTTTCTAAAACTTCCCATCCCCTCATCCTCGCTCTGTGCAATCTTAGTTTCTGAAACATGGGCAGGTCCTAGTAACTTCAATATGAATTATATAATTTGGCAAAGTTGATTAAATGTGACTTTCATGATTAGACTAGGAATGATTATAGCTGTCATTTTGCTAGCTGACTCTCTTCCCATCTCAACTTTGATTTGATGAAGGAAGCTGTCATGGAGAGGTCCATGTGCCAAGGAAATCCAGCCAACAGCAAGATGTAAGGCTCTAAATATTGCTAGTAACCATTCAATAAGCTTAGAAATAGATACTTCTCCAGCTGAACCTAAAAGTGACACTGTGGTCTTTTACTAAAGCTTCTTGAAGCTTAGTAGGTAACCTTAAAGGAGACAATTTAAGCATGTCCAGATCCCTCACCTGTGGAAAAGACGCTTTACAAAAAAAATCCCACACTAGCTCAGAATTGAGAAATAGATGGTTATTTATTTAGGGGTGAACTCACAAGTCAGAATTCTCTGCTTGAACGAAGAAAAGAGACTGAATCCAGCAATCCTGCAATCCGAAAGAGCAGCTGGGGAAAACGAAGAAAAAGGGGCAGACACAGGCTCTGCATCTGCATATATAGTTTAAGAGGCCACGCCCCAGTAGGCAAGTAACCACAAACTGTAAGATTTCCTACAGCACTCACCTACCTAAACTTCACTGTTAAATTGATCTATCAGGCCAAGAGTTATATAGAAATTTGCTACATGATAACTAAAAACTGCAACAAGACCAATATTCTTTATTAAGTTCTGAAGTCTTTTATGTTTGTGTTTGGGAAATAATGATAGTAAGAATAGCACCCTGTACATGAAAAGCACTTTCATGTTTACTAAACATACCATGAAATATAAAGGGAAACAATAACTACCAGCATACGATACAGATTCACAACACTCCCAGATAACACTGCAGGCAAACCACAAGACTTCTGGTGTATACTAAGGGCAAATTAAACTTATAAATATTATAAAGTTAAACTTATAAATATTATAAGTATTGAGTACAAATTTATACAGAATTTTGTAGATATAAGCACCAAACTCAGGAATCCTTTATAAAAGGATTATAAAACTTTACCTCTTTAAAGTTTACACCTTGAAACTAATCCTACTATTTGTGTAATAGTAATAGGAGGAAAGATAATACCCACAATGTTACTTCAGTCACTCGTGTTAATGGTAATATTAAGAAAGCAATCCTAATCTGTGGAGATGGTTCAGAGGTTAAGAGCACTGGCTGCTCTTCTAGAGGTCCTGAGTTCAATTCCAGACAGCCACATAGTGGCTCACAACCATCTGTAATGAGATCTGGTACCTTCTTATTGCTTGCAAGGATACATTCAGGAGGAACACTGTCTACATAACAAGTAAATAAATTAAAAAAACCAAACAACTAATCACTAGATTTCAAAATAAAAAAATAAGAATTGTATTTAAGGTGAATAAAAACAGCAATGACATGGGTAGTTCATTAATTTTATAAACAAACTTGAAATAAACATGAATATCATTAATGATTTTCCTTAATAAAGTTTACAAATATCAAAGAAACTTATTTTTGTTTTAATTACAATATGGGTCTAAAATAGTGATCAATAAAACCAATTAATAGTTATTAAAGATATTTTCCAAAATAATAAAATGTTATTCTGACTTTCATACACAGCTTATAATCACCATTGTGCAATACACTTCTAGATGCACTGAAGGTATCCCATTTTTTATAGTAGATGAGCAGTCATTCACTACAGAGGCATCTTGTGTTGTATACAAAGAACACCAATGTAGTTCCATCCTGTGAATACCTGCCTAGCTAGACTGCCAGAATTCCCATGAAAACACATGATTCTAACCACAGAGTTTAACAAGCCATACAAGTGTGGGTAGTTTTTGAGAATATTTATTATTTATTGTAGCTACATATTTGTTTTGCTGAACTACAACTATAGAACATTCCTGGTCTTATAATTAAGTAATAGGTCTAATTGTTAGAAAACTATGCATAAGTTTACAGAAAATTAAGGGGATATCAAGTAAACTAGGCCAAAGCAATTCAGATAATGTGGACACTAGAAAACCATGAAGGATTACACACAAAATATGTCTAGTAAATAGGTATGATAAGACATTAATATTGCTATATTTCATAGAAACATGTTCTCCATGTATGCTATTTTTTTTTGGTTGCGATGATAAACACTGTGACCAAAAGCCACTTGAGGAAGAAAGACTTTGTATGGCTTCCTTGTCTCAGGCACTGTCTTTCATAAAAGGAAATCGAGGCAGGAATTAAAGGAGGGCAGGGACCTGGAGTCTGAAATGGAAGCAGAGGCCATGGAGAGTAACTTAATCTGCTTATGGATTTGCATCCCAGGACTTGGTTTTCTGTTTTCTTATTGATTGCAGACCATCTATTCATGAGTGCTACTGGCCCCGGGGGACTGGGACCTCCCAGATGAGTCAATTAATCAGAGAAATGCCCCACAGATGTACCCACAGGCCACTCTGATGGAGCCATGTTCTGTCTTTACTTTTCCTTTTCCCACATGACTCTAGCTTGTGTCAGGTTGACAAAAACCAAGCAGGACAACATGCAAATAATCTACGATATTTCCCATACTTTATAAACTTTCTCAATGAATGCCAAAGATTAATTATGAACACCCTTAATGATAATATATAAAATGTTTTCAATCATATGCATTCTGAACTGAAGTTCATTATTGCTAGTAGTTAATGAGGTAGAATTAAAACATCCAAAGTTAAAGAAAGGCAAAATACAGGGTTTATGGGTTAAAACAAAACAAGAGTTTAAATAAAATGCAAGAGTGTGCCTGGAAAACTAGCATTTGAGTGTCCCAGTTTCACTATCATCCTGCACTGAGATTATAAAAGAATATTAACAAATTAAGTAAAAGCCATCCTCCAACACATAAAGTTTCATATAAAGCAAGTACCATTTGGTTTATTCTCAGAATATCTCATTATTTATGTAAGAAAACAATCACATAGCAGGTGGAAAACCCATGCTCTTCCTTTATGTGAGCCTTAACGTATCAACGTTATTTAATTTTTTTTCAGTCATCATTTGAAAGACTAGCTAGCTAGAATATTTCATTTTTCATTTATTTTCAAATACTCTTTTGAAGCAGCTTCAAAAGATAATGTTTATGTAACAGAAATAGAGAGTTCTAACTTAATATACACATTTGAAAAGCTTAAAAAGATTTAGATAGAGCAGCAAAAAAATAACCGCTAGGGAAACAAAGCCAATGGAAGGATGCTCAAAGAACTTAGAATTGTAATTAACCATCTATAAAAGAAAAACACCTATAATATCCTTTCTTAGCAAATCTCTCTATTTCTAATTCCAGTACTTAGGGAATTGCACTGATGGAGTGAAAGTGCAGAGTAAAAGGTAAACATTTCTTCATAAAATAAAAATATGGCCATTATGGCGCAGGAGTTATTAACATAAAGATGACTCTGACTTGTTGGTGAAGTAGCAGTGGTTTCCAGATTTTGTTGTATAGCATTGTTTTCTGGTGTAAACTCTAAATGCATGCGAAGACAGACACAGCTAAACAGTGTAATTATCATACGAATCAGCCCTGCTCATATTTATCCAAAAATCCAGTTAGCACCACGGCTACAGGTTATGACTAAAACGACAGCTGCCCTGAAGAACTGGCTCGGCTGTTGAAGGAGGTTGATACTCATCTAGAGGACTTGAGTTCAGTTTCATTATCCATATCTGACAGCTACCAACTGTACCTCCAGCCCAGGGGATCCAAAACCTCCTTCTGGTCTTTTAGGGGACTTTCTCGCAAATGGCAGATACTCACACTGACAGACAGAGAGACACATAAATAAAAAATAAATTCCCTCCCTCTACAAACAAACAAAAAAACCCAATGACTAAGCTAATGGAAGGTGCTTGGGGTTTAAGCCTTGTGGAAGTTGTCAGGGGTGAGTGGAATTCTTTCAGGGCCCCATGTAGAACACTCATGTGATAAGAGAAAGACAGGAGAGGGATGTCTATGAAGAATGAGAAATAGCGTAAGAAACACCTAATCCTAGTTATCAATTTGACACACTATTGAAGAATTGAATCCATCACATGTAACTATGTGGTACAGGAGAATTGTCTGTATTCTGTCAATCATGTTTTAAATAAATGCTGATTGGCCAGGCAGGAAGTATAGGCAGGTCAACCAGACAGGAAGTAGAGGTGGGGCGATGAGAACGGGAGTATTCTGGGAAGAAGGAAACTCCCTCCCCAGTCCTGCCCAGACCACAGAAGAAGCAGGATGTGACCTTCCACCCACTGAAAAATGTAATGAGCCATGTGGCTAACATATATAAGAATAATGGGCTAACATATGTTATAAGAGGTAATACAAAGCCTGAGCTAATGGGCCATTCAGTTTATGATTAATGTAGACTTCTGTGTATTTTCTTTGGGACCTAAAGACTGTGGGAACTGGGCAGGACAGAAACCCCAACAAGGAGCCACTCCTGCTACAACTATGGTCATGTTTGTGGAAGTATTTTTCTATATTGCTAATTTATAATGTATAACCCACCCCATAGTGGGCAGTAAAATCCTCAGGCAGTAGGAGTGGGACATATAAGCAAAGAACCTGAATGTGAGCCTATAGGAAAGCCAGTAAGCATTCTTCTGTTTTCTCTTCTCTAGGATCCTACCTTGAGCTACTGCAGACTTTTCTCAGTAAAGGACTATTATCTGGAAAATAAGCAAAATAAATTCCTTTCTCATTTAGTTAACTTTGATTAATGTTTTATCACAGAAACAAAAGAAAATGCATACTAGAACAGCCTATACGCCCATACTTGACGTAAAAAAATAAAAACACATTGTATACTTATAAATAAAGACAAGTAATTCATCTATACTGGGTTACTGGAGTGTGGTAACCTGTAGACTTGACATACCTGTACATAAAGAAGCAGCTTTACTGTCAGACAGTAAAGGACAGTCTCACTCAGATGCACAAAAGAATATTAATCTTAAATGCCTCCATTGGTGCCCAGAATACCTTGTTCCAATTCTTGGGAGATTGTCACACTGATTGCTCTGACCTTTTCCCTACACTCACGATGATAGGCATTAGTGGTCAGAACCGTGGTGACATGGCACTGAAGAAACATTGTGCCTTTTTTGTTTTTATCTTCCTTTTTAGACATGATAGGGGGGACATTTAAGAGATACACGAAAATCTGCAAAGCAGTCAGAACTAATCCAGAGCTGGATTAAATACCAGAGAGCTTTGTAGTCAGGCTTTCAAAATCAAATATAATTATGTCAGTTGGGTATTTGAATGTGTGTATATCTACAGACAGCATCATTCTAAAGAACTTTAAAAAGGATATTTCATTTGATATGCTATAGAAAATAAATTATACCAAATTTTCAAACATTTTCTTGTGCAATAACAGAATATAATTTGTTATTCCTAAAAAATGTAGGTCAGTCATTCTCAACCTTTCTAATGTTCTGACCTCGCAATCATAAAATTATTTTTGTTGCTACTTGATAACTATTTTTTGCTACTATTATGAATTGTAATATAAATGTCTTTGTTTTCAATGATCTTGGGTGTTGTGATACACAGGTTGTAGCTTATGCTATGGAAACATTATTTATTTGTCAACCTAAAAATAATATTTTGTGTGAATGAATTTGAAACATAGAACTACCATTTTCCTCTGTAGGAGAAATCAAAGTGTATTGTCTTTTTTTTCAGGTATAGATTACAAAATACATCTTTTTTTTTTTACTTAAGTAGATTCACATACCTCATAAGAAAAGTATCTGAAGTGAACCCTTTATTAAACTTAATAGACCAACTTAAATTAAGAACCAAATAACAGACCGTACTTCATTGTGTTCCAGTGTTTATAAAGTGTTCTTGCAAACCTCAATAGCATCTATTAGGTGACTTTGAGCCTTTTCAGTTCTTTCCTAAGACTTAAAGTATAAAAAATAATGGAACATATTTTAGTTTTTGAACATTTTGAAATTATATATGTCCAAAGACAAGTATGTGGAAACTAGTCTACAAGCATGTGTTATGATGAATCTGCATGGTTATTAATCAGTGCTGCTGATTTCAAGAACAGAAGCAGATGTGGGTTACTGGGATGAGAAAAGAAATGACTGAAGGCGGTGATAAGGAACGCAGATTGCTCAGAAATTATGAGCTCTCCTTCATCAGAACCTTAATGCAAATGTGGATGTCTAATCATAATAGTCTAAGTATAATAAAATCTAATACCATAAATTCTAACCTACCCCAGACACTGCCATCACAGCTGCCAGGGTTAATATCTGGATGACATCATGACTTACTAGGTCCATGTTTTAGGACCCAGAGTTCAGAGAAAGAGAGTACATGCTGCTAGTATACACTGGAAGTTTAGCCAGATTCACTGGAGTCTCAACAGTCAAAGTGAGGAAGAGGTCACAAATGCTGCCCTTCCCCATTGAATACATAAGGCAAATACATAAATCTGATCAATTACAGAATGTATACAAATTTAGAAAAAGAAAACATATGTTCACTGAACATTTCAAGAGAAATTAAGCTAATTATTCACCAGTACATCCCAATAAGAATACTTTAGAAGACATTTCTTACAACAGATATGTAGCTATTAATATGTAAATAGATAGCTCTTGACATGTTGCCAAGACTACTCTTGAATTTCTGGTCCCAGATTCTCTCTTTTCTACACCCGTCAAGTCACTGGTACAAAAACCACCAAGACAAGCAATGTAAAGATTTTTTGCAGCAAAAAATTTGTGTGCCTATATATCTGGGTATTTTGCACTCTGCTGCCCACTGTCATTTGTTGGATTAAAAAGCGCACTGAGAGATGGCTCAGTGGTTAAAAACCTTTGGTTCTCTTTCAAAGGGTCCCAGTTTAGTTCCTAGCACTCATATTCAAAGGCCTATAGCTCTTGCTACTCCAGGTGCATAATATGTGATTCCATTTTCTGATTTTTTACCTGCACACATGTGGTACACACACACACGCACACACACATGAATAAAAAGGTTTGACCTAATTTTTGAAAATTATTGTCTTTTTTTTTTGGTGCCTACTGGTGTGTTTTTTTTTCAACATTTATATAGCAGGTAACATGGAACACTTGATATTATCTGAAACAAAGTATTCTTATTACTGAAATTGTGTTGGGAGCCTGACTTAGCATTCATATTGTCTTTACAATGATACTGTTCTTACCAAAGACATACTCACACTTAAAAATCATATAAATTTTCACATCCTTCAACATTATTTCTTGTTCAGCACAATCATATATCTGCAAGAAAAACTGAGAAACTGAGTCTAATCAAGGGATTACTGGAGAGATAGGCTTGTCTCTCCTACAATTTTGCACTTTATAATGCAGTTTTATCTAAATATTAAAGACAGTAAATGAGTTAAAGTGCTTGTTCTTGAAGAACATGCTTAATACTTCAGAAACAAGTCATGAGAAATTGAGATTCTCAATTTTTTTTCAAATATCTAAACCAACTCCCCTTCCCCTGTAATCAGATTGATGACTACATTAATTGTCATCAGAGAACCTTCCATCAGTAAGTGATGGAAACAGATGCAGAGGTCCAGCTAAGCACTGGGCTGAACTCCTGGAGTACAATCAAAGAGAGGGAGGAGCAATATTATGAGCAAAGGGGCCAAGACCATGATGATGATACCCACAGAAACAGCTGACTCAAGCTAGTAGGAGCTCACTGACCCCAGAATGACAGCTAGACAGCTAAGACTGAATTAGGCCATCTTAATGTGGATGACAGTTGTGTGAAATGGGCAGTCTGTGGAGCCATTAGCAATAGAATGAGTATTTATCCCTAGTGCATGAACTGGCTCTTGGAAGACTGTTCCCTACAGAGGAAGAATTGTTCAGCCTAGGTACAGGGGGAAGAGCCTTGGGCCTGCCTCAGGCGATGTGACAGACTTTTCTGGCTGCCATGGGAGGCCTCACCCTCCCTGAGGGGGGGATATGGGTGGAGCAGGGAGAAGGTGGGGGCTTGGGAGGATAGGAGGGGAAGGGAACTGGGTATGTAAAATAAGATTGTTTTTAAAAGAAAAATAGCTACTAGTGTATGTAAGGGAGTATGCAATGGTTTTCTTACAAACTGTAAAATATAAAATATTATTTTTATTGAGATAACCAATCATAACATCACAAATATTTACAGCCAAGCTTGTTGGCTCATATTTGTAAGACCAGCACATGGTAGGACTGAAATAAAAGGATTTCACCCTTTAAAAAAATCAGTCTGCTATATGAGAGTTTTTCTCAAAATAAAAAAATTTAATTGATGGTGTGGCATTAACAATAATGTCAAAATTTTGTTTCAATCATTTAATACTTATAATTGTGCATCTATGGCTATTCATATAAGGAAATAGACAATGCAGAAGATTTAAATACTTAAATTCGAAATACATATACAGAAAATATAAAAACAGCATTTTAAAATAGAAGACCTTTGCTTGAATTTTCTTTTTTCTTTCCCCCTCATTTTCACACTGTCTGTTCTATTCTAATTATATATATGGTATATACCAAAACTTACATACATAGGAAAAGTTTGAATTTTTACAGAGAACATAAATTTCTACTAAGAAATTATCAAGGTTCATTAAAGACAGGGACAAATTATCCAAATATATAACCAATTTCATGAAAATTAACTCTCTTTAATTTTCAAAATTCTTTTCCATTTTCATATCATATTTAAATACACTTAACTTTATTCATTTAATCATGTTAACATAAATTTACATGCACTATTTAATATCAAATTATATATATATATATGTATGTGCAATAATGCATTTTAAAGCACAGCAAAGCCAATGGAAATACATATGGACACATGATATACTTCTTCATTAAATAAGATCTATAATATTCCGTAATCTAATGTGAAATGGGCTTCATCCTGGCTCATGAAATCAAAAATAAAACTAAATAAATGCCTGATTCTGGTTTCTTTAATTCCCTACAATTTAATAACAGTCTATCTAATATAAGATTTGGGGAAAGGATTTTGAAAAGTGTTGACTGCCATCTTGAAATTAATTAATTGCCTGATTAAAAACTTAAGTATCCATGATTATAGACATCTATATGCAAGAAAAAGTCCTCAAGAAAGACCTAACACTGACACAATAATCCAAAATGATTTTGTAGTGTTTTCTACTATATTCTTGGCCAATCCAATGAGGTTTTTATACATTTAATCTCAATGCCAACAAACAAGGAATACTACTTAGTAGAAACAATTATAAAGGTGAATTAATGGACTACTAGGTATAGATACATCAGAATAAATTTTTTTAAGTCTAATTAACTGAGAGAGTTGGAGGTACCTGGGTGCATAAGACAATTTGGTGGTGATGCTACGGGGTGAGAATATGTAGAAGGAAGGAAAGCCAGAGGGAGTGAACATAATGTTTTAAGTCTATCTATCTAGTAAAGCTCAGCAAACTAAGTGAAGAACATCTCAAGAATTAGATGTTAATAATAAGACAGAAGAAACCAGCATGGAAGACAGGAAGCAAAGTATGAGAGAGATAAACAAGTCAGTAAAAAGATGTTGTGTAGCAAAGCACTTAGAAAATCAAATTCACATGATTTCAATTACCTCATTAGATTGGAAGACTCACCCAGGATCTCCAAACCTCATTTACTTGCTCTGGAAGAGTGAGTAATTTCTTCCAGACAGGACTGTTAAGAGTATAAGATGGGATGAAGTTCACTAGGTCCTCCAGAACCACTAGGGCAATGGAGATATTGCAGATATTATTTACATAAAAACAAATAAAATGTATTTCAAAGAACTATATGCAACAATGATATATGAAGGTGCAAAGAAACAGTCAAAAGGGAAATTCTGGTTTACTGGTGACTTAGTGAAGAACATTGCTTTACAGACTCCGAAGAGGTGATCAAGGGATGAAGAAAGGGCTTTCTCTGGAACAGAAAATTCATGAATACTGTTATCATAATTTTTCACACAATTATTTAATTCTGTTTGTGATTTCTGGAGCCACAATGAAGCCTATTTCACATCAGGTTAAAGTACAGAATAGATCTATTTAATGAAAAAGTATATTATGTGTATGCATATATGTTTTTAGGTTATTCTAATACATCACGTTTATTTAAAAATTACTCAATGAAAATCCAAATATAGCAAACCAAAACCTATAGAACACAGTGGATGCAGTCATAAGAGTAAAGTTTATAGCAATCTATAGCTACATCAGAAAATTTGAAACATTTCAAATTAATAGCTTAATGATACACATGAAGGCCTAAAAAACACAAAAATAAGAGTCAACACTTCCAAAAAGTAGGTAGGAAGAGATATCAGGGATGATGATAATGGAAATAGATATCAAGAAAACAATACAAACAATAAATGAAACAAAGACTTTGGACTTTTATAAGAATAACAAAATTGTATCACATCTTCTTTAACCATTCTTAAGTCAAGGAGCACTAAAGCACAATAGGCAGTAGCCTTCTTTATTCATTTGACAAACACACTGTAAAAAACAGTAAGCAAACAATGCCATATAAAATAACTTTAAATAGATGCCTCATCAGAAATATAATATTTGAATTGAAAGATTTATACAATGCAAACTTTAAGACACTGAACAAAGCCGGGCGGTGGTGGCACACGCCTTTAATCCCAGCACTTGGGAGGCAGAGGCAGGTGGATCTCTGTGAGTTTGAGACCAGCCTGGTCTACAAGAGCTAGTTCCAGGACAGGCTCCAAAACCACAGAGAAACCCTGTCTCAAAAAAACCAAAAAAGAAAAAAAAAAGACACTGAACAAATTTGAAGGAGATACCAAAGGACAGACTTGTAGATTAACATTGTGAAAATAGCCTTCCTAATAGAAACAATCTACAAATTCAATGCAATCCCCTTCCAAATTTTCACACATTTATTTGCAGCTATTGAAACACTAATATTAAATTTCATAGAGAAATAAAAAGACAAAGCAATCCTAAGTAACAACAAAAGAATTGCTGGATATATTACTACCCCAGATTTAATATCATACTACAGAGCTTTGATAATTAAAATAACATGGTCATAAGATAAAAATGCACTCATTGATTAATGAAATAGGATTCTTTCATTGTACCCATGTACAACTGACATTAAATAAAATAATATTTTATTTTCCCTCTGCTTATGAGACAAGTAGTAGAAAAGGCACAGATTGGATTCAATTGACATCTAGAAGGGCTGACAATGATTTTTTGTTTTTGTGGATTTGTTTGGGTGGTGTCACATTCCCTGAAGCAAGAAGAAGTTGACTTTTGAAGTACTCAGAAATACACATAAACCCACATTCCTATAAGCCACCTGAGTTTTCACAAGGAAGCCAAAACTACACATTGGAGAAGAGAAATCTTCACCAAATGGTGATGATCAAAGTTTAGTAGCTAGGTACTATTTAAGAAGAAAACTTCATTTCCGTGATTCTTTTAACAGCAGGATAATATTTGATTGTTCAAATAGTCACAGGAAATTTATGGAGCTAGAAAATGACTTCCTGAATGAGGTAACCCAGACCCCATAAGACAAATATTGTATGTCATTATTTATTTATTGATATTAGCTTTTAAGTTTTTGATAAACATATAACAATCTATATAACTCTAGACCATTAGGTCTAGAGTAAGGGACTTGGAAGCAGAATAGAACTCCCTAGGAAATGGAAATAAAATAAATAATTGTTGATGGATAGGACTGAGTGGGTGCTGTAAAGGGAGGATAAAATGGGGATGGGGGATAAAGGGCAGATAAGGGTTGGGATATGGAGTAGTAAGACTAAAACTAAAAGCCATTTAAGAGGCCATATGGAAATCAGAAACCTAATACAGAAGAAGTTTCATAACACAGAGAGAGAGAGTGAGAGAGAGAGAGAGAGAGAGAGAGAGAGAGCGAGAGAGAGAGAGGCTTTCTAGTGAAGTCACCAAATAATGGAAGAGACAGAACCCTAAATCAACACCTCTCTTCTCCAAATAAATCTTACAGTACTGGGAATGCATTATGTCTAATTGAGTTGTTGGACAAAGTTGTTGGACAAAGGGACTCTATCCCCCCCACACACAAAAAAAGAAAATTGCCAAGACTGTTGGTTGCTCTATACAGGATGATAGTAAGGCTCTATTGTTGAAAAAAGCATTTACAAAACTAATTGAATATAGCAATTCAAGCCAAGCAGCATAAATTGGTCTTGGTGGGTTAAAAAAAATGAAAGGGCAGGGTAAGTATGGACATAGGGAATCTCTGGGGGGACTTATGGCAGGAGAAAGAAAGTGATTAAAATATACTGTATGAAAACTCTCAAACGTATTTTTTAAATGTTTTTTTAAAGTACACAGAGTTGGTGGGTAGGGAAGTGAAAGTTGTGTGGAGGAATGTAAATCAAAACAGATCAAGAACTAAAAAAACTTATCAAGAACTAACAAAAAATTATAGGTTAAAATATAACTGACTACACCATATTTTAAAATGATTTATTACACACCTATATACAAATAACATTGAATATTATACATTTTATTTTCATTCTGCCTAAGAGACAAGTTGTAGAAAAGGCACAGATTGGATTTGATTGAGATACTGAAGGGCTGATAATGTTTTCTTTGTGTGTGTGTGTGTGTGTGTGTGTGTGTGTGTGTGTGTGTGTGTGTGTGTGTGTGTGTGTGTGTGTGTGTGTGTGTGTTTGCTTGTGGGGGCTCACATTTTCTGGAATCAAGAAGTTTACTTTTTAAGTACTCAGTTAAGGAAAGGTTAGAGATCAATCCAGTAAGCAACTGGTCTCCATGGTCTCTGCTTCTATACTTATCTCCAGGTTTCCTTTGGAGTTCCAGCCCTGACTTTCTCTTCTCACGATGAACTGTAAACTGTAAGACAAAATTCACTACAAGTCACTTACTAAATACAAACATGCATTCTGTCTTGTTAGTCATATATTTATGACTCCAAATAATTATCTGGTGCCTTAAAGCATTAATAAATAAGTGTATAAAACCCAGGACTACTGGAACAAAACTGCTCAAAGAGTATAGTGCAACAATTTATTTTCCATTATGAGATGTTATAGAGAGACTCTCCAAAGCCCTCAGGACTCCAAATTTTATTCAGGATCATGACTTTTAAATTATTTATCAGTTCTCATAAGGGAAAAATATGGTATTGCTTTGATGGGCAAGTCATTCACTTACTTACAGGCAGCTGATAGCATTTTGTTCCTGAACGCAAGGCATGAGCTATGTTGAGAAAATGATGACTTTTATTTTCTCTCTTTAATCCTTAAAAACTTGAGATAAGCATATTAAAAACTATGATTTTTGTCCCCTATGGTCAAATGCGATATGAACTTCTCCCAAGGACCCTTCACAAGTAGATAACCCTGTCCATCAAAACATGTTTTGTTTCCTGCCTGCATATAGCCTCAAATCATTTCGTTAATATTAACCAAAGTTTGCAAACCCCCTCAGGCAAACATGTGCTGGAACTCAGAGAAGACAAATGGATAATCACCTTTAGAAGTTAGAGGAATAATGGGAATAAAGAAGGGAAGGGAAAGAAATGGTTTTCTGCTATTGGGAAAATGTTGCCATTTTCACAACTGTGAACTGAAGAAAGAATTACATCTGTAGCATACACTTCTTGCCCTGAGGCTTATATTTTTCCTTCAGGTAAACATTGTAGAGCATTGTCCTGGATATCAAGCAAAATCGATCTTTATTTTTATTTTTTTAATTTGATCTACTTAATATTCATTGTTTAAAACAAAAGCAAAGTTTGGCTATCATCTGCTAACAGACTAACAACATGTCTAGCCTTTATTTTGCTAATTGAAAATTTACTTAGTCTTTTAATAATACTGTTCTGCTGATTGGCTATAATCATTTTAAAGATTATAGACTGAGTGACAGTATGACAAACTTACTTCCTAATAATCAAATTCAATGAAAAATAAGAAAGAAATTAAATCCAAACCCTTAACAGGTGTTATCCATCATATATTATAATACTTGTATCAAATACTTATTTGTATTTTATTAAAGACACTAAAACATGGTCATCAATTTTGTACAAAATTACATGAAATAATGTGCATTTTCTTATCTCTGAATTTTATTCTCCACTAGAACTATATCCTTTGAAGTGGTAGGATAAGGAAATCATTCTATTAAAAGGAATATTTGCATGTTTTGGCAAGGTTTTATAGAGTCTATTTTAAAGAACAATGTAAGTGGTTAACATGTGAAGTTTAATGCTTTGGATTTGTTTCATTAAGTTTAAGAGGAGGCAAAAAGTTAGATTCACTTAACTTTATTTAAAAAATTAGCAAATGAACAACATAGTCATCTTATTCCTTACAAATATATGAAACAAATAATCCTTGTAAAAATTAATAATAAATTAAAATATTTAATTTAGGTGACAGTTTTACTATGTCACCTAAACACATACGTGTCCTCACTAAGTAAAAGAGACTAAGGGTATAGTGACCAACAGGAATCCATAAGGTTGCAAGAAAGCACCTGAAGAAATAACTTTCTAAACTACTTCATTTCAAATACATCAGAACAAAATTATGAAATAAAAAGTAGAATAATGTGAGTTTTCATCCTATGGGTTTCAGCAACAGGCCAGGTTAAGAACACCACAGTCACACACATGTTGTACCATATGTATACATGTATTGACCACACAAACATAGGAATAAAGAAAAGTAACTAGTGGAATCTCAGTATATACATATATGAAATTGTCATAAACTAAAATAATATTGATATTTTAAGCACATATAAATATTTGGACTTGTTTCTCACCCTAGATTTTTATATCTGTATATATTTATTTTTTATTGTTTTTTTTATTGA
>NC_022028.1:13868159-13876873 GCF_000317375.1 Microtus ochrogaster | reverse complement strand
GAGCTGAAGGTGCCTGGGCTCCCTTACAGGGGACCCTGAGGCCTGCCCGGTAGGCAGGCACTCACCGCTCTGGGTGGGTAGCCTTAGTGTAGGAGGCATCTGTATATATTTAATAGTGCCATTTTGCTAGAAACAAGTAAAATTATTTACATACATAATATGATTGGGAATTCATAATGATTAATATTTGTTGAGATTTAATCTGGTGTAAATATCTAGGTAGTCATATTTTATATATTATTAAAGTATTGCAATCACAGCAAATCAAGTTATTACTATTAACTACTTTCTATAAATCAACACATTTTTAGTAACAGATTCAATTAAAATATATTTCTGGGGTCTCTTAAGTACTGCCTATGTAGCTGAACAATATTCATATACATTTGATTTTGTTTAAAATGATAATCATTTACATACTTTTTCTCTTGTACTGATTTGAGAAAAGCATACTTAGCAGAGCTGAGGCATCTACATGGAACATTTCTAAGGAGCCCTGCTATGTTAATTGCTGCTGTCTCTACCCACATCATTCACTATTACTCCACCAAAACTGAAACAAGAGGTATCTCAAGGGCTACATGGATCTGCATCAACCAGGTCTTTTGTTTATTTGTTATAGCTATTAGCTTGGTGTTTTTGTGGGACTTCTAACACCAGGAGCGGGTATGTCTCTGACTCCTTTACCTGCTCTTGGGACTCTTTTCCTCCTGTTAGGTTGTCCTGTTCAGTCTTGATATGAAGGCTTTTGCCTCATCTTATCGTGTTTGTTTTTTTTGTTATCTATTGGTGGCCTGCTCTTTTCTGGAGGGAAACAGAGAGAGAGTGAACCAGGGGAGAAAAGAGATGAGGAGGAGAGCTAGGAACAGTGGAAGGAGAGTAAACTGTTGTTGGGATATACTATGGGAGAGAAGAATCTATTTTCAATTTAAAAAAAAATATCAAAAAAGAAAGAAAGAAAGAAAGAAAGAAAGAAAGAAAGAAAGAAAGAAAGAAAGAAAGAAAGACAGACATTACTTCTGAATAGACTGGAACTTCAATCACTATATCAGACAAAAGATGGCAAATGCCAACAACTCTATTGGTTTTGCTTAGGCTACGCTGTAATGAATCAGACATTTTGTCCATCAGTACAAGTCAATGAAAGCAGACCAACTGGTAATTCCTATAGAAAGACACAAGGGCATAAGTCTGTGGCAATGAGAGAAATCAGAAAGAAATGAGGACCAGGATCTTCTCCAGGTCTCTTTACTTACTTTTCTCTTACTCATTTGGAAAACCAAAGATGTCGAAGACACAACTGATATAAAGCTATCTGACTTGTGTTTACCTCTAGTTCCAAAATGAAATACCTTTAATGTTCCTGACCAAAAAAAAAAAAGAGTGCATTTTTCTAAAGAAGTTTTATCTTTATTTTTACCCTTGTGGAAAGTGACATTTCAAATGTCCAATTTATAATTGAGCTATCTATAGCAGCTCCATATGGCTATGTATTATCAGACATGATTCCCAGAAATAACTTTTGTATGCATATATTTTCTCAGCTTTTTCATAGTCCAAAAATATTTTTAGTGTAAATGCTACTGGCAGTGTTCCAACATATAAACATAAATTTACATCTTAAAATGGGTATTTCCATTTATTTTTACTTTTGGGAAGTGAATGTCATATCATAAAATAGGAATACTTAAGCTAAAATTAATAATTTCATATTGTTTTACAACAATTACTGAGAGTTTGTTAAATCAAAATTTTCTAGTATTAAATGTTAGCATTTAATTTGAGTTAAAATATATTAATCAGTTCTGTTATTTTTTATGGGAATCTGTGCATTGTATGCTGTTATTTTCTCCTGACATCTATTAATCAACAAGCTATGATTTCTGTCTAGTGCTAAGTTAGATCAATTTGAGAAGTAGACAACCATATGTATGTTATCTCTGAAATAATTTTCCTCTATACCCACAGCATTGACTCTTAGTACCAATAAATTTGAATCAACAAACAATTTGTTTTTCTTTGAACATCAATTTTGTATCTTAGGGAACATTTCAATTTCTAATATTTTATTTTACTTTTACTTTGGAGATGATGAATTCTTCCTAGTCAAAACATTTGTCACAAAAAAAAAATGCTTTTCATTCATGTCATATGCCCTCATGTGCTCTTCTTATTAAACATGGGGTTTGATGACAACCAATCAAATTCATAGCCTGAACTATATTCTAATGAAGAACATTAAAAGTCAGAGTGTAGTTATATTTTCTGATAATCATGGTGTAGCTGTATAAACCAGAAAGATACTTGTAGCACACAATGAAATAGTATTTTATGTATAATCTATCCATCATGAGCACCATTTCAATACCAGTCTCCTATTTATTTACATGACAAAAAAACACAAATGAAAGTTAACACTAGAAAGCATTATGTATGCGAATAAAAAGCTTGAAGGAGGCTAACCTTCCTGCCATTAATAACTATTTCTATAGATGTGTTGAACAGTTAAAATTCTACCCACGTAGCAGATGCCATACTGAAATCTTTTCTAAAAATATCATGATTTTACTGAATCAGTCTCTTTTGTATGATCTCAGACAGTCAGCAGAGCTTAGCAATGAGTTACATAGATCATGCTGGATTTACTCTAATGTGATCAATAAGACTATAAAAGAAAGTAAATTAAAACAGCACTCCTTTCCTTCACTCAAATGTAGGAATCTGTTTAGAGGAGAAATTTGCTGTGGACTTACAGATCAGACTTACGGTTAAATTTTAAGACTTGAACAACTGTGGATTTTTACTTCTAATTTTGCTACTTAGAAGATGAAAACACTAAAAGTTACTGTGTAATTTAAACTTCCTGGCAATCAAGTCATTGATATATGGATGAGTCAATTTTTTATGAATGTGAGTGTAAATATAGTTGTATGTGTGCATTGTGTTGTAATAAACTCTTCTGAGGCTGTCTCTACAAGTTTGGAAATTTTAATTGTGTACACTGATAACTTTCACTTATCTGTTAAACAAATAAGTATTTTTAAAAGCTGTAGATTTACGCACTTCAACAAGCAAGATGATAATGACCATGCTGACAGTGGTCTTTGTAATGCAGAGAAGAACTTTATATTTGAGAATGTGTCATGTTGGAATCACTGTTTTGCTGCTGCTGCCTCCTTGGATCTTAACAACAATGAGGTGTGGAATATGGCCACCAACATTATACAGAAGAAAACAAAGAGTCAGGCTTGGTAAAAGTTAATATAAGAGCCTTGAGATTAATTTTACAGAGTGATATCCTAAGTCTGCCTAACTCTAGAAGGGGTATGATCTCTGGCTGTGTCATATCTTGTATAGGAGATGAAATCAAATGAACATTATCAATGGGCATTTTAGGACAAAATTTTTGCCATTGAAATAGGCAGTCATTTTGCACATTGTATAGGCTAGAAGTTCTACATGAGAATGGTGAGCTTCCAATGCAGAAATTATAAAGCAAATAGACTTCTAGATATACTGTTTTAAAGAGTATTTACCTGAGATCAAGCCTTGCGTGCACTACTTTTAGTTGTACAGGGTTACATCAGTTATCCTCTTAATTTTTAAATTATCTATTTTATTGATCACAGCTCTTTATAAACTCAAATTACAGAGTTGGAAAACTATTTAAAATAATGTTGGACAAATTGTGACTGCTGAAATAGTTAATTTTGTTATTTCCATTTGGACTTAGTGATGTTGTTGCTGTTGTTTTTATTGATAGACCTTGGATGGACATTTGTTTGTTCTCAGCTTGCTGGTTTTTATTTTCTTTCCTACATTTGAAGACTTTTCTCACACAATCAATAGCTAGCGGCTAGCATTGGAATAATGAGATAAAGAAGAAAATCAATATTACTTTATATCAAACAGCAGAAGAGTCTCAACTGACTGTCAGCATCAGCATATACAAGAGAAAGATATAAGAAAAAGAAGATACCTGGGTCAGGAGCATTACCCAAGTTATGATTCCCTTACTATGACACTTCATTATTTGAAGAAAAGGATGGGGGATGATAGCCATCTTCATTATTTAGAAAATGCCAGAAGTCAGACACCTCCATACCAAAAATTAATGTGAAGCAGGCAAAGCTGAATCCAAATTAATCATGTGAATTATTCCTAATTAAAACTTGTTATGATTCAGGCTCATCATTCATTTTTTTCTTTAATCAGAAAAATAGTAGTTTTCAATAAAAATGAGATCATATAGATAAAACAATTAGCATACCCCCTGGAATTTAAGTGACTACTCCTGTCTAAACTGACAAAACAATCTATTTCCCTGACATTAATGAGCCATGTACTAGCATAACTAACCTTCCATTTTATCAATAATTCCTACTTGGCTTCTGCAGACATTGTTAGTATTTTCAGGTCTTGCAGAAAGGTGACTATTTGAATATACCCACTCAAGGTGAATCCATCTCTCAGATGCCTCAGCAAATCATGAGAATCTCAAAAGCACAAATATCCAGACCTGACAAAGATGATGCCAGTGGGTAATATTTATATCTCTCATATTTCTTTTAAAATATTAGTTGTGGAGAGATTTTTTAAAGATTCTTTTACATGCACTAGATTTTGTTTGTGGTTCCTCTCCACCAACACCTCCCAGATCCTTTTCACCTCCCCACCCACACAAATCCATTTCTTTCTCTTTTTCATTAAAGAACAAACAGGCATCTAAAAATAAAGTAAAAACAAAAACAAAAACAAAAAAACAGAATAAGACCAAACAAACAAGCAAAAAGAACATCCAAATACAAAGCACAAGAAACACATATAGACAAAGAGACACACACATTCACACACAGAAAAATATCCCCTAAAGACACAAAAATCACAAAATAAGAAGCCATAATATAGAGTCACAAGACCTGTAAGGCAAAAATAAATAAATAAATAATAAAAACAAAACCCAGGCCATACATTATTGTTTTCTTAAGTAGAAAAGTAAGAAATGGTTCCCTGTCTTACTCCTTTGGAAATGATTCTCATGTAGCTATATACCATCACAATATTTACATTTAACTATCATGTAATAATGATCCTTATCACAAAATTATTTAGAGATAAATTGTGGACTAGTGCAAGGTAATGTCAGCATCAATTTATTCCATAGTAGCTAGCAAGAGGCAAATAGATGGTACTTGACAGTCATCTACCATCTTTATTCGAGCAGGATTTGTAATGTTTAAATTCATTTTGACCAATATTTATTGCAAGTTAGAATACCTAGTCACAATGCAGATTTTTTTTCTTTTGTTTGCTTTTTGTGTTGGTGGTGGCGGTGGTTGGTGAGTGAGCGTGCAAGCTCTCTCTGTAAATAGGAACAATAAAGACTGCTTCCTCACACCATTTTCTGTGTGGCAAAGAAGATAAATAAGCATTATGATCACAATATATTATAATAAGCCGTAGGAGCTGTCCAAATAGACAGTGGCAGGACTGTTGGTCTCAAACCTGTGAGAGACGATGACTGAGGATCTCAAGAAGGAAGTGGTCTGTAAGTAGAACCTGCAAGTGAGTGAGTGCAGATTCACAAAGGAGGAAAAGAGAGCCTGTCACTCACAAGAATTACATATTCCACAGGCTAGAATAAGTAAGGGAAAAGGGTCTGTCATGCTAGAGTGTGCAGCAAGCTTCGGAATGAAAAAAAAATGTTACATGAGATTTTTTTACTCCTTCCCACTATCAACAAGTCACTCAAGTATGTTCGATTAAATAGACTACTACCATCCAGATATCTGTCACAAAAAGATTATATCTATAATCCATATGAAATAATGAATTGGGGCCAAGAGAGGAAGAAAACAGGAACACTGAAAGTCACAAAGTCAATGACCTAAATCAGAGTCCAAGGTTAGGGGCTGTCACAAGCAGACTGAAGAGAATGTTGAAAATAAAATCGACAGGACAACACAAATGGACAAATAATTTGGTCCTATTGGATGGGGCAAGGGATGAAGGCGAGTGCTTTGTCTGCAGATAGTCATGCTTTTCACAACAATGGACACACAAAAGTGAGAGCAGTCCCATCAGTGCTGGTAGGAATGAATGTGCTTTGGAGACCTGGAGAGTGGTGAACGGAGCAACAGTCTAAAAACCCCCGAGCACTCCATGCATGTGCCTGAGTGCTCAGGCTCACTTGCTTTCAGAAGTATCCATATACAAAACCACAAGCCACTGAAACAGACTTTTCTCTCTTTCGTGTGTGTGTGTGTGTGTGTTCCCAGGAAGGATTTTAGGAAATTTCTAGAACTCACATTTCTTCCAATCCCTTCGTCATGCTTCTCCATTGCTTCCCTGGTGGCAGGTTTGGAGCTATTCACCAACAAACTCCCCAAACACCCTCCACCCCTTCTGCAGAGTCAGCCTCATTTTTTCCTCTCCCGGTTTTGGTCTCTTTATTTCTTTTTTGCTCCTCCCTGGAAATTTCTTCTAAAATGTCCTTCTTTTTTTTTTTTCTCTAACTTAGATTCCTTCCTAAAAGGTACTGTGCACATACACTGAAGGTTGATCTGGCCACCAAACTACATCATAGTTCAAGGTTATATCTGCAATAACCTTGCAGATGGACTGAAAAGAACATAGAGAAATGAAATTCACAGAACAAGATTACTGAGTAAAAAGTTACATTAGACACATCACCTTGATGCAGAACTTGTGGGAGTAGCCAACCAAAGGCTGAATAAACATGAGGCCCACCACTCTATGAGAGGGACCCCATACCTGGCACTTCTTAGATGGCCAGGAACTGGAGACTGGATAGCCCAGAGATGTAGGTTAGAACCAACATAACTTGTCTAAAAAAAAAAAGCAATGAAATCGTTCCTAATTATATTCTGTTATACTAATAAGTCAGCACCTCATCCAGTCATCATCAGAGAAGTGTTCTCCAACAACAATAAGAAGCATATGCTGAGACACAAGCCAGACATGCAGAGAGAGACACTCTAAATTGGAGGTCTCTATCAGGTCTCTCCCTTTGGAGTTGGGAGAATCCCAGTTAAGAGGGAAAGAACGTTGTAGGAGTCAAAAGGGATGGAGGACACCAAGAGAACAGAGCTGGCTGAATCATTTCAGCAGGGTACATACAGGTTAACAGAGCAGCCTTCAGCACGTACAAGCTTTCAGAGATCTGCACAAGGCCCTCCACATATCTGTTGCATCTGCTAGCATGATGTTTTGTGGGACTCCTAACAGGGGGACCAAGTGTGTCTCTGACTCTTTATGCTGTTCTTGGAACTCTTTTCCTCCTGTTGAGCTGCCTTGTCCAGCCTCAGTGAGGATTTTTGCCTTGTCTTATTGTATTGTTTTGTAGTGTTTTTCAGTTGTCACTTGGAAGCCTGCTCTTGGAGACTGAATCCAGTGAGAGGAAGGTGGAGGGAAAGCAGAGAAGAGTGGAGGGGGGAGAAAATGTGGTCTAGATGTATTGCATTAGAGAAGAACCTATTTTCAATAAAAGAAAATCCCTAAAACCATCACCTTGATCAGCTTTTCAGGAGTGAGTGATCTACGATCGGAAACTGGAGATGAGCAGAGGCCATAGGAGAAGCCGGATTGACATCGAGTGAACAATGACTGCCCTGTGCTTAGGATGTACATTTGCCATACTGCATGAAACTTGGAAAACTGAAGTCACCCTCCAAGGTGGAAAAATCCTATGGACTCTTGATGACATCTAATAATTAGGGTCACTAGCACAATTCACTGTATGTTGCCAGTATAAGTTTCTTGTTTCATACATTATTAAAAATCAGTTGAACATCCAAACTGGCTAGGCTCCCGCAAAGCCAGCACATTAAGTAGGATCAAAACCCCGTGCCATTGGGGAGGGGGGAGGACCTAGGACTTACCACAGGGCAGGGAACCCTGACTGCCCATTGGACTGGAGAGGGAGGGGGAGAGGAGTGGGGGGAGGGGGAGAAGGGTGGGAGGAGGGGGAGGGAAATGGGAGGCTGGGAGGAGGTGGAAACTTGTTTTTTTTTTCCTTTTCTCAATAAAAAAAAAAATCAGTAACGTGTTTCCATAAGGAAGTTGGATAAAGGCAAGGCTCTGCGTGTTGTTTTCAAACTTGTTCTTGGTTAAATTCTATTTCAAAACAGTATTAAAGAAACTTATAAAAGAAAAAACACGGATTAGTCTGTAGTAGAAGAAGCTGGATATTATGGAAGGCAGGGAAGAAAAAGGACATGCTGGTTAAGGATATATATTATGTAATATGTAATATATAATATATAAATATATAATATATTGCATTTATATATCATATTGTATATTGCATAATGTGTAGATTATACAATATATAATCTCATAAATATGAAAGTGCATATGTATGCACAGGCACACATTTATACATATATATACAATACATCTTGGTTTTTGATATTGTCATTAAAATCAATGGGAGATACTAGAGAAATGGACCCAAATAAGTCAATGTAGCTATGGGCTGTAAAACTCTCTAAATGATGCCCTCTCTCTAAAACGATATTTAAGATGACATTGTAAAAAACTTCAAGTGAATAGAGTAGGGGAGGGGACCGTCAAGGAAGCATGCAAAGCAGGAAAAATGTCTAAGTATATACCAGAGGGAGGTGTAAGAAACTGGTTTGTAAGTGGACAATTTCTGCCTCCTCTTAGTGACTTTTTTTTTTTTTTTTTTTTTT
>NC_022028.1:13859175-13867936 GCF_000317375.1 Microtus ochrogaster | reverse complement strand
TGTGATTTTCTTTCAGAATGGGATGAAGCCAAATTCCTTCTGTACTACTTCATTTGGAGATAGTAGAGGCAGGAAGGACCCCCCTTGCGGAAAGCTAAAATTTAGGTACTGAAAACTGAAAGAGCAAGGGAAGAGAAACCAGAGACAGGCCTTCCATAAAGCGGAGAATGCTTTAGAAACCATCTCATCCCAGACTAATGTCATTAGTATATGCTGTTCAAAAGAAAGAATTTCTGATTTAACACAGTTGGGCACAGTAGTGGATGCTTCTTCATTTCCTAACACTCTTTGTGTCTCTCTCATGGTTTCTTGGCTTCTAGCCTGTCTGTAACATGAAAGCTGGAGGGTTAAGGAGAGAGGTTCCCCTAAGGAATAGACAGAAAGGGATAGGATGGGAAAACTGATGTCATCCTGTTGTCTCCCCATAGTCATACAGGCCTGTATACCTCCACACACATATACCACACTAACACACATACATTCACACTCACACTGGCAAATACTCACATGCAAAATAAATAAAATATATAAAGTACAGTAGGCAACAAACACTTTTTGGCAGGGTATTTTATACCAGTAATTTAGTGGACATTGAATAAAATGCAACTTTTTAAAAGTAGAATATGCTAAAGGCCAAAATTTCTTGCAAATTTTCTCTTTCTCTCAATTTAGTTACATAAAATCATCTCCCATAAAATACCTAAGTTCCAGTGAACATGAATAGCTTTCTACAAACTACTTTCCAGGCCATCCCAGTTTTTTTAAACAAGAAAATGGCAGACAAATATTAAAGTTCTGTGAAGATCAATGACAAAAGCAGTATTTAATCTATAGTTTATAATATATGAGTTCTTTTGTTTTCTCTTCTCTCCCTATATGAAAAGAACTGTCTGGAATTATAAATTATCAAGAATCTATAACTTGGGGCTGGAGAGATGGCTCAGTGGTTAAGAGCATTGCCTGCTCTTCCAAAGGTCTTGAGTTCAATTCCCTGCAACCACATGGTGGCTCACAACCATCTCTAATGAGGTCTGGTGCCCTCTTCTGGCCTGCAGACATACAGACAGAATATTGTATACATAATAAATAAATATTTTAAAAGAAGAATCTATAGCTAAATATATCTATACATCAAGTGTATATTTTGCTCCCAGACAAAATAGAAACTTATAAGCTAGAATTAGAAATCTAAGTTGTCTCAGTTCAAATTGTTTAGGATCTGAGGGAAAGAATATAAAGCTTGCATGAGTTATTTAGTAGCTATCACATCCCAAGCCACAAGTTGTAAACACTAATGCTAACGAAATTATAGGCATATATGCCATGTGTATCCATTTGCATTATTGTTGTTAACTACTATTATTATAGTAGAAGCATTTTTAGCAGAATGTATCACTCTACATCTCTGATTCAGAAAAAAAATGCATTGGTAATTCTGATGGTAAAAGCAGCTGGGAAGATCCAAGCAGGAAAATTACTAACACCCTAAGAGCTCTGAGAATAATAGGGTTGACTACAGCATTGTGTTCCCATCCATTCTGAGACTGAATTTTGGGAAACAGCCAGAAAGGAAGAAAGGGTATATGATGTACCTCTAATCTCACAAGGATTTTTATCATGGAAGGGTGTTGGATTTTTCTCAAAGGTTTTTCTAATGAGAAGATCAGGGTTTTAGGTTTTGTTTTGTTTTTGTTTTTGTTTTTGGTTTGGTTTGGTTTGGTTTGGTTTTGTCTGTTTGCTTTTCAGTTTGTTTTATGGTGGATTACATTTAATGATTCATGTATATTGAACCATCTCTGCATCTCTGGAATGAAGCCTACTCAATCATGGTACATAAACTTTTTATTTTATTCTTGGACTAAGTTTGCAAGAATGTTATTGAGTATTTGTGGGTCTATGTTCATAAGGGAATATTGTTCTGTAATTTTCTTTCTTTGTTGGGTCTTAATATAGTTTTAGTATCAGGGTAAGTGTGGACTCATAGAACGAATTTGGAAATGTTTCTTCTCTTTCAATTTTGTGGAATAATTTTAGGACTGTTGGTATTAACCCTTCTATGAAAGTCTGGCAGAATTCTGCACTAAAACCATCTGGCCTTGGGCTTTTTTTGGTTAGGAGACTTAATTACCAATTCTAATTCACTAGGGTTATGGGTCTATTTAAATTGCTATATGATCTTGACTTAACTTTGGTAAGTAGTATGTATCAAGGAAACTATCCACTTCTTTTAGATTTTCCAATTTGATAGAATATTGGTTTTTAAATATGTCCTTCTGATTCTCTTGATTCTCTCTGTGCCTGTTGCTATGTCTGCTTTTCGATTCTAAATTTGTCAGTTTGAAACTTCTCTCTTCACCTTTTAGGTATTCTTTGTAAGGGTCTGTCAGGCTTACTGATTATTCCCAAGGAATCAACTCTGTTTCATTACTTTCTAAAATTGCTTTTTTACTGCTGGTGTTTGGTTTTGATTTGATTGTTTTTATTTTTTTCAGATTTCTTTATTTCAGCACTGAGACTGATTATTTATTGCAGTCTACTCCTTTTGGGTGGGATTTCTTATTTTCTTCTAGAGATTTCAGTTGTTATTAAGTTACTAGTATGAGATCTCTCTCATTCTTTTCTTGCAAACACTTAGTGTTACAAACTTGCTTCACCGTGTCCCATAAATTTGGGTATATTGTGTACTTATTTTCTTTCAATTCTAGAAAGTCTTGAATCTCTTTATTTCTCCATTTTCATGATTCATTTTCATTCAATAACCAGTTGTTCAGTTTCCATGAATTTGTAAATTTTCTGTTACTTCTTTTGATATCCAGTTTTTAGCCATGGTAAAGATGGGGGCAGAGAAAAAGGAGAGGCTACAGGACGTGGTCTGCTACAAAGCTGGGGCTAAGACTGGGGGCTGGATTTGGAGGAAAAGAGGAAGAGGTGAAGCTCTGCAGTTAGCCTACTTGCTTCCCTGGTCATAGTGGCCTGTAGGCTCCCAGTAAGTGCTTGCTAGATTTAGGAGCTGGGATAAACCAATGAGTATGGGGATGAGGGAGACCCAGAGGTGATGATCTGTGTTATCCATTAGAGATGGGGAGGGGCCACAGCATGCTGTCTGCTGCAGAGTTGGAGATTAAACTGGAGAACTGGATTTGAATGAGGGGGAAGGAAACGAAGAGCTAACATAAACCACCTGATCCTCTGGCCAGAGTCTGCACCTGTTAATTTTATTTGCATTTTCCCTCAAGGAACATATGTGAAGGAAATACTTACATGACATCTAATATTATTTATGTAAAAAATTATCTAGATTTTTTGTTGATCATTTGGAAATGAAGGGACTATCCATCAAGACAGATATATTTGAATTCAGTGGAATGTGACTAAGCTATTAAACAGAAAGAGGATCAATATCTAGACAGTTCCATAATCCAGACTATACTATTGACCTCAATAATAAAGCCAGATGATATGCACAATAATAATTTATTGGTAATTGATAAATTTCAAAACTCTGTTGGAGTTGTAGCCAGACTGTTCTCACTAAAGAGAAGGAGATCATGACTAGGTCTTTATGCATGAGTATTTTCACTTATGTGACCTCAAGTCTAATGAGCAGGCCCCAACATTAGTGATCAGGAGTTTATAAAGGTATAAATCACAGATTTGATACACTCTCTTGATATAACCCTTAAAAGAATAGGGCACAATTTTGCCACAAAGGTATTGATGTTTGATGAGGGAGCAGAAAGCATAGTGGTTACAGAAGCAGTACAATGCAGTTCATCAAGAGTTCCTGTGAGGTTTGTTATGTGCCTGTGGGTCAGGCTGACCAGGGAAGAGCCCAAGATGTCTCTACCCTACACAAAGAAATATAGGTAACTGAGAAAGGAGAGAAATGGAGATACAGTCTTTGCCAGGGAGGAGCATATTCATTGATTGTCCAGTGTTAAATGGTCAAGTTTTAAAACACACATATAAGTAACCTTAGACACACATTACAAGGAATATAAACATATATACAAACACATAATGTATGCAATTGCAAAAGTTAAAAAAACAGGAGAGTTGGGAAAGGTATATTGGAAGGTATGAGGGAGGGAAGGGAATGAAGAAATGTTATCATTAAATTAAACCTCAAAAATAAGAAAGTAGTTTTATGAAGTAAATCTGTTTGTGTTTGACTTTTTAATCAGTTAGGTTTCTTTTTGTCATTTTGTAGCCCCAAATAACATCTTCATTCTCATTGCTTATTGTGGGTTTATATAAAATCCTTATCTCATTTTGATTTAATTTTAGTAAGTCATTTGTTTCTAGAAATCTATTGTTTTTCTTTTAGATTTTCTAATTTTGCATTAGTTACATACTAGCTAGATTTCTGTATTGTTTGATGTCTGTTATGATGTCTCACCTTTCAATTCTAATCATACTAATTTGAGACTTCACTGTATTCTGTTGGTGCTTTGACTAAGTGCTTTACACTCTCTTTTTAATCTCCTCAAATAATCAACTTACTCTTTCAGTGATTCTTTGTGATGTTTTTCATTCCTATTTCATTAACTGAAATTCACTGATACTATAAAACACACTTGGGCTGGAGAGATGGCTCAGAGGTTAAGAGCATTGCCCGCTCTTCCAAAGGTCCTGAGTTCAATTCCTAGCATCCACATGGTGGCTCACAACCATCTCTAATGAGGTCTGGTGCTCTCTTTTTGCCTGCAGGTATGCACACAGACAGAATATTGTATACATAATAAATAAATATTTAAAAAAATAAAAAAATGAAACACACTTAAATACTTGATTCTGAAGTGAGTAAAACATATTTGCTAAATCTGTCCTGACTCCAGGCTAAAACTGTGTTTCATGTGTTCATTGACATCCTCCTTGATTATTTAATACTATAAGATCATTAAAGAAGAGCTAGATCCAATGCCCCTCAAATTATTTTATACAATCAAAAAGTAGTATTACCACACTCATGTCATGAAGCCAATATCAAAACCACATAAAGATATGTTATAAAAGAAAATTGTATACCAATTCTCCTTGATGAACATAAATGCACAAATTCTCAGAAAAATACTTGCGAACATAATTTAAAAACACATCAAAAGAATGATTCACTATAATAAACTTGGCTTCATTCCAGAAATTCTGGGACATTTCAACACACACAAATGAATAGATGTAATTCATCACATAAATGGATTCAAGGAGAAAAATTAAATATTCATCTCAATAGATGCAAACAACGACTTATCACAAAATCTGGCATGATTTCAGGATGAAATGCTGGAGATCAGAATAGAAGTAATCCATTTCAATGTAAGAAAGGTTCCATTAAACAGATGTAAATGGCTAGAGTCAATGAGGAAAACCCCAAACATTTCCACTAAAACCAGGAACAAGACAAGCTTATATACTTTCTCCATTTTTATGCAATGTGCATCTTGATGTCTCAGAACAAGGGGACAGAAGAATGAAGGGAGTACCAAGAAAAGAGGAAGAACTAAATTATCCTTGTTTGCGGATGAATGATTCCATATGCGAGAGAATCTAAAGTCTGCACCAGAAAACTCTTAGATTTATGGAATCTTTTCATCAAAGTGACAAGATACAAAATTAATGAAAATCGGGAGCCTTCCTACTTCCAACAAACACTTTTCCCAGAAAAAAAAAAAAATCCAGAATAAACCCAATCAACGAAGTGAAATGCCCCTACTGTGAACTTTTAAACACTGAAGAAAAAAACCGAAAACGACACCATAAAATGAACTGATCCCCGCATATGCTCAGACATTGGAAGAATTAATGTAAAAATGTCTATGACACCTGGGAAAAAATACAAATTTGCTGTAATCCTCATCAATATCCTAATGGCATTCTTCACAACAAAAAAACAAACAAAAAAAATTCTTGATATTCAGAAGAAATCACAAAAGGCCTCAAAGTTAAACTGAGAAAAAGTAATAATGCTAGAGTTACCAGCATACCTTACTTCAAGGTTTACTATGAAGCCTTAATAATAAATAAGTCTATAGCCATCTGAATTTTTAAAAATTAATTTTAAGATATATGACTCTGTGTGAATGCATGCTTATAGTGAGTTTTATTGGTCTTAATAATAAAAATCCAGAGTCAGATATTAGGAGGTGAAAGATCAGAGAAGCGGAGCAGCCAGCCACTAGTTCTTACCTCTAAAGAGTCCTCAGACCTAATGGGGCAGTCTGTATCTACAGGTTCTCAGACTGAAGGCTTTGAGCTCCTGTCTCCTCACACCTTATTTTCCTCTCTCCATCTAGTCATATCCCTTCTTGTCTCCACCTCCCTAGTGCTGGAAATAAAGGCAAGTCACATCTAAGTACTGTGATTGAAAGTGTGAACCATCACCACCTAGTTTTCTTTTCTCTTTTAGACTGATCATTCTCCTGTGGCCCAGGCTAATCTGAACTCACAGAGATAAGTCTGCCACTGCCTCTCAAGGCCAGGGACTAAAAGAGTGAGCCACCACTACCTGGCCTCCATGTCTAACTAGTGACTTAGCTACACACTCTGATCTTCAGAAAAGCGTTATTTGTTAGATCACAGACAAAATATCCTACAAGGGCCAGAAAAAAAGAATTGAATTCCTTGGAGCTGAATTAGAGGTTGCCTTGGGCAACCTCATGTGGGTAAGGGGAAACAGAATTTAGGTCTTTTAGAAAACAGTGTTCATTTTTTTTTTAATGCAACACTGTTTGGCCAATAGCTTAGGCATATTTCTAGCTAGCTCTTGCATCTTGAATTAACCCATTCCTATTAATCATATATATAATATACGTATCAGTAAGGATCTGGTGTCTGTCTCCTTTGGCAGCTTCATGGTGTTTCCCTGACTCCACCTACTCTCTTTCTTTATCTCTTTTAGGATTTCCTGCATGACTTTACTCAACTCGGCCATTGTCCTGTCCAAAACATGCTTTGACTCCCCATGGGAGGCCATACCCTTTCTGAGGAGTGTATAGGGGTGGATTGGAAGGAGGTGAGAAAAAGGGGAAGAGAGGATGGAAAGGGAACTGTGGTTGGTATGTAAAATGAGTTAAAAAATAAAATAAAATAAAATAAAATAAACACATGGATATCCCATCTTACCCACTGAAAAGAACAGTCCTTAAAAAAATAATTCATACAAACTGATGGAAATGTGTACAAAACAGAAACTTTATAGACTAGTGGAAGTGTGAACTAACACATTCACTATGGAAGTTAGGATGGAGATTTCACAAAACCTTAGGACTGATCTACCATGTGTTCTAGTTTCATTTTGTTGCTATAATGAAAGCACTGACCAAAAGTAACTTGGGAAGAAACATTTTTTTGTTCTACAATGTATGCCACAATCCATCCTTTGGAGAATCATGCTGACACATGATGTTGGATTCTGTAGGAGGAGGGCACTTGTTTGTCTTGGCACCCAGAACTGAAATAATCACACAAAAATTGTATTAATTAAAACACTGATTGATTGTTCCATTAGCTCTAGTTTCTTATTGGCTAACCCATATTGATTTAACCCATTTCTATTAATTTGTATATTGCCACGTGGCAGTAGCATACCGGCAAAAATCCGGCATGTCTGACTCTTGCGGCTCCATGGTGTCTCTCTCCACCTTCCTTCTTCCAGCATTCAGTTCCATCTTCCCTGACTTCCTAAGTTCTACCTTATCAACAGGCCAAGGCAGTTTCTTTATTCATTAATATTAATAACATCACATAGAAGGGACTCCCACATCACCTTCCCTTTTTTGTTTAAATAAAAAGGAAGGTTTTAACATAGTAAAATTACATATAAGAAAACAGCTATCAAACAGGAATTACAGTTACAATATTTATATCTACTTTATCTTTTATCATAACTAAGAAAAACTATATTTATTCTTTAACTCCATCAAAGACTTCAGAAGGATTACCTAAGTAGACAGGGAGTACATTGTAAGCAACTTCCAAAATTTTAGAATTGACAGAGACAACTGGTTACCTGGGCAGGATTCAATATTTTATTTACTTATTATTAATATACTTTTGTAAAAATAAAATAAATATGTGAGGATTTTCCATTAGTCTTAGAGAGGCTTTGTATACAAATTAAAAGTATAAAATAATACTAATTCTTGTCATATACTTCCAGAAGCTGGAAACTCCAAGAATGAAGTGCAAGAGAACTCATTGTCTGGCTCAGGTTTTTTGGCCCATAGACAGTACCTTTACTTTCATTCTTTTTTGAAAAAAGGAGACATTAACTTCACCAGGGTCTCTTGAGAAAGATGCTAATTGCATTCATAAGAGCTTCACACTCATGACCTCAGCATCTTCCAAAAGTCTCATTCTCCTAAAGCCATCACCTTAAGAGTAAATATTAGTATATAAATGTTTTCCATTCTGTACACATATTATTGCTCAGTTACCAAAAAAGAACACTAACAAACAGAGAAAATATTCCATGTTTCTCACTGAAATTATTAAATGTTTACAACTTAAAACTTTACATAATAAGCTTTCCTAAATATGCATCAAATTCATCTTGACTTGTCATACCAAAATGCTATAGACTCAGTGACATAAATAATATATAATCAATAAAAAACCAATTTGAAAGTCTGGATAGTGTTAGGTTTGACAGATAAAGAAAAACATGAGTAGGTTCTAGAGGATGTTGCTGAGCTAACTTATTCTCCAAGGTAATAGATTTATTATCAACACTGAGAATACAAAATAGAATCTTTGTTGTTGT
>NC_022028.1:13856053-13858545 GCF_000317375.1 Microtus ochrogaster | reverse complement strand
GTCTGTGCTCACCTCCTCTTCCTCCCAGCATTCTTTTCTGTTTACTCCACCCACCTATGTTCTAACCTATGAGGCCAAGCAGTTTCTTTATTAATTAACCAATGACCTTCCTCCATCAGCCTCCTGAGTGCTGGGATTAAAGGCGTGTGCCACCACCGCCAGGCTACAAAATGGAATCTTAAGGTAGCAAAAAGAGAGACTTGATTCAGTTCCACCATACAAGGCTGTCTATCATATCTTAATGTTTCTGAGGGAAGGTGCAGTTTTCACCCCATTAGCCCTCATTCTTAGTTAATAAATAGCCTATACTATGTGCTTGCTCCCAGGCAACAGGGATAAAAGGTAGAATGTGGTCCTTTGTGATTGCAAAGTCACAGGGTGGCCTGTTAGTTGTTTGTAGTAATGTGTAGAGGCGAAAGTAAGACTAAAGGAGGAGCAGCAAGGTGGATAACACTGCAGCGACTGTATGATATGTGTTCTAGTGGGCACCTGAAGTTAATGTACCAATAGGCTTGCATTCTTGGGAAGAATTTTCCTGGCTTGAAGTTGATCACAGCCTTGTTTTGTCTATCTAATCTATTCTTTGTAAAGATGAGGAGTGATCATCTCCTTGATCTTTTCTTCTGAGGATACTGTGTCTATCATAAGGTCCTTGCACTCACATCATCTTCCAAACATAAGCATTTTCCCCAGCCATAGCTCCAGATAGCACTACTCTGAGAATAGGTCTAAACATGAGTTTAGAGAGACAACATAGAGTGTAAAATAATCCTAAAGCCTAAAAGTTTATCTCTGTTTTTAAAGATTATGTATGTGTGTGTCCCCATGTGCATGTAAACATACATGCTCTCCAGTACAGGTGGAGAGTAAAAGAGGATGTAGAATCCCCTGGAGCTAAAGACTGACTTGACTTACCCATTGTGGATACTGGGAGCCAAATTACTGTTCTTTGAAAGAGCTGCAAGTCTTTTGATGATGACGGTAGCTTTGCTGGTTTTATTTGCTTGTTTGCTCGCTCGCTTGCTTGCTTTTTGCTTCTTTTGACAGGCCAGGAACTTGCTGTTTGGACTAGACTGACCTCAAACTCATGGAGATTGACCTGCCTTTGACTCCCAAATGCTGGACTTAAAGGCACACAAGTGTTCTTCAACACTAAGCCATTTCTCCAGTTACTAAAATTGTTTCATAAAATCAGCTGTATTGGATATCAACAACTAATAATTTATCTAAAAATATATAAATAGAGAAAATAGAGTACATGAAGCCAAATAGAATTAATATTTAACAATATATATAAATTTATTATTCATCAAATATTACATACAAAAAGTAATATTTGAATTATGTAAAATGTTAAAGAATAAATACCAAGTAATTAATAATTAAGTAATAGCTATAATATTATATACATCATATGATTCCAGAATTACTGCAAGTGTATTATTTTTATTAGTATCATGGAACTATAAAGTGTTAATTTGAATGCCAGATAAAGAGAAATGCATCAGATAGTGGAAAATGTAAATAAAAAAATCCCACAGTAGTTCAAAATAGGGTATAATAAGGGTTTTTTTTAATTAAAGAAAAATTCACAGATCACAACAAAAAACAAAAACAAAATCCAACATCCAAGTGTAGTGAGCAGGAGAGAGAGGACAAGCAGGCAGACCTGTGCACTTTTTGGTACTCAAACCACGCCCAACCTGGTCCAATCTCTCAAAGACCATTGGCTGCAGGAGGTTACCCATAATTAATTTACTGGCAATAAAAGTATGAATTCAAAAAATGCCTTAGCAGCTAATAGCTGTTCTAGTATTACAAGTTCAATTCCCAGAAGTCATGTTGGGTGGCTCCCAACTACCTAAAAAATCAAGTTCATGAGTGTCTAATGCACTTTTCTGACATCTGTGATCCCTGCATGCACATGGCATACACACACAGAGACAGTCACAGACACAAAAGAAAACTCAAAGAAAATCAAAACATGTTTATTCACTACAAAAATCGAAGTCAAAACAGAAATAGATTTTTTCTTAATCTGCAATTATTAAATAGTATATTAGTTTATTATATTTCAAATTCTAAAATAGCCACATAACCTTGTTGAACCCTAAACTTGGCTGAACTTTGAAAAGATCAAATATCAATGGTATTGGGATGAGGAGAGCAGCAATGGAATTAGCACTTCACGTACTTGGGTTACATTCTGTATCGCTTTCCCTGCCAATTCCCTAGTCTACCAGGGGCTTTGCATATTGGTGGAATGCAAAATGTAAAGGAAGAAATTTGAATATTGAAGAGAAATGAAACTGTCTTCAAAGCATAATAGAAGGTGTAAATCTGGGATTAAAGTGGCTGCTGGGAAGTCGTCAACTGTTATTTGATTAATGCATCTTAACAAATGGTGGCTTAATTCTGTTTCATGGTCTGCTGTTCTTTAGTCATGAGTGTCTGGATTATATTTTAAAATTTGACTCAGATTCAGAAAGGGT
>NC_022028.1:13852963-13855833 GCF_000317375.1 Microtus ochrogaster | reverse complement strand
ATAGATAGATAGATAGATAGATAGATAGATAGATAGATAGATAGATAATTTCTTATTTGTTCAGGGTTTTTGAAGGAGTCAAATGGAGTCCATGCAGGCACTTACAGATTCTACTGATTGTGTTGGTCTTGCCATCCAGATCCTGTTTGGCTTCAGCCTTATTTAAACACCTTTAATCCAGCATTATCTAAAAAAAATGATCCAGGAATTAATAGTCCATAACAACTCCATGCAGTACTACATGAAAGACCACCCCATACGTGCATTGCTATCTTAAAAACACATTGGGGAACCATATTAGGAACACAATGAAACAATGGGAGGCTTGGAACATGCAGCAGACACTTGCAAAATCAAAAAATTTTGAACTTTTGCTATATATATGGTTGTCAGATTTTTGTGAAGATATTTTCAGTGCTGAATATCATAGAAATGCTTATCTGGGGGCAACTTATTATTTAGGAGTGATAGAAATGTCACAGGATGTGAATGAGATAAGTAGTACTCCGATTAGTAAGACTTTTAAAGAACTTGTTTTTCAGTGTGGAATGGAAGCCTTTAAATGTGTTTGTCTTATCAAAGAGGAGTATCTGGATCTTCAGAGTATTGCGGACATCACGAGAATATCTGGATTTTTATTTCTATTTCTCTCTATAGTTTTTATTACAGTGGGAAGCAGTTGACAGCCTTTGGAATTCTGCATGTTCAAGCCACATCATTTTTTGTGAAATTAAATCTCTCTGAACCATGTTTTTCTTAATTCACCAAATACAACGATTACTATGTTTGGTAAGAAAATTGGCATAATAAGCATTTGATACTGTGAAATCAAAGTGTTTACATCTACAAAATTAGAAAGCTGATGAAATACTTAAGGTATTTAAAGCTGAATATAGGTATATGATTCTTATATTGCATAATCTCCTCTGAACACTTGTGCTATAAATTATAAATGTTTTGTATAATATAAATATAACATAAACAAAAACAAGTAAGATACAAATATTGAAATGGTTCTCTAATAGAAAGTTGAAAAAATCCTTGTGTTCTTAAAATTTTTAAACACTTTATGAAAGTTGAAAATGTCCATATAAAGGACATATTTAATATAATTATGCTTACAAATGATAATTATTATGCTATCTTGTGTCACTTATAGATCAGTGCTGAGCATTTTAATTTCAACCTTTGCCATTTTGCAATAAATTTCATATAATTTCCAGTGTGAAGAGGACTTAAGGACTAGCAAACAATCTAATGGAATAACCTATTGTATGCCCTAACTATAGCTTCATCCAAAAGTTGAAAATGAATGTACTAAGCAACCATCAGTAAATTAAGGGGTATTGACAGGATGGCTGGAAGAAATTCTGCTTAGGTATTACTCAATATCTCTATTTTTAGGTCTAACAAGCTCCATCCTATTTTTTTATAACCACAAGGATTTTAAGAATGAACTCAAGAAAATAAATGCATATCAGAGATAGTAGTGTGTGGGGAGAGAGGGATTTTCCGGGTGACAGAGTATCTATTCCACCTGTATATATAGACACCACAAGACACTCTCTGGGACCAGTAGCAATAGTTTCTGTCATCTCCAAATACAGGGAATGATTGCCCAGCAGGGCTTCTCAGACTGTTGAAAACCTGAGTGCATCTGACCTGCCTCCTCTATGAAACAACCTCATCATTTGAGTGCTCTGCAAAAGTGGGGGAGGGATGATTTCCTTTTTTTGTTATCAAAGCATCCCTTTATGGCATCCTCTCTTCAGTGCTTTCAACTCTACCAGAAATGACAAGTGAACATAAAATAAGGCACTAGCTCACATGAACTGAACACACACAATTCACCCTCCCAGCTTTGTAGAGTTCAGTGAAAATAATCAAGAAGGATCCTATTACAAGCATTTGCAATCTCACTTCTCCTTTATAAAGTGTCTCATAGGGATCATGCTTTATGGCATTAGTTAAGCGCAAATATCAGGGAAGTAAAACATAGGGTTTTAAAATGCAGCTTTGATATTGGAACTAAAATACGTCATTGAAGAGAGCTCTGTACAAGACACTGGAATTTATTAAATTATTTGCCAAAAAATAAGCATTCACTGAAAATAAATTTAAGCTTACAAGGATTCTTGCATATCAATGGAAAAAAAAACTTTCTGTACCTTTATGAAAAACTGCTGATCTTTAGAGATAGCTTATATGACTAAAATTGTGATGGTGGATCAAGAATATATCATATAGCAAATGCATAGCGTATGTACTGACTTGAGTTTCATCCATAGCTTAGAAAAAAATCTATATGGAGGTATGTGAATATAATGTTACCTACCTTGATCGTCACAGTCACATTTGTAAATTTCCTTTACAATTTCATACATACATTTTGCTAAGATGTCACTTTATATGGAAAAACAATGAGGAATATATAAAGAATGCTCTAGGGACATATTGCCATTAAAATTATTTACAATGTCTTCATACTTTGTTTTGTGCAATTTGAAATGGCTCATGTAGTTCATAAGTTGTTTCATTCCTTCAGATTAAGTGATGGCTTACAAATCTGTTTAATTGCTTTTGAGATCTACAAATAATGTATCAAATATAGAATTCTATAAAAATTACCAGTGGCTTACTTGTGATGTACCCAAGCAACTCCAATGTACTCCATTCCCAAAGGTGAAAACATATAGACACTAATGATCTTCACACTTGAAAAGGTCCTTGTCTAAGTTGTAGCACAATTCCCCCAACTCTTTAAATGAATGAGTTTATTTTGTTTAAATGTGTCCCTCACACTGTTATCCAATGCCAGAATTTCTTGGAATGAATACACACACACACACACACACACACACACACACACA
>NC_022028.1:13846963-13852579 GCF_000317375.1 Microtus ochrogaster | reverse complement strand
TATATATGTATATATATATATAATTTGCTTCCTGATTAACTATAACATATAGCTTATGTTATATTAAGCAGTTTAAAGACCAGGAAGCATAAATCTGTCTGTTGCATGAATTACTTTTTCTGGGAGAGATGTGAACAAATTGTCTCTTCTGTCTAGATAGGGCACTAGCTGCTGACAAAATCAAAATTCCACTTCTGAATGTAGAATACAGTAACCCTTCTCCTCTCATCTATGGAAATGAAACTTCTCTCCTCTTCATTTCTGGAAGGTCTGTGGGATTATGGTATCTGTGATGCAGAATGAGCATTCTGAAGTCCTACACACAATTCGACAAATATCAGCCTTACGATCTCTTTACAACACCATGCTTTCCATACTTCCTACATACTTCCTACATAATCTCCCAATATATACTATAAAGGAAGTCACTGAGCTGGATGAGTTACTGACCTGTTGATATTAGTGTCTAGTACTCCCTGGAGTGCTTGCTTAGATATCTGCAGTACTGATGTTAGGAATCATGGAGATTGGTTGCTTTGACACTCATTTTGAATATAAGACAAATGACTTACAACTTAGTTGATAGAATGGGAAATGAAATCTTAACCAAAACCAGTGTTAGAAAATTTTCCTTGCATGCCGAAGACTGAGGTCACTGAGTTCAAACTCTGATTCTACACAATAAAAATAACTTTTACAGTTTGTTTCATTTTTTGCTTGTCTTTTGTTGAACCATTGAATCTGATATTTGCCGATATTTGCAAAGATTTCCCACAGAAGCCCCACATTCTTATGAAATATAGACATTCAAATTGTATAAAGGACAGTGCCTGTGTTTCCATCAGTTGCTGGATGAAGGTTCTATCGTGATATTTAAGATATTCAGGATTTATTCCTACTGCTTGAACTGACTTTTTGGAAACTTGTTCCTTTTGAATGGATACCTTGTTCAGCCTAAATATAGTAGGGAAGGTCTTGGACCTCCCCAAGGCAATGTGCCTTACCCTCTCTGAGGTGTGGGGGGTTAAGGGAAGGTAGAGGAAACGGGAGAAGGGGAGGCAGTGGCAACTGGGATTGGTACATACAAAGAAAAAAAATATAGTTTGTTTTCTTTTAAAAAAAAATTAAAATAGCCGGGAGGTGGTGGTGCATGCCTTTAATCCCTGTACTTGGGAAGCAGAGGCAGGCAGAACTCTGTGAGTTCAAGGCCAGTCTAGTCTACAAGAGCTAGTTACAGGAAAGGCTCCAAAGCTACAGAGAAACCTTGTATTGAAAAAAAAATAATAAAATAAAATAAAGGATAGTGACTATCTCTATTTTTATGTCATTTCTAAATGTCCTCATTGATATATCCAACTAAAAATCTTCAATGTCTATTAAGTTAAGATGTACAAGTTTGGTTTTTGACAGCCTAATTCCCCTATCACAGAGAAGATTAAGTTAATGTTTCCAATAGTAGATGTTTCTTTTCTTCTACATCACAGGTTCTAAACATGTGGGTCAAAATCACTTGGAGTAGAACGACATTTTCACAGAGGTTGCATATCAGATATTTACAATACAATTCGTAACAGTACCAAAATTACAGTAATGAAGTAATAAGGAAAATAATTTTATGATTGGGGGTCTTAAGGAAGCAGAATTAGGAAGGTTGAGAGCTACTGTTCTAAATGATCAGTAAAGGCAAGTGACAAAATACAGACACACCCATAGATAGTTCTCTAATTGTTAATATGTGGAACCCATTTATAAAAAGTAGTGTTTATTTGAAAAGGAAAGTTACATTTATATACTACTAAGGAATCTATGTCGATAGATAAGTTATGAATAAATTCAGATAGGATGCTTTTGTTATCTGTTTCTAGTATATTTATGTTGATGAAACTTTTCAAAGCTAATAATAATTTCATTTGGAAAAGAAACAATTTGATTATACATCATCCAATACTTTAGCAAAAATAAGTTGAGAGTCTGGATTTTTAACTCTCTTCTCTATGCCAAATCTAAAAATTAAAGTTTTTTTGAGATCAGCTATACAAATTGTCTGAATATTAATTTGAAACTTTCAATCATAAAAAATAAAACAAGCAGATGGGTCTCAGCTTCTTCAGAGAACTGCCTGTTTCTTCTTTTGATCAACAGAAAAGCAAGAAAAGAAAATGAAATAGAACACCCAGCATTTCACATGCATCGCTGGACTGCATGTATTTACTAGATAGTCAAGGATATTTGTGTTAGAACACACATTCTTACTCACTGTGTTAATGCTATCATGTTGTAGGACTTATTTGTTAGTATTTGAAAGAAGTTATTGGCTTATATTTAAGTTTGTAATGGTACATAGTAACCTTACTTTTGCCTAGAGATTAATGTGTATGACATTTGTATAATGTTTATAAAGAGTAGAAATCTTGACTTAACCTTTTATTATGCCAAATACGACATGCAGATACTTGAACAATCTACAGAGCCACTAAATATGAGAATCGCATGCACACTTCACATGCTGAATACTTGGATTCAGTTTTTTTTGTGCCTAATAAAACTTATAGAACACTGACTCTTCTTGATAATCATTCATCTTAACTTGCTACTTTGACACAAACACCTAATTGTCATCACTATTGCTGGAACCTTTTGGAAGTATGATGCAGAGAGAAGCAATTTGATGTTTAAAAAAGAAAATGGGAAGATGATCATAAATAAATTTTAAGACTTATGCATTCTTAATCCTTCCATATTGTACTTTTAACTTAAGCACACTCTATTCGGGTGACATACAAAAGTTGCTCTCCATGATGTAAAGTCTTTCTTTTCATGTCTGATCACACATGTTGCAGAAATTGTTCCTGAATCATCTTTTGGCTCCTAAGACACCAGGTTTTGTACGATTTGATTTTTTAAAGTCTTTTTTAAATTTTTATTATTATAATACAATTACATCATTCCCCCCCCCTTCCCATCAAACTTTCTGATATACCCTGCTTCCCTTGCAGAAGCAAGAACAGAAAGATTTGTAAGAACCAGAGGATTAAGGAGATTGTATCTCTAGTAGTGTCAGATCTACATCCATAGTCTCACCAATATGACTACCCAAAAGTGTATGATCAGTGATGATAACAAAGACACACCGAAGTGGACAGGGAAAAACTCATGAGTCCTCAACTTGAAGCTCACTTTTATGTTATTTCTCAGGTGGCATTCTTTGTAATCTGATAAGCTGGTGATGTATACTATGTTCTCAAGTTCATACTGATACTATCCTTCTGATTAAATTAGCATGATGCTGAGACATTTATGAACTATGTGTCAAATAATCCTATTCCCTCACTGAATTGCATTCTAGTCAAATGTTTTCAGGTGGAATTTTGTTTTAAACTAAAATATTTGCTTTTCATCTTTAATATCTTACATCAGGAGAATTTTATCTCTGCTAAGGGACATCTGTCTTTCCCTATTTCAAAAGAAGGATGTTTCCAAGGAATGCAATCATCATGTTTTGATACTTGATTATTTGAAAATATCTCAGTTCTCCACTTAGAATGCTTTACTAAGAATCGTACTTTGTGGGCTGATCCCAATAGCTTTTGAACTGTTTTCTGAATTCCAATACTGCCAACTTTTTAGTATTACAAAACTGAAAAACAAACAAAATATAGTGATTTTGAAACACGCAAAACACAAAGTGTTGATGCTCTATTCAAAACTTTTTGAACAAAAATAGTGTAACAAACAGGATTTCCCAAGCATACCTTTTTATAAATTATAGGGTGTAATAAATGGAGGATTGCAAATGCCTGTGAGCACAATCTGAGAGAGTCTGGCCTATGTAAACGAAGACTGTGATTTCATTTCCTGGCTGCTCAGACCCAAATAATACAGAAACTATATTAATTACAACACTATTTAGCCAATGTCTTAGGTGTATTCCTAGCTACCTGTCTCTTACATTAAATTTAATCCATTTCTATTAATCTATGTGTAGCCATGTGGCTGTGGCTTACCAGTAATGTTCTGGCATTTTCTCCTTAGGCAGCTACATGGCATCTCCTTGACTGGGCCTACTCTCTCTATATATATCTCCAAATCGAATTTCCCACCTGACTTTACTCTGCTAAGCCATTGGCTGAAACAGCTTTATTCATCAACCAATTAAAGCAACACATATACAGAAGGACACCCCACATCAGGCCTATGCGATACTTTCAGTCTTATTTTGTTACACTGGGGGATATCCCTTACGTGCACATATACATGCATAAGACTAACCTCATTCTGCCTCTCCTAGTGACGGGGACACATTGTCAACCATGTGCTGATGGAGGAAGGTCATTGGTTAATTAAATAAAGAAACTGCTTGCCCTGATAGATTAGAACATAGGTGGGTGGAGTAAACAGAACAGAATGCTGGGAGGAAAAGGAAGTGAGCTCAGAGACATCATGCTCTCCTGTCCCGGGCAGATGCGATAGCTCTGCTTTCTGAGGCAGATGCGATCAAGCTCCAGCCCAGGATGGATGTAGGCTAGAATCTTCCTGGTAAGCGCACCTCGGTGCTACACACTTTATTAGAAATGGGCTAGTCCAGGTGTGAGAGTTAGCCGAGAAGAGGCTAGATGTAATGGGCCAAGCAGTGTTTAAAAGAATATAATTTGTGTGTTGTTATTTCAGGGCATAAGCTAGCCAGGTGGCCAGGGTGCTGGGGACGCAGCCCCGCTGCTCCTACTACAACAATGTGTTGTCCCTGTTGTTGTGTTCTCTTCTTGAGAAACTCCTGATCCACTCTGCTGTATGCCCCCAAGAATTGCTGTCTTTACCGTGATGTTCAGTCTTCCATGATATTCAGTCACCTGAAAAATCTCTAGATCTTACCAGCTAAGGCCGCAGTGTCTGTGCATTTTCATTCCTGGGTTGGGACCAAAAGGCTGTGAGCCTTGATAACCACTGTTTTGACTGAGGCAGCCACCACTCCAACATTCAACTATGACTGTAGCTGGTATCCCACATAACCCTTATCAATCTGAATTCTCTTTGCTTGTATGCTTTGTAATATTCTCATGCTATGCAGTAAAATTATGAGCATTATTTATTTTCTGTACAGTATTAGTATTCTAATAACAGCATGGGTAATCATTAAGTATTAAATGGAAAAGTATAGCATTGGATTTTAAGTTTCTATTTATGTATTTATTATTTTATCTTACAAAAGAATGGAAGATTATGGAATTGCTACTATCATGCAACAGGCAAACTAGTAAACCACTAAAATTTTGAGAATCATCTGAGTAGAAATTTTATTTTCTTTCATTTGGAAGAAGACTATAAAGAAAACAAATTTTCAAGGGGCAAATTAAAAAATATAGATGCTGGAGCATTATACATCATTTGAAATTAGGAAAGATGAACTACATAGAATATCAACAAACTTGTATAGTAAAATTTAGCACGATGAAGCAAAAACAGTGTATGGAAAGTTATATATGAAATGAATTATTTATATTACCAAATACACAGTCTAGGAGAAAGGCATTGCTAGACTAGACCAGGAAAATAGTTAAAGGAATAAAAAGAAAACCACTCTACATGTAAAAATTCATTTGCAAGCCGGGCGGTGGTGGC
>NC_022028.1:13838491-13846147 GCF_000317375.1 Microtus ochrogaster | reverse complement strand
AGAGTTCAAGAAAAAGGAAAACTCTTGAAACACAAAGTGGAATAAATGATGGTTTGTGTATTAGGAGATAGAATCACCAAATCTCTCCCATACACTGCTTTTGGAAATGCTTTTCTTTATTTCAAAGCTATTTTCCCCTCCTGTCTGTGGCCAATAACAATACTAAACTGAGAAATGGTGCTGCTTTCTGCATGGCAATTTTTCTAATATGTCTCACTTAGTAAGTGTAACCTGAACTACATGTCTAATTGTCTTACTTGAATATCTAAAAATGTTTTTTTGACATCTGAAAAATATTAGCACCTATTTTTTGAATGACTGACACATAAAATACTCAGTTTCGTTTCTCTTTTAAAATCATAACCGAGCTCATGAGTTGCATTGTAGAATATAAAGTTCCTCCAGTACTAAAGTAAAAGTTATGCTATGATAAATTAATTAGAGAGTTTCAAAATGTAGAATAAGCATAATCATCAGCACATTTGTCTAAATCATTTGATTTAAGAGGTGTTCTTGGTGCATCTGTAATTTGATCAAGGTGACCTGAGAATGCTTTTATGAAGAAATGATTTGGTATGACTGTAACTAAGGAAACCCACATTAAAATAATTATATATAACGGTGTTCAAAGAGGTTGAAGAATATATGAAAAAAGGGAAGATAAACTATGAATAAAAAGGAAGGAACTAAAAGATAAAACCTGATAATGTTCCTAGGCTTAGTCAGTAGAGATTGTACCTGATTTAAATAAATGAATTTGTATTCTTTCTGAGCTTCATTATCACAAGTCCAATTCTGGAAGATATAATGAATTTACAAAAATAGTGCTATGTTATTTGAATGTGTTTGATGACACAACTGCCAATTCTCAATTTGCTATGGGGGTCACTAGGATCCATTTTTCTTAAATACACCACCCCTCCACGAGCATTACTTTGTCCAATATTGTCAACAAAACATTGACACTCAAGCTACGGCTTATGTCAGCAATATAGCTTTAAAACATTATTCGAAAATTCAAATTAGAAATATTTAATCATTCCCTTTTGTCTTCCAGAAAACTTTCATTTAATCACTCCTTTTCTTATTATATAGCTTTCTTTTCTCTACCTTCTAAAAGTATTGCTTCCTTTTCAGCTCAGCAACTCTCATTCCCCTGAATCCTAAAAGCACTCCATTTATTTAAACGTGTTCCCCTGTGAACTGCAACTATTACTTTTGTTTCCCCACAGCTACACTCTTCCAGGTTGCTGTGTTTGTTGTCTTCAGCTCTCTGTTTTTGAATTCAACCCCCTGCGTTCTCCCTCTTACCGTTCTTTCTCCAAGAATAAGACATGTCACTGTGACCAGGATCTGTCCTGTTAAATAGTTTTCTTTTGCTGTGACAAACCATTTGGATGAAAGTGTTATTTTAGCGGATGGTTTCTGAGCTGTTAGTCCACGCTCAGCTCATTCTGACATAAGACCTATATAACACCATGGTGATTGGAGCCTGTTGGAGTAGAAGCTATTTATATTCATACAGTGACTACTATAATATGAATAAGTTTAAGGCCACATGCACATGAGCCCTAAGAAAATAATCCAAATGTCTTTTCTCTAACAAGGTTCCACCTCCCAATAATACCGCCAAATAGTGAAACTATCAATGGATTACCTATTGATGAATCCGCATTATTCTAACTTCTCTCAAAGACTAAGTTGACACCCTAGAGACAAACACCTCAACACAACACTTATCTGGGAGCTACCTCATATTCACCCTATATAACTCACGGACTAACCCCAAATTTAATGATCTGTTTCAGCTTACTTAACCTGCCACCTGCCTTCTTCAAAGTGAATCAACCCCTTCTCCTCGTCAATACACCCAGGTTCCTTGTTTCTCCAGAATTTTGCATAATGTGGATATGGTGTAACTCAGTGACTCTTTCTTGAGTTCTTTTGCCTTCTGCTAACTGTTCCTTGGCATGGTCCTTACTGTTGCTGCATCCAACTCAATTACATACTTTCATCCTCCTGTTCATCAGTCTATATCTAACATCCATCAATCCAGTTTTTCCTTGAACTGAACCCAATCCTGCCCTTTGACCTCTGCATTAGTTTTGCTCTGACCCCTGTGACTCACAACTCCCTGACTGTCAGCAGGAGTTTCTTCTCTACAACATTGTTAGGTTCCTTGTATTAGAAACACAGACTCTGGTGTCCTAACATTATGAAAAGACTCAAACATACTCTCCTTGGTTTCTTTTTCTTTTTTTGGGGGGGAGGGGGATTAGAGACAGGGTTTCTCCATAGCTTTTAGTTCCTGTCCTGGAACTAGCTCTTGCAGACCAGGCTGGCCTCGAACTCACAGAGATCCGCCTGCCTCTGCCTCCCGAGTGCTGGGATTAAAGACATGTGCCACCACTGCCCAGCTCTCCTTGGTTTCTTAGATGACACACATATAATACCAACTTCTCCTAAAATCTCCACCCCAAATCTCAGTCCCTTCTTTGTCCTTCAAAATATAGTTATCCCCACATGTTACATATAAATGTGCCTACTACTGATTTTTATTGCGTGTTTTTCTCGGGTTTATATGCTATCTCAATAGAAGGAATCTGTGTTATTTTGTTCAGCACAATAACCTAGCTGAGATCATTGGGCAGAGTAGCAGTTCAGTAAAGATTTGTTGTGTGAATGAATAAACTTTAGCATCTATACCTGTATTTCAGTTGTCAGTTTTATGATTATAATTTATTTACCATTTTCTCTTTACATGCACACCTAAAACAAATACTCTGAAAGTGTTTGTCACTGCTGTTGCTTTGTTTTCCAGTGCTTTATCTAAAGAGTAGGTGTGTTGTATAACAAAAGGCCAAGAGTGAAACCATTTCTAAACAAAAACTAAAAGAAGCTTGCCAAAAATCCTGAGATGACTAGTAAAAAGAAATTCCTCTTATAAATCTAAGAGAGAATAGTATAAACTCAGAAACTCCTGCGCCCAAACTGTCAGTTCATCACGCCCCCTTAATGCCTGTAAAAAGACTCATGAGCGGTTAACATTTCTGTGCATCCTATTTCTTATTTGTAAAATACAAGCAATACCATATAACTTAGGATGGCTGGAAGTAAAATGTTAAGTAGGGAACATAAGCTTAGTTTGGCCCATAGTAGCCATACTGCACATGCACACTCAAGAAGTGATGCATTATCAGGGTCATTTGCTCTGCATATATGGTTCTAAGTGTGCACAACTGCTTCTCTGAGATTCCAATTTCTTGTTGTTCCTAAAATCTCTGTTACTCACTTAAAAGCTCAGACCTTACTTTCTAACCAATGAAAGGAGGGGATGGGCTGGATGGCTTCATAGACCCCTAGCAACACTAAAGGTTCAAGCTTCTATGAATGTTCAGGAGCAAGGCAGACTTTTCTTTTTTTTTTTTTTTTTTTGAAACAAAATCAACTCTTGCCATTGAACATGAAAGCTCTGAGACATTTCTTTTTGCACTGATGCTAATGGCTATATTCAGGGGCACCATGGGATCTGGACTCCACACTGATTAGGAGAAAGAAACATGACTCATGTTCATCTTCATCCCCGGAGCAATGGTTCTTTCTAGTCAATGGCTAAAGTTCTTGAAAAGAAGCAAAAGGCTATTAGTGATTAAATAATAATAGTAAGGGGCACAGGTGATATTCAACGTTATTTAGCAAAAGGCAAGGCATGGGTATTGAGAAGGAGAATATCTGTTAGATACATAACCTTCTTCTGAATGCTTGGGTCAAGACAGTTGAATAAGAAAAACTAAACTAATGGGGCTTGGATAAGTTAATTACCATTTAAAAATAGTTATAATTTTAAGATGAGTTAGCGAATTTGTCCTTTGATTCCATTTGGATTCATGAACAGCTCTTCACATACTCTGACGCTTAGCCACCAATGTAATGAAATAAACCCTTTAAAAATGATGTGGAAGTGTTTACAGAAAAAGTCAAGCCTTTAGAGTACATATTTCTTGTCATCATTTTTTACTATAAAACAACTGATTCTCAGGAGAAATGGATTTATGTAGGAACTTGGTTAAATGTGGCTCACTGGGGTTGGAGAGAGAACTTAAAGGTTAGAGCACCAACTGCTCTTCCAGAGGACCTAGATCCTATTTCCAGCACCCACATGGCTCACAACTCTCTGTAATTCACGCTCTATGGTATACACACTTTTCTGGCTTCCTTGCGCTCCAGTCACCCAAGTGGTTCACAGATATCCATGCAAACAAAACACTCGTATACACAAAATTTCAATTTCAATATTTAAAAATTCTTGCAGTAAAGCTCTGAGAAGGCAGGGATCACATAGATCTGGATTCTGCTCTGTGTCTTCATCTCTACCCCCATTGCACTATAAAGTAGTAGCAGCTTCAATTTATTTGAGCTCCTTAACAGCTGACAATTCTTGCACTCTGTGCCACTTGGAACTGACTTCTGGCATCTCACACTGGCATGCACAGTCTCCACTGTTTCTAGGTTCAGAGAAGCAAATGAATATTGCACAGTTGTTAAAAACCCAGATTCCAATGCCAGATTGCTAGGATTCAAAACCTTGATTCTGACAATTATCAGATGTGTCTGACTTTGGGTGGGATATATAGCTCCTTCAAGCCTCAGTTCCCTTACCTGCAAAATTAGACTAATAGTACTTAATAGGTATTTCCATGGGAATAACATCGGTTTGTGGCACTTACTAAGCACTTAGCTAGCACATGCTGTTTTAAGCTTCAGTCAATTTACTGAAGCTAAATTAATTTATAACTACCTAGTCATGTTTCTAGGCTTCTTGTTTATTCTGGAAAGAAAGTACATGGAAAGCAGTGACAGTAGAAAAAATTAAGATACATAATTATTCAATGTATCAGTCTTTTCTTTAGTAAGTCCTATAACTTCACTGATTTTTACATTTAAATTATTTTTACTGCACACATACAACTGAAACTTCCACTCATATATTATTATTTCTGTAATTATTAAAGAATTAAGTATAGTGACAGTGTATTTTTTTACCTGTATAGAGTTTATAAAACTTGGTCACAATAACTGGCATTAATAATATTTTTTTGGAAATGCTTTTAAGTGTGGACTATATACCATGGAACTATATTAAAGTGGCACAGAACAGCTCCAGGAGTTCCTGACCCTTGAATGAATAGTAAAATGCAGAAGGCCAAATGCATTTGACACTCTCTGGAACATTCATCAATATTCCAATAAAGGAAGAAGGACAAAGTGATCAACTCAGAAGCCCCTTATCTTCATCTAGTCTTTATGTCTGTAATTGTAATACCTGCCACACTAGAGCTGGCTTGCCAGTTCAAGGATATAGATGACGTTTCTTAAAGTCCTGTATTATTAAGCCACTCTTAGAAGCAGGGATTTTAAAAATAAAGTATTGGAGTATTTTCATGGATAACATAATGGTATACTTTTCTCTTCCTGAAACTGGAAGCAAACTTTAAGATTAGACTATGGGTATGCTTTACCCAAAATGTATTATGACCCAAAGTTTTCTTTATGCTGGTCAGCAAAGCCATGCCAGAAAAATGTTCTAAATCTATCTCATTAGCTACAGCTCTAAGCAAGTTAAAATGGATACAACCAAAGTAGCTCAGTCAATATTAATTATCCCTCCTAGACTTCATACAGAATGTTATGGCAGAAACTTAGAAAAAAAATAGCCTCCACAAGATAGCAGCTTTGCTTTGATATCATTGTCTTTGGGTAATAAAAATTAAGTTTGAACCTACTATGATTTGTAGAAGGTAGAGAGAGAGATTTAAGTGTCTTGTTAAATGTCTAAGTCTTATTTGTAAACCATGGCTATTACTGAGACAGTATTCAGTTTTTCTTAATTTTAGGGGACTGGAAACCTCATAAGGAAATGCATTAAATGTCAATAAAATCATGGAGGGTAGGAAAGGAGAGAGATGTGTTGAGGGGAGCTGCGGGCTGTGTTCCTGCCACCCGGCTCCCAGCCACCAACTAGCTTTACCCAAAATACCAACAAACAAACTGTATTCATATAAACACTGCTTGGCCCACTTCTATTAATGTGTGTAGCACCATGAGGTGTGCTTACCAGGAAGATTCTAGCCTACGTCCATCCTGGGTCGGAGCTTCATCACGTGTGCCCCCGAGAGCTGAGCTATGGAGTCTGAACTTGCTTCCTCTTCCTCCCAGCATTCTGTTCTGTTTACTCCACCCACCTATGTTCTAACCTATCAGGCCAAGCAGTTTCATTATTAATTAACCAATGAAAGCAACGGATATATGACACTCCCACATCAGAGATGGGATTACCAGTCTGAATCAGGGCTCTGGTTGTAGTACATGGAGGAAGTCTGGCAATAACAATTGTAGGTAAAATAGATACAGTGGGATTCACCAGGATTGATTGCAGCAAATTATACGTAGGCCAGGTGGGACAAGAAGACTGGGTTATGGTGTAAGCATAATAAGGCCAGGTAGATACAAGGTGTTGGGTTGGTGCACAGGATGTTTGTCTATCCCAAGCCTAGATGTTAAGGATGCTATAAGTGTGGCTCATCAGAGGGGCTGGGACACTGTATGACTTTAGCTAGATCTGAATGTTGGAGTGTATAAGGGCAGGATAGGGTTAGAGAGACAGATGCAGCTACATGGGAGGGAGCACTGGATGTTCTGACCAAGCTTGGTCATCATGTCCTATATCATAAAGTTGATTATGCACAAAATAGTCTTATCTTCCAAACCTAGCACCAATTTTTCTTTTAATACTTCCAGAATAATAAGCTAAATACACATATTCTTGATCTAATTAACAGAGCTCACCTGACCACACTCCTTATCTTTGAGGGGCTTTTGTATAACATCGATCCTTCTCTCTCAAACCCCATAATTCTTCTTCCTCTGTCATTTCAAATCATTCGTCATTTAAAGATCAGTTCAAGTTTCATCTACTGTATAAGTAAGTCTTTAAGTGGAAAAACTCTGGTTTCCAAAGTCGTTAGCTGTATTTTTTTTTATTGTCTCCCATTTATAAGATAATAGTTGCAAATTCTTACATATAAGGCATTGATATGAGTACAAAATGCCTAAGAGCTAGTGGAACACAAACATGGACATTAGATTTGCTGTGCCAAACAGATTTGCTGTGATGCAAGAGTTTCACTGTGTGAGTACTGTGCTTTATCAATTTATGAGGGATGTCTTCAGACCCTAGGGTACCAGGAGGCTGCCTAGATTTCTAAAGTCCAGGGGTCTATAACTATAAAATCTCTTTATTATCTACAAATTAGTGATATGGTCTTATGCAGTTACGACATGGACTTAAATGGACGTTAACACACACAAAAAAGGGGCACAAACTGGAGTTTACCTGAAAGAGGAGAAGCATGGCACACAAACAGCAGTCCTCTCTCATCTTCTGTGTCCCCATGTTTCCTTTGAATTACAAACCATGTTTAATTTGACTTTGTTTAAAAGTATTCAAGAACCAACATCTTTTTCAAGATTTCACTTCTGGATAGTAAGCCCTTCGCTTTAAAAAGTTTGTCCTATTGTCTCAGTGTGTGGGTGCACCCCTCGCGGTCCTGAGTTCCTTGCTCATGCTCTCTCTCCTTCTGCTCCTGATTTGGACCT
>NC_022028.1:13801539-13837291 GCF_000317375.1 Microtus ochrogaster | reverse complement strand
GCCACCATCTCCCGGCTAACATTATACTTTTAAGAAACAGCAGAAATGAATATTTGGGGAGTTCTCTCCCATAAGCACAATGTGCCCATCACAATCAGGAAATGAGTACTCACAAATTAATCCAATCTCTTATGGGCTGAACTATGTTTCTCTCTGAAGTTCATGGTTTAAAATTTGACATACAATACTGGTAAGATTCTAGTGTGAGGTGGGGGTTTAAGGAATTATATATTCATATCCTTAGGACAAAAGGAAATGTAGACACAGGAAGAGGAACCAGTTGGATAGATTAAAAAAAAGAGAGAAGATAAAGAGAAAACAATAATGTGAATCTTTTCAAGTATAGGACATGTACAGAAAGCAACTGTGTCACACAGGGTCAGGAAGAGGACAATAAAAGAATGGGAGAAATTTGAATATTATGAAGATATATAATTACATTTTAATGAAAGTAACAAAGATTGCATAAAGTCTGACTTTACTTCATCTGCTCATATTCATTCAAACCCTTAACGTGTGCAAACATTTAACCAGATAGTTCATTAAAATGTTTCTACTCTTCTTTCAAACAGTTTCAGTTCTCTTTTTCAGTGTCATCAAAACGTCTTTCAAAATCAATTCCTGCCATAGAACTATGAGTTTTTTCTTGAGTAAAGCAAGAAAGAGTGAGATCAGGCTATTATTCTCTGTCCCTGTCCCTCCTTTCTCCCCACTTCTCTCCCCTCTTCTCCCTCTCTCTACCCTCTCACTTTTTTCTCCCATTCCTAAGTTCCCTCCCCTCTTGCCCTCCCCTTTCTTCCTCACTTGTCCTGTCCTGTGTGGATCCACTAATTTGGTGCATTAACTTTGTTAGTCAGTTTCTCTGACAAAGAAGTGTGCTTCCATATGACTCCTTTCTACATCCTTGGTGTTAATTGGGTCTTACCCCCATCTTATCACCCTCGTTCTCATTTCATCCATGTCTAAACCTTGCCACCACCAATATCCCTCCCTTTGCCCCCACCTCTCCATAACCATCAAACCTGATTGACAACATTCTTTACAGCTGAATAAAATCCATTGTCTCCGCAGGTAAAGCACACCAATTGTTGATCAAATATTCAGTGCTCAACCCTGAAAACAAAAACATATAAGAATCACTATATGTACTAAATCTGTTATATTGATGTGTTTAGAAATGTGTGTGTGAGAGAGGGATAAAAGAAAAGATGCCAAAAATTTGAAACAGAGTGAAAAGGTTTTGAAGGCTTTTTTATTTTTATTTTCATGAACATTCTCCTACCCAAAGTTAAAAAGAAAAAGTTTAGTGAATTAATGTTTCACCTTAGCTAGCAACAATGTTTCACCTTAATTAGTGACGTTTGGCCTTAGCTAGCAACAATGTTCACCTTAGCTAGCAACAATGTTTCACCTTAGTTAGCAACAATGTTTCACCTTAGTTAGCAACAATGTTTCACCTTAGTTAGAGACAATAATGTTTTGCCTTAGTCCGTTTACCTTAGTTAGTTAGTTCTCTGTTCATTTGAACAAGATTTCCCCCCTCCTTTCTCACTGCATGGGAATGAGCTCAAACGTTAATTATGGAACTGACCTGTGCACCTCCACCTCACTCAGGATAGTGTGAAAAGGAGGGAGGAAAGGGAAGGGGAAAATGATGTACTTCTATTGTAATATCAAAACTAATGACAGAAATTAATTAGGCACATATGTTGGCAAGATGAGGAAGACAAAGCATTTCATAAGTGTATAATTTGATCTTATACTTCTGTTTAGGGACTATCAACAACATACAAGTGATTATCATATTTTCTTCTTCTTTTGAAAGAAAATATAAGGAGAATGGACTATAGGTTGTAAGGAGTCTTTCTCTGTCCCACCAGCCAGCTCCCAAATAATAACAAAGAGACTTATTATTAATTATGAAAGCTATGCCTTAACTGAGGTTTGTCCCATTAGCTTTGATAACTTAAATTAACCAATTTATATTGATCTATGTTTTGCCTTGTGGGTTTTTACCTTTCTGTCATTTTGCACCTCCTGCTTCCTCACTATCTCTGCCTAACAACTCTGCCCCATTGTCAACCCACAATTTTATTTCTCTTCCAGAAAGTCTCACCTCCACATCCTCCTGCTTAGCTATTGGCCATTCATTCATCTCTTTATTAAACCAATAACAGTGACATATCTGCACACAGTGTAAAAATACCCCACAACAATAAGTATTTCCTTTTTTCATATACAGAGCTAGACCAGACTAGATTTGCATATTTCCTTTTATAATTCATTCAGTCTCCAAAGGAGATTGATGTCTAGTTAACTCTTTCTACGGAGCTAGAAACCATTTTATCATCTAAGAAAAGAAGATCTGAGCTTTTTTGAGAGTGGGTATTTTTTCCCTGTCCCTTCCAAAAATTATTTTATTTTTTATCTAGTGTCCCCTAGAGAAATATGGTAGAGCTCATAAAAAGCTATGTTATCATACTGTGACTGCCTTCCATACCTCAGTTTTTCAGCTAGTTTGAGTTGCAATGTGAAGAGTTGTCAACACTGAGCCCTTAGTGACTCACCGCAGTTCAGGTTTTGCTATCTGTACCAATGATTCAATGTTCAAATCTCTCTGATAAGCCCCAACCAAGTAAATGTTTGTTGTTCATCCAGGGTCAAAGAGAAAGGATTTTCTCTGTGTCTTTCCCTATTTTTTGGATCAAAAGCAGAGTGGTTTATTTTTCAGTCTGTTCACATTTTAACTTTCTCTTAAGAAAAAAAGGCTCAGTCCCAAACACCTTGCCTGTGTCACTCAAAACCTGTCAGAGCAATAATATAAAGAAACTATTGTCCAGTCCCAAGATGTGAATGCACTTCTGTATATTTGAAGAAATCTTCAACATGTTAACTGTGTATGATCAACCTTGTGTGAGATAAAATAATTTTTGAAAATACTGAAATAAAAGAAATAAACATCCTCATAAATTTAGATTTTCTTAAAAACCTTTCTTACCAGCTTCAACGTTTCACATCTGTTTGTATGACTTTCAAAATATCTTCAATTTTAGATACTTTTTAACCTATACAGCCAATTGGATAGATTTATAGTAATACTACTAGTTATAGTGTGACCCCCCCAGAGCAACCACTTCAGCATCAACATCTGCAGGATGTTGATCACCTGAGAAATCACCTGTAGGATCTACCCCAGATCACTGGGTGAGATACCCTGAGGGTTCAGTGGACTTGGTGTTACCATTTTGGTGCTTGTTCAAGAGTCTTCTCAGGTGTGAGGCCCATTGTTCTCTATGCATCCCTCCCTCCAGGGCAGATTTTTACTGTAAGGAATATACGTGAAGAGTGAGAGAGTTAAAACTGGGAGTTGTATATCCAATGATATTGGAAACACGGTTTCTCCCTGTGGAGTCGTCAATGTCTATCCAGAGTAATTGAAGACACGAACAGTGTTTTAACAGCTCTGAAAGACTTAGCTGAAGACATTGACCTTAAAATCAAAGGTGTTTAATTGTTAGGAAAAAATATAGATATTTCACTCTGCTCCAGGCTGTCATCCTTATAATTAACAGCCTAAGAGATTTCCTTTCAAATGAACATCAAGTAAGTGAAGGTGCTAAATGTTAACAACAGTTCTGAAGTCATTTGTCAGCGTTTCCATACATGGGCAGAGTGAAACTTTCTTAAATGTTCATTTAAGTCACTTACCACAGCAGCTGTTCTTAGTGAATGTTGGGCACTAGAAAACCTGAGTGTGTTAGTTACAATGTTTAATATTCAGTAGTATGATAGTATATTAAAGCTTTATAGTTATTAGCAAAAGTATTTATTAACTACATTTAGAAAATTGTTAGCAAAATGTAACAATACTGTTTGGGAAGCATTTGTTTCTACATGAAAGGATGTAGAGAGAGCCCGCCTTTTGGGGGCGGGACGGCTCGGGAAAATGTTTACTTAAATTGGGGCGCGCAGACCCTGCAGCCTGTTTTCCGGTTTCCTGTTTCGGTGCATCGCTGGAACTTCGGTTGCGTGAGTGTGCTATTTACATTAAAGTTGTATCATCTTATACCAATTGGTCTGTATTAATCCGATCTGCCTTCAAAAAAATGCAAGGGGTAAAGGGCTTTTCTTATTTTTGGTAACTCCCAAACAAAAGGGGCAAATTACTGGCATTAAATTTTATATCAAAAAATATAGTTCCCAAAGCTGAAGAGATTGCAATCTGTAGAGTGCCTGCTGTGCAAACATGAGGAAGTGAACTCAACTCTCCGGAACCCACAGGTCTCTACACACATGTGACAGTCACATCTTCAAAACCTAGAATTTTGGAAGAGCAGAAGCAGGAACTTAAAGTCACCAGATAATGAACCTAAGCAAAATGATGAGAAATGGGTTCAAGTAGAGATCCTGTTTCAAAAACTAAAGGTGGAGATGAATGAGAGACTCCAAACTTTGAATTCTGTCCTCTACATGTACATATGTGTGTATGTATGTATATATATATATACATATATATGTGTGTGAATATGCATATACATATATGTGCAACTAACAAGTATTGATCTGTATATGGTAGTCATATACACATACCAAACACACACACACACACACACACACACACACACACACACAAACAGAACCTATTAATACATAGGTTATTGGGCATTTTAAGTCAATTTCATTGTAGTCAGGAAGATCATTTACCACGCATCAACAGCTTCAGGTCCCTAGGTGTGTTAAAGGTTAAAGATCTACCTCCATACCTTTCTTAGAGAATCCTTTCCACTACACCTAGGACTTGGAGAAGTCACACCGAATGTTATGAGTTTCTTATTAGCTTTTTTTAACATATGACAATTTAAGATGATTTAATGCTAGTATAGAGAATCCAAGACCAGGTTTTTATGAACAGATTAAACAGTCAACCACTGGCTCTGATGCACTAGCTCTTTACTCAGCAGTAAAAGTGTAATGCATTCTAGTATGAAAAAAGCTCTGCCATTCTTGTATTTTGGAGTTTTTTTTTCTAAAGTTTACAACACACAATTCAAACAGATTATGACAACATAAATAATGGTTCTGTAGCATTAAGCATATAAACAAAGTAACTAAAAAGAAAAAAAAATGACAGATATTTTACTAGCAATTCTAGTGTCTGATGTTTACTACTGTTATTAGGTAATCTAAACAAAGATTACTAGCATGCATGTTGGGTTCACTTGTGTTCATTTGGGAATGAAAGAAATACCACAAAGTCCCCACCCTGGACAAAGTACTAAGAAATGCTGAGAAATGGAGAAACAGTTCTCTTGGGAAAAGAGCCATCCAAATAGTTATCTAACACCAAGTGATCAGCCCTGAAATCATATGCAATATGCCATGTCGTTATCATTGTATGGACTGAGAGCATTGTATTTATATAATTATCAATTATTATTATTATTATTATTATTATATAATTAGAAATAATATATTCTTACAAAATCTTTCTTGAATCATATATTATTAGCTCATAAATTTAAATACAGTGGCATTTTCTTACGTTATAATATTTCTAAAGAAAGGTTATTCCTTTTTCCTTTTTCGACTTTCTTCCATTTCTTTTCCTTCTGATCCTCTGAGTTTAAGTTGCTTACATGAGCATGGAATCACAGTTATGTAGTGTAGCATGAACAGCTTAACAGTAAATACAATACTAGTGATCATGATTCATGTTCCTCCAGTGTGGTAGTTTGAATGTAATTGGCCTCATATTTTCATATGAAGTGGCAGTATTATGAGGTGTGACTTTGCTGGAGTGGGTATGGTTTTTTGGAGGGGGTAACTCAATATTTAGGGTGGGCTCTGAGGTCTCGTATGCTCAGAATACTGCCCAGTATGCCAGCCGACTTCCTGTTACCTGGAAAATGTGGGACTCTCAGCTACCACTCCTGCATCACATCTGCCTGCACACCATCTTGCTTCCCACCTTGATGATAATGGACTGGACCTCTGAAACTATCAGCAAGCCACCTCAATTAAATGTTCTCCTTTATAAGGGTTGCTGTGGTCGTGGTGTTTCTTCCCAGCAATAAAAACCCAAACTAAGATGCCCAGCAACCATTTACTGCCAATAGTTACTTGGGGAGGGGTGAGATTTTGAGTTCTTTCCTCTCCTTTTTCTCTTAAACTCTATTAACCTATTTCTTTCCATAAGAAAGTGAAGATGATGCTACTCTCAGGCAAGAGCTTCCTGAGGACAAGAAGGAACTCCACATAAAGGACCAAAATCAACATCTTGCACATAGTAAACACACAATAAGAGTTTTGTGGCGGTAACCTTACCTGGCTAATTACATGGTGTAATTTAAGTCTTATGATATATATATTTTTTAATTTGGACATACATAAAGAAGTAATCAATAGTTGAATAAAATTGGAGCAAATACCCATTTAATGGGAAAAAAAGATGTTTTAATTGTAAGCATCAAGGAGAAAAATGTCCATATTAGTAATGGTCACTTTGTATTTTATCTTTATAAGGGAAAGAAATCTCAACTTCCTTTATACTCTCTTTGTCTCCCTGGGATATTTCACTCATCTTATGTTTTTACCAACCTTCTCTACACTAAAGTAGCTCATGTTTCACTTCAAAACTTCATTTCTTTGAATTGTCAAAATTCAGGTTCATACATCTCAATACCTACTATATGTATTCTTGCATCACTTCAAAGATGAATTCAAATTTAGCAGATGCACTGAAAATCACTGGAACTCATTTGAGTGTTGGGTATTTGGAAAAATAACAACACTATCTATAATCCATGAAATCATATTTAAAGTTGGAAAACATCTTTACCTCCTCCATGTATGAAAACATAACACCCAACTCCCATGTCTGTGGTATCCACAATCATCTCTACACAACAATAGTCTTTGTCTGTATTGTGCCTCCTTGCCTATGTGTCAAAGACTCTTTTCTGTCTCCATCTTCTTACTTTGCAGGTTCTTGTCTACCATACAGAACCCTTGGAGTATTCATTGTTCAATGGGGATTATAGTTACTCACTGTCTTTTATTAAAATATAACAGTTCTGAAATTCTCATTACAGGGAATTTTCTTCTCTTCTGTCTCATGAAATTTGCCTTAGCATTCACCTCAGAATTTTTCACTTAGAGGACTGGGCATGGTATGAGCAATGGGTGTCAGTTAAATATTAAACTTTTTATACTTATTTATACAGATTTATCTTTGTCTACATTTTGCTGTAGTGAAAAAGCCTGAGCCAAAAGGAACCAAGCCTGCTCAATCTAGAACTGGAAGATTCATCAGAATGGTGATTTGAAGTGTTCTTTGGGTACAGCAGGGACAAAACTCCCATAGATATTCAGTAAATCAGTCAAGTACAGATATCTCACTCCCAGACTTAAGAAAAAAAGTTGTTTTGGACAAACTCTTGGGTGCTGAGGGATTAGTTTATCTTTAGGACATCATTCCATTTGTTAGGTACACAGTGTTCTTGTCCTAGGGAGATGGTAAGATTTTACTTTTCTGCTCTTTGCTTTGGCTTTACAATTGCTTTTAGTACTAACCTTAACATTGCTCCTACACAGAGACTCCAGGACTTTCCCACGGATGAGACATGAACACATTCATAAACAAATGAAATGAAATCCATAGGGATTCTATGTTGGTAGTAAGTATATCATAATATCATTAATACAATATTGTTAAATTCTCCTTGGGTAGTGTTCTGAAAAAGTTTGAAGATCTTCTCAATGTTATTGGATATTTAACAAGGCCAAGGGTTAAATTATATATGTTGGGAGTAGGGTTGGACATTTTCCTGAGATTACTAGTAACAAAGGGGCCCTATGTGTGGGAAGTCCTACAAGTATGAGCAGACGTCGTGGGGTTTTAGTGTGACATAAAGCTTAGGTCTGATCATTGTTTCCTATCTGATAAACAGATTTTGTGTCTTGAAATCTTTGCATCCCAGGAAGAAAGCCTACTCCATCAGCTGTGATATACATTCCTGATTTCTAAATTAACAAGTTGAGTTATTTCTCTGTGTTTAGGGATGTTGGTCTTATTTTATAGGTAGATTTAACATTTGTATTACCATCACTAGTTTGCCAAATATTTAAATATTAGCAGTAGGTTAAGCACTTTGTGACTTATATAATACATTCATTTTAATACATTTATAAAGGAATTACTCATATAACAGCTTCAGACCTTAAAGTTATAAAGATTACAAATAAGCCTGAAGTCACACAGCTGGTAGATAATGAAGCCAAAATGGAACCCCAGGACCGTATGGTACTGATGCCGTTGCTTGGTATGACTCTCATTAATCACCTCTCACCTGTGTAGCAATTGTCAAGCTTCTATTTCTGCTTTCCTTGGTGGTATTTTTGTTGTTTATTTGCGCACCTTCCTGATTTGAGGTAGAATCATGAGTAAAAAATGCAAGTCTGATCTTGCAAGTTATTTCACTCTAATCGTAGTGGCTCCTAATTACTTCTAATATGGAATTAAAGCTCAGCATAGTGTCACATGGTAAGGGTCTATCACGGTCTTCTACCACTCTAGTTTGACTCTTCATATTCCTTTATACTAAACTACTTTTATTCAATAATATGAATGACTTCCATCCTATTTCATGTAGCTTCTTATACATACAATGCAAAGTACATACGGGTCTAAATCCAGTACCAATTAGGAAGATGATGAAGAAAAACTATCCACAGAGTCTTTCACCATATTCCAATCTGAATTAGATGTTTTGAGTCTACATTCCCATGGGTTGTACTGGAATCAGAAAGCCATGGATCTGGAGATCCACCATAATACATCTAGTGTTAGAGTTGTAAAATTATTACAAGCATAAAACCACCTACACAAATTTTATTACATTAAATTTTCTAGAAGACTATATTAAATAATTTACCAATGTTTGGGTATAGCCAACTTTGATATAATATTTAAAAATTCTCTTAAGTCACATACCACATTTAGAATAGTCATTAAATCTTGTAAACTTTTTAAATTTTTTTTTTAATTTTTCGAGACAGGGTTTCTCTGTAGCTTTGAAGCCTGTCCTGGAACTAACTCTTGTAGACCATGCTGGCCTCTAACTCACAGAGATTTGCCTGCCTCTGTCTCCTGAGAGCTGGAATTAAAGGCATGTACTACCACCACCTGGCTTAAATCTTGTAAACTCTTATATATTCTTTGTCTTTTCTCCATTACAAGAAAGTATCCCAGTGCTATAAGCCCTAATTAATATTTATTAATTGTATGAGTGAATGGAATTTTAAAATCAGGTGAATGGCATTTATGGTGTCAATCTTGCAGGAGTAAAATGTATTCAGTCTTCTAAGATTCAAATAAATCAAATAAAAAATACTTTGGACAAGATAATTTCGATCCCAAGAGTATATGAAGGGGTAGGAAGACACAAGGATTACTGCAATACAGGGAAACCCTCTCTAAACTGTCACAAGATATACAATGAAGTCAGAGATCTGCATTAGCTAGAGTTGAAAGAAAGAGTTGAAAACTTCTGGGCTAAAAGGATTTGGAACGTTTTTGAGATTAAAGAGCCAAGAAGTCAATGAGGGAGAAATATCAAGCCTGCTGAGTAGTGGCCAGAGCCAGGTTGCATCTGGTCGGTACAGACATTATTAGGAAATCTAAGTCAATTGGCAATGGTTCTTTCCAGCATGACTATAGGTATAAAGAGGTGGCCCTCATCATTGATGCCCTGAGGAAGATTTTCAAGGACAGCACAAGTGAGAAAAGTGAACAAATAAATGAAGTACATAAGTTTTCTGTTATATTTTACAGTGGACCAGTTAGATCCACATAAATTGATTCATATTATTTTCCAAACCAGTTCCTTAAAACTTTCAAGGATATAAATTACAGATATATTATTTCCACAGTACACAGTTCATAGGCAAAACCTAGAGAACTAACAAGACAGCTTTAGTATATATTTAATATAAAGCTCATACTTTGAGTATAAGCTAAAATGTTCCATTAGTGTAGTTTCTAAAATACTTTTAGATTGGGTGCTTTTAGAATCCAGTATACAGAGTAAGTAAATGATTACAAGAAAAGTCAAAATGTCTCTGTTTGCTTGACTATTTAAAGATTAATAAATTTAAAGGGAAAAGAGTAGTTAATGAAAAGAATGAATCATTTGGATTTTTGCTTTAGAATCAGAATAACTATAATAGAATGAATTAAAGCCAGTTTAGGGAATTCACCTACATAATCTATTTTGAGATATCTGAATGACTCCACAATAAATTAATATATACATAGGTTTAGTTTTTTCCCCATTATCTCTTTTAATTGCACAGAGTTTTATGATATAATTAAAAGAGAAACAGAGACAGAAACTAAAGAAATGAAATACTGATGAAGGAAAACAGCATAAGCATGACCAGGTATATGATATATCTATGCATAAAGAAAAAATATTTATTTATTACTACTTACTTTGAATCTCCTAAATACATTCAAGCTTCCCAGCATTAGTCATGCCACAGAAGAGTATAACAGAAGCATAATGTACTAGCTATATGTTTTATTACTGTGACAAAACTTCAAACCTAAACAACTTAACAAAGGAGAAGTATATTTTGCGTAATAGTTCAAAGGTGCAATCCATCACTGAGAGCACAGAACGGTGGCAGCTAGTTGCATTACACCTCACCTACACTCAAGCAGTGTAAAGAATGCTGTTTCTCTTAGCCTTTTATCTTTTTTATTTAGTATAGGACCCTAGCCCATGGAAAGATTCCACCCACATTCAGGGTGGGCCTCCCCACCTCATTTAACCTAATCTAGAAGATCCCTCACAGTCAAACCCCTTGGGATGTTTTCCATGTCGGTCCCAGATACCATCAAGTTGACATTCAAGATGAATTATCAAAAATAGCGTAAGAGAAGAATTCCACAGAAGAGAGGAGAGATGATAGGAGCCAGAGGGGATGGAGGACACAAAGAGAACAAGGCCCATTGAACGGACTAAGAAGCTCTCATATGGGCTCACAAAGGCTGAAGTGGCAAGTAAGAGACTGCATGGGTTTGCACCAGGTTCTCTGCATATATGTTATGGCTTTTATCTGGGTGTTTTGTGGTACTCCTAACAATGAGAGCAAGTTCATCTCTGACTCTTTTGCCTCTTCTTGGGATGCTTTTCTTCCTATTGGGTTGCCTTCCCCATCCAGCCTTGATATGAGGGTCTTTGCTTTGTCTGATTGTATCCCATTTTGCCATGGTGGTTGCTGTCTCTTAAAGAAATAAAAAACATGGAGGTAGGGATCTGGGAGACAAGGAAGGTGGGGAAGCTGGGAGGAACGGAAGGAGGGAAAACTATGGTCATAATGTATTGTGTGAGAGAAGAATCTATTTTCAATAGGAAAATAAAGAAAAGAAAATTTCGATCACTATTTGTCACCTTAAAATCTTGAATTTATTAAAACGAGTAGGAAAAGAAGGAAAAGGAGAAAAGGAAGAGGAAGAAGGAGGAGGAGGAAAAGAAGGAGAAGGAGACAATATACAAAGTTCATGGCCAGGGTGGTTAAAGAGTTACAGAGATTTATATACTTAAAATAAGTGAACTTATCCAGGAGATGAAATTTACCTATGAGTAAAGTAAATGTATTGCCCAAATGGTGTTAGTAATGTTGGGCATATTTTTAGAGGATTACAGGGAGTATTTATTTCAATAAGAGAATTACAACTATATAAAGCACAAAACATGGGATTCTTTGATGCACACAGAATGTATATATTTACATGTTGTTTTTGGCATGTTATTTAGCTATATCTTCCCTGAAGTAGAGATCCTGTTTTACCTTGCCTTTCTCAACTGTGCCTCTCCCGGGGGAAAAATAGCAAATTAAATTACTTCCCTAAGTATTTTGTCTGATGTTTCCAGGGGAAGGCAACGCAAGACACGCCACTGGGTTTATCAGCACTTTAAAAAACTTTCTGGGTCTGGGTTACCTCACTCAAAATGATGTTTATTGAGCAAGTCTTAAGACCAAGCAGAGAGTTGTTGGTTACCACCAAAGCATGCATGGCACTACTGAATCTTTAGGGTTATCAAACCATGCTGGTAATTGTTATGGTTTCTAAATGCCATGGCTGGAACAACTACTTTTTAAGTATATTTTCCTGTCCTGCCAACAAACATATTTTCACCATCCTACAAAGACAATTTTTCCATAGTGCACAAAAGAGCTACTTAGTTGTAGCTTGTGGACTGTGGTGCCTAAGAAGTCAAGCCAAGATATTTTTTGTCTTAGTGAATGCATGTGCGTATGTTGGGACTGTAGCTATTTTTGGTGGTGTTCCTTTTCTCAAGAAAAAAAAAAGATGAGGCTGTTATCAACTACCAAAATCATTTTATTAAATTTTCAGAAGTCAAGTGAAACATTTCAGTGACAAAAAAATACAGAGTTCACCTCATCTGAGGCACCAAGAATTGATTGCTGAAAATATTCGATTTTGTGTTAATAATTATTGTTTTTTGTAATCCTTGCTGCTATTGTTGTGCATGTATTTGTTAGACCTGGCCAGTAAGAACAACTAGTAACTGTGGCAGAAAATAGAAACAAAAAGACAAAAGTAAGAAAGACAAAAAGAGTGTATTACTCTTGTTCCTCTGTGGTTCTGTTTACCTACCAGGCCTTCTTTAGATAGACAGCACACTTTATTTCTGTTTGTGAGAATCTGTTGGGAGAAAACATTAATTCTAAGGATTTCCTATCACTACCCCATTCAGTAAATATTCTTTCATAATATTAAAATTAATGTTTGTTCTAATTTTCTTTATAACAAACATAATAGCTTGTTATCTGTAAACAGGTATCAAATAAATCAAACTGGCTATGGCAGCACACAGCTATAATCCCAACACTCACTGAGGGTTTGAGGTTAATCTGGGTCAATTATAAAGTTCTGGGAAAGACTGATATGTGAAGGAAGATTATTTCTTTGAGAAACATAAAAGATACTTAGAAATGGTGGTGTGATCTACCTGAAATGTTCCAAAAAATAAACTATTACAAGCTTGAAAATGAATTATACACACTGTATTGAATTATAGAATAACATTCCAAGTACCGTGATTATTACAATGAATACCATATTTGCCTATTGAATAATATTGGCATTTTCTTGGGTAAGAAACTTCACAGAAACATTCAGTAATCTGTTCACAATCAGAGATAAAAGCAGTTTGAGTATATTTTATTCTAACTAGTTTGGCCAGCGGGGCAGAAAAAGCACCTTTCTTTCTTTTCCTCTTATTTTAGACTTATTTATGCACATGATTATTCTGTTTACATGTAGTCAAGGAAATTACTTATATGCCTGACATCTGTAGAGATCGGCAGAGGAGATTACATCTCTGAGAACTGCAGCACAATTTCTGATTGGTCTTATTAATAAAATCCTGGAGTCAGATATTAAGGGGGAAGCTGAAAGATGAGAGAAGCAGAAAAGCCAGCTGTTAGTTCTCACCTCTATGAAATCTTCAGAACGAACGGCGTGTCCTTTCTCTACAAAGCCTCAGATTGAACGCCATTTCTCCAAAATTTCAGACTGAATCCTGAGCTTCACAGAACTGTAATTATGGATAGTTGTGAGCTATGGATTCTGAGAAGTGTATCCAAGTCCTCTGCAAGAACAAGTGCCCTTAACTCCTGAACCATCTCTCCAGCCCTTAAAGCACATTTCTTAATTTAATATTCTGAACTTGCATCCTGATGCTGTATTAGTAGAAAATGGAAAGAAATGTCAGCTTTTTTTTTATGATAAATTCTCTCTCTTTCTTTCAGAGATATCCAATAATTCGGTGATCTTAGCTGTAAAAACCACTTCCTTTCCACAATTGTCCTATCTGGATACTGGAAAATCAGAAAACTCGGCTTTGCTTTGAATTGCCATTTTTGTGTTGCTGTTGCTGTTTTCTGTCAAAGTAATGAGTTTGACACTAGTGTCTTGTGTCCTGTTGTAAGCTAGAAGTTTCTGTGAAGAGGCCTTTAGTCATCCATACAAAGTGGAAGTAGGCATGATGAAGGGCTTAGACATTTAACAAAAATTGAAGGGCCATGCAAAATGCAGGTAAATTTTATATTTTGTAGAGTGATGTATGAGTGTGTGAAATGATCAAAAGACAGTTTTTAATAGAACATTTTTTTTATTATTTGAGGATGTCATACAAACATACAACACATTTGATTATATTGTCCTCATTCTTACCAATAACTCCCCAGATCCACTCCTTATATTTATCTCTTCCCAATTTCATGTCCTCTATTGTCTTAGTAACCCACTGGCTCCAGTTTATGCTAAACATACACTCTTGGGTAGGGTACATTCACTGGTTGCCCACTGTAAATTCATATTAAGTTCCTACCGTTGAAGATACTAAATACTTTGCTCATAGTATTGGTAACAATCTGGAAATTTCATTTCTGCTGGTTAGCTTTCTTAGTACCAGAAATTACAGTCCAGAATACATACACACACACACACACACACACACACACACACACACACACACACATATATATATATATACATACACACATATATATAAACAAACAAATACACACACATGTATGCCAGCTGTCAACATTATAAGCTACAATAAGAAGCAGTGTGGCAAAATCTACCTGTGGGTGACAAAGTGAGCAGAGGCATTCTGGAGTAAGCAACAACTCTCTACTTAGATTTAAGGCCCCGTTCACCAGAGGCAATACAAACCTAGTACTGTAAATCTCACCAAGAACTCATGGTTGAGAAACCCATAGGCCACAGGGATGAACCTTCCTCTGCTATTTAGATAGACAGACATACTATCCAAACTGCCCTCTAAATTTGTATCTCTGTACCTATAGATTAAATCAGTCCTCAGACCTGACCAGAGAAGTTTCTTTGTGCAGCAGATGGCAGCTGAGAAACTCTCAGCTGGTAAAAGTGCAGAGAATAAATGTCTACAGAGTGCTCACCATGGGAAAACCATCGTGAAAGAGGAAACAGAGAGATACAGTTCAGGAAGGACCAGAGCTAAACAGTGTCTTCTGGATGTGACCAAACCTCTGTATTCATGAATTCACAGCAGCTGTGGTTGCCTGAACGAGACCTGCTGCACAAGATCAAGCCAGTCAACATTCCAGCTTGGAATGAATGGGACATGAGACTCTTCCTGATTAGCCTGTGGTGTATATATATGTATATATATGTATATACAGAGAGAGAGAGAGAGAGAGAAACAACACACAAATTTTATTATTTATTTAGCTCAACCAAAATTGTCATGTGTATTCCTTTTTTTTTTTTTTTGGTGTGATTTGAAACCATTGAATGCTTATTCTCCTTAGGAAAGTACTTGGCTCACCAAAGGGTCAAAGGTCGAGTCATTCCTCGTCTACTAACTGCAGCAACTATTGTTTTTGGAGGGAGTTGGGGGGGTGGATTATTAGGAGGATAGGTGTGGAGGGAATGAGAGGAGGGAGTGAGTATGAATTTGGATTGGTATTTTTCTTTTAAAAAAAATCTAATAAAATAGGTATATTTTCTTGATTGATCATTGGTTATGTCGGGTCCAAATTTAGGCACTGCTGCTCCTGGGCTGGTATTCCCGAATGGCATAAGAAGGCATGCTGAGCAAGTCATGGAAGCAAGCCAGTAAATAGCATTCCTCCAGGGCCTGTGCATCAGTTCCTGCCTCCAGGTTCCTGTTCTGCATTGTCTTCTTTCTTTCAGCGATATAGGGTAACCAGCATTGTAAACGTAAATAAACATTTTATTCCCTAAATTGTTTATGGTCATAGCACAGCAGTAGAAGCCCTAAGACATCCACTGTGAGACTGCACCTTCTATTTATGATACAAAAGCTAAATTTATGAAATCCTAATACGACTGTCTAAGCAAGACAATTCCAACAGCACTAAACATCCTGACATAAATATGGAAAAATCTCACTGATCCCCACTTCTAAAGGAAGAGCTACAAACAATTAACAACTGATAAGAGCAGAAGAATTAGTCTTTCCCGGAGAGGTGCCTGGTTGGCTATCCAACACAAAAATACTCAGCCCTAGAAATGAACATCCTCAGCTGGTTACATTTATATGCTTATATGAATAAATAAAAATAATTGTTATTGAAGTTATAAATTTGGAAAAGCCAGAGGCAAACATAGGAGTAGGAGGAAAGAGAGGGAGGGGAAATGATGAAACTATACCTTAAGATAATTTAAAAAGTAATTTCAAAAGAAAAAAATTTCTTTCCAATATAAAATTGTAGAATTGTCTTAGAAAATAAATAGATGTTAGCCAAGGAGAGAATATTATGCATATAGCAGGGCAAGGGAGTTTAATTACAAGAGGTTGGCATTCTTTAGAAGACAGATATATTAGGAGATGGCTCTGTGAAAGAGAACATTGAGATAGCACAAAGGGAAGACATTATCGATCATTCTTCTATTTACCAGAGTTGTTGCTTTAAGCAAAGCAAGCCTCCCAGCAGATGTCCAGGCATCCGAAGCCTCACTTTGCTGCTAGATCTTGCTTTTGTGACAGTTTCATGTCTGTACTGGGACAGCCTCTGCTGGGCTGAGTGAGCCCTCATCTATTTCCATAGCAACATCAATCATGACTTTCTTTCTTTTTAGCCTCACTCAAAAATTCTCAACTGTGATCTACCCTCAAATTATGGGTTATGGAGGAGACCTCCCTGGCATCACAGAGATACTCCTCATTGAATTCTACTCCATCTAGATTTTAAGAAAGAAATTAATGCCTCAAATCCCTTTTCTTTATTAAAAAAATTCATAACACACATGAAAGATCATCAACTTATTCTACAATATTTATTTAATACTATAGATTATCTATATGGTATTTAGCTATTCTGACATCTTTGTGCTTATTTATATCCTTCAGAACTTTCAAAACGTAAAAAAAAAATTGGCATTTTTGTGGGTGAAGTGGGATAATTGACTGGGTGTGCAACATACAGCAATCAAACCAGAGTAGTGAGTGCTTCCTCGGCATCACATAGCCACCAAAGCCATAAACTTTAAAGCATGCTCTAGTTATTTCCAACCATGGCATAGATCAGAAGAACTACTATTTTCCTTCTCTGCTTATAGAAACGAGAAATTCTTCTTGCTATCTCACTGAGCTAACTTCTCCCATACCACCACTTCCTGGTCTTCCCAGTCTCTAGTGATAACTATTCAGTTTAGTCTTTCTAGAAGTTTAACAGCTTAGTTTCTACAGACAAGAAAAAAATCAGAAAATATAGAGTTTTTTTTTTCTTCTGTCTGGCCTGATAGCCTATAATGGGGGAGAGTTTATTCATGAGGAGTAATTTCCAAGACTTACCAAATATGTTTGTCTCAATCACCCAACAAACTGACCATTCTGTTCATTTCATTGAACACTCCCCCCAAGCATGTTCTCTGCACAAAAGCAATATTAAAAGCTAGATTCAAGGGACAAACAGACACAACATACCCCCGAGAAGCTTGATCACAATCAGGGAGACAATGATGGAATTACATGGATGGTGAGACCCGTTGTTGACAATGACTAGTCATCAGCATCTAGGAATTCCTTATTGCTGGAGCCATCGTGCTTGTACTTGCAGAGGCTCTACTTCCCCAATATGCATTTGCCTTTGCAATGCACGGCGACTTGATAATAAATTTCTTTGGCACATGAATAAGCAAAGATGAATTGCTTACTATCTCACATATTCAAGAACCTTCAATGATCTCATAAACATATTAGTACAGCAAGACAAATATTTCAGGTAAAGAGACAGAATATTTACACTAAGCTAGAAATTTTTTGAATATTTCTGCTGTGAGTAAAATTGTATGTGGACCCAAAATACAGGTTAATTAATAAAACTCTATCATCTCTTCTGGAAAATATATACATAAAATCATTCTAAAAGTGAGCTATAATATAAAAGCATAGTTTCAGGCAAGATTATGTATAAGGGTGTCACATTTTTTTAAATGTGTCGCAGAGTGATTTTATTCCTTGTATTACGTTTGGCATTAATGAAAATTGTCTATGCACTACATAGATAGTGTGTCAATATCTCTTTTTATGAAATTTATTGAGACAAAAAGATAGGGAGAATATTAACCCATCTCTTATATTTACTCTAAATCACTCTATAAAATAATAGGAAGATGGTTGAAGAAGGCAATTACAAGCTTAAGTTTTCTCTCGGAGAAGCACAAAGTACTTATCTGTTGTTATTCAATTGATTTTATAAGATCCCCTTGAGAGTTGTGGAAAACAGCTACTTCATAACAAGAGGAATTAATGCAGAACCACCACATACTGTGATAACTATAAGAACAGGATTATGAGTCACAACCTCTGTGTTTATGAAATGGTCTTAGCTCAATAACTCAACCAGCTCTGAACTAGTGTTTGAGCAGCTGCCTCTTCGATGGGCTTCCAGTACAGAGATGGTATAAATGGCTAAACATTTTACAAACATGTCAAGTTTTCCTTGACATGGAAAAGAAAAAAAACCACATTCAGTGTCAATTAGTTTCAACTATGGATAAACCTGCCTTCACAATTTTCTCTGAGAGTGTGGAGATCACTGTCAACATGTCAAGGCACACAGATCAGGCTAACCCATTTCGGTATTGACCAAGTTTTCATCCTTCTAGTAAATGACTTGGGTTACTTTCATTGTGTCTTTCAACACATTTTCTTTTGAGTCACTATATTTGTCATGAATCTTCTTCTGAAAACTTTTATTTATGCTTTGTTGCTTTTGCTTTTCCTCTTATTACTTTTACGTCATTCTTTTCTACTTACATATCATCATCTCCATCAACTCAATGTACCAAATCAATGTTCCATGAAACTTCACACTTGGTTACCTCTCTCACTTTTCAATTTAAGTTACATTTTTATCTGTTTTTAGTATATTAACACTTTTTAGTGTACTGTTCCCTCTACCTTTGAATTTTTATTCAACCCTTATTTTTCCGATTTCTATCATTCTATCTCTTCTTAGCCTAGACATTAAAATTTTCAAAGAAAGAGAACATTGACTTATGTTATCTCAAGTTACAAATAACATAGGATGTTTGTTTAAGTGTTCCTTGTTGCAGTGTTTAGAACCCAACCTAAGGCCTCATTCATGCTAAGTATGTGCCCTACCGCTGGATGGATCCCAGTTCCAATACAAGCATCTGTGGTGTGTGGAGTTAATAGAAAATAAGGAAATGTTAATTTACCAGCTACCTTAAGTGAATTTGAGACTAATCTAATGCTTAGAAAACCATCAATTTTTAAAAATTCATTTGTATCTATTAAGAACACAAAGTGAGAAAATTATACATTCTTTTATTTTTAAAAGACAAACAATAATATTTTACAATTTTTAAAAAATATGATACCTTTAAACAGTAGCTTATTTTACACATATTATTGCTGACTAAATATTCCAAACACTAAAGCACTCTTTATGTTAATATTAATCACAACTTTCTCAGGTATAAACTATTATAGCATATTTGTCAAATGGGCATTTTACCCTGATGTTTACTTAGGCACAAAACCAAGGGCCACTCAAAACCACATGAAAACTTTATTCTCTATTTGCTGGCTGGTTACTCCTGTCCACAATTCTTATTATTACTGCAACTATAATTCATGGTGATAGCTGATCTTGCTTGTGATTGTAACCTTTGTTTGTAATTGTTTGCTCTATACCTTCCTAGACCATTTCTCTGTCTTTTTCTATGTAGCTCACCAATTTCTTTATGTAAAAGCCAACATTTAATGAAACCAATTTCTCCTCTGTCATTATCATCGGTGTACTGTACTAGCTGTTGTTAGTGAATCCACAACGAATATCAGAATATTTAAGAAGCTATAAAATGTGAGTCATTTTATCAAACTATTCCAGTCTAGAATTTTATCTTAAAGAAGAAATCAGTATTGTGCAATGACATTCGTGTATAAAGATGTCAGTTGTAGCATTATTTTAAAAGTCAAAATGTTCTGAACTAAAACAAGAAAAATATAGTCTATACATAAACACAGTAACATATTAACAGTAAAGAGTATCTTAAAGGAATATTTTATTGCAGCACAAATGGAAGCAGCATATGTTATATGAATGCTTTATGTATTCATCTATTCAAGCATATTTATTAGCACATGTAATTTGTCGCACATAACTCAAGGCATGGTTTAACCAGACATAAACAAAGATGATACCCTTGCAAGGTTTATGTTTTCATGGAGAAAACAGATAATAAAATGACAAGCAAATAAATATGAAATACTACATATTAATGATAAAAATAGAGGGGTCTGATTCAGGTGATATTTTTCAAGGATGATTAGAGACACTAGAATCAGTCAATTGAGTATATGGGAAAATACACTTTAGATGAAGCAAATATTAAAGGCTGGATATTGAAATCTGCTCAGCCCTAAATGTTAGTTGGCATTTATAATGAACAAATGAATGAAAGAATGAATTATTCAATTCCCCAAACCATGATCTTCGCCGTGTATATGTTTTATTGATTAGCTCTATAGAGTTATATCCTACTTTATAACTGGGTTCTGGTCATTAACCAGGTAAAACATTAAGAATTCATAAAACAAAGAAAAATTCTGCTATTATGCCTCCACTTTTACATGGGAACCAAGAGCCAAGAAGATGGACTATGTTCTAAAGTCAAACACTGCAGGAATTAAACACAACCAAAAGGGTATTCCACATCCAATCTCTTGGAGCTATGTCTTACTGACATATCTATGTCTTACTTTATATCACCAAAGACGAATGAGATGAGCATGGGAGGCAGCAAGAGTTAGACAGATTCACTGATAGGCAGACAGGAAGACAATCGTGCAGTGGGTAGGTAGGTAATAATTATGGTGAACTTTGATGGTGGCTTGATTCATCTTCCTCATTCTCCTGACCTGAGACAACAGCCTGACACCTTTCTGGATGACACTGTAGACTTTTTCTCTTAGCATTTCTGCTCACTGCTGATGTACTGGCTCTATGAATTCAAAGACATGTTTAAAAACAGCAGTTGTGGACAATTCAGCTCTCCTTTCCTCAAAGGGAACAATGCTAAATTAGATGAAATAATTTAAAAACCTCCAACCCTCAAGGAAAAGTCTGGCCTAGGCTTGAACAATGCCATGCTGATTCTGTGTGCTTCATGAAGGGCCTCTGGCTGTGTGTGTGTTTCCTCATCCTAGCAAAAGCCTTCATCATGCACTTATTCTGACTACTTCCGTTTGCTTTGTTGGAGAGTTTCCCCACTGCTGCCTGTCAAGCTTGAGACTTTTCTTTAACTTGCAGAAAGAAAAATGAAACAGAGGAGGACCCCCAGATAGTAACACTTCTATTACAAAGAAATCAAAAGTATGATAGACACACACTACTCCTTAGACAAAAATGGAATTTAAATACGTTTTATATGTATATGTGTACATATACTTATCTGTTAACATAGGTCAGAGTTTAATATTCATAATTAACAAAGGACTATAACATCAGATTTGATTTTAATGAAAATAACTACAATTTATATTGCAAGAAATCCCAGCAGCAGTTACTACTTACATTTAACTAGAACGTCCTTCAAAGGAAAATTACTCCAATTTTCCTGTCACTCCTCTGATTTAATCAGGGTTTAAAACAATCTTACTAAAGTTCACGTTTAGCCCCAAAATTTACCTGGAACTTCTCATTATTTGATGGTAATTCTTTTTAATGCTAATCAGTCTACCTGAAAATTGCCAAGTTTTGTAGGGCTACATCAAGAGGAACCTCCTCAGGTTCTCAGGTAAGGCAGGAAGCTCGCCTGATTCTCATTAGATGCTGGAAGCACACCAGATTCTCTGTGGATGCTGGTAGTTCACCTGATTGTCACCTGGTAGGACACTGTGTCAAGCAGAGCAGCGTCTGAAGTTACCATTCATTGCGTCCACTGTCTACTGAATTCTCCCCTACTCTTTGATCAAATTCTATGTTTTGCATTGAAATGACTCATTTTACTGGACAATGTTTGACATTACTATGCAAGAAAAGAAGAAACGTTTTTAGTTAGAAATTAGTAAAAATAAAAAGACAGTTTCTGACCTGATCACTTTCAATTCATAGATGCTAAATTAAAACAATCACAATATATGCCACATAAAGTTGTGTAAGGATGCATATTCTTGAATGAAGAAATACTCTTAAAAAAGCATTTGTCTCAAAGTCAATAAAAAGACATAGTGATTATCACACTTCCAGAGACTTAGTCTCATTTTGATTATTCATAAAGATTCTAGCCACTTTTTGTTAAAGTTATGCAAATCAATGAAGAAGTTAAGATTTAGTCACTAAGAATTTAGTCACGAATTTATATTTTTGAACACTTCTGTTCTTTTGTATATATGATCAAACATCAGTGAAAGTTTCTATTCTAATTGAAGTGTTTGACATCATAATCATAACACGAAGTACTCATAAAGATGTGGTAACAGTGCAATTACCATTAAAAAGACCCCTTTCTTCAATTTAAATCCTAGAAGCTTAAGTGCTTTCTAATGTTACTATGTGCCCTGCACCAATCTCTATGAACCTACCTCATTGCCATTATTTTACTTTATAATTTTATGTATATGAATATTTTACCTTCATATATGTGTGCCTGCCCAGATATGGTACATGTGTGGGTTCCAGAGAGGCCAGAAGAAGGTGTCAAATCTTCAGGAAATGGAATTACAGATAGTTGTCAGCCACCATGTGGATGCTGGAAATTGAACCCAGGACCTTTGGGAGAGCAGTCAGTGCTCTTAACCGCTGAGCCACCTAGTGTTATTTCTTAATTGAGGTAAACATATAAACATGCCTGACTAGTAACACTAACCAGTTGTACTGAAGAAAGCAAAACACCCCCTCACATGCACACATGTTTATAATGTAGAAGATGTTAACATGGACAACAAAGGCTTTAGACAATTATTAAACTAAAGAGGTAAATAAAGAGAAGAAAACAGGCTTAACCATGCAGGAAAAGAAAAGGAACAAATCTTAAAATAAGACATAATGCTGCACAAAACATCAGAATAAATTTAAAAAATATAAAAGACCACTTGGCTCAATGTTATTTCATGAAACTTGTGTTAAATATAAATGGAAGACACTAATAGCATGTAGTTTTATCAAGCCTTGATGAATATAGACATTAATCCATTACTGTGGTGAATGTAGTCATATAACATTCATGGTAAAAGTTTGACCATCTCCTAAATGTTATAATTCACATGCATTTAGGCCAACAAATTCTGGGAGTAAAATACTTGTACATGAAGACTTAGGTTAATCAATACTGACCATTATATCAAGGTAACCAATTATATTATGCTAAAATACATTTGCTATAAAAATGAAATGATACTGAGTACTATGAAATGGTATGTGACATGTAGTATTTAGTGAAAAGTCACATTGGAAAGCAAAAATGAAGTCAGTATTTACTAACAGAAAAATTAATGAGATTGTATGTCTTTGCATATAGATGTATATGCAGTTGTACTAACTAGATTTCCTCTAGAAAGATACCCAAGAAATCCATAACAGGTGTTAGCATGCTGAAAAGCCATCAGGCAACAGAATAGCAGCTTGAAAAGTGACTCATACTGAAGAAGACACCAGAAAGTGGAAAGATCTCCCATGCTCTTGGGTAGGTAGAATTAATATAGTAAACATAGCAATCATGCCAAAAGCAATCTACAGATTCACTGCAATGCCCATCAAAATTGCAGCAAAGTTTTTCACGAAGAATGGTACTCAACTCAAATGGAAAAGCAAAAAAAACCCAGGAGAACCAAATCAATCTTGTACAATAAAAGAATTTCTGGAGGCATCACAACCCCTGACTTCAAACTCTACTACAGAGCTACATACAGTACTGGAAACAGCCTGGTATTGTCATAAAAACAGATGGAAGCAAAAAAAAAAATCAGGCTATTAAGCCACACACTTTTGAACACCTGATTTTTGACAAAGAAGCAAAAAATATCAAATGGAAAAAAGAAAACATATTTAAACAAATGGTGCTGGCATAACTGGATATCAACATGTAGAAGAATGAAAATAGATCCATATCTATCACCAAGCATGAAGCTTAAGTCCAAATGGATCAAAGACGTCAACATAAAGCCAGCCACACTGAACCTCACAGAAGAGAAAGTGGGAAGTATACTTGAACACATTGGCACCAAAAACCACTTTGTAAATATAAACCCGGTAGCACAAACACTGAGAGAAACAATTAAAAGTGGGACCTCCTGAAACTGAAAAACTTCTGTAAAGCAAAGGACATGATCAACAAGACAAAATGACAGCCTACAGAATGGGAAAAGATCTTCACCAACCCATCATCAAACAGAGGTCTGATCTCCAAAATATACAAAGAACTCAAGAAATTGGTCATCAAAAGAACAAATAACCCAATTTTAAAAATGGAGTACAGACCTAAACAGAGAATTCTCAACAGAGGAATTTAAAATGGCTGAAAGACACTTAAGGAAACGCTCAAAATCCTTAGTCATTAGAGAAATGCAAATCAAAAAACAACTCTGAGATTCCATCTTACACTTGTAAGAATGGCCAAGATCAAAAATACTGATGACAACTTATGCTAGAGAGGTTGTGGGGTAAAGGGAACACTCCTTCATTGCTGGTGGGAGTGTAAGCTGGTATAGCCCCTTTGGATATCAGTGTGGCAATTTCTCAGAAAATTAAGAAACAACCTTCGTCAAGACCCAGTACTACTACTTTTGGGTATATATCCAAAGGATGCTCAATTGTGCCACAAGGACATGTGCTCAACTATGTTCATAGCAGCACTGTTTATCATAGACAGAACTTGGAAACAACCTAAATGCCCCTCGACCAAAGAATGGATAAGAAAAATGTGTACTTCACCCTTTCCCTAAACTCTCCAGCCCAGGGCTGTGTTTCCCTTCTGCCAGCTTTCCAACATCTCTGATTCCAGTACAACCCAGACATCTTAGCTATACCAGTCTTGGTCTCTTGGTCTCTTGGCTCCAGGCTAGCTCCTCTCTTAGATATCTCTTGGTTCATTTTCTCCCCTTGTCTACCTCTCTTGTTCTCTCCACAACCCTCCTCTCATAAACAGTCCAGTCTGGGCCCTTCCAGATGTTTCTGGCTGTGTGTTCAATGATATCTATAAACCTTCTCTTCCACCACCTTGGAGTAGTCATGTCCTTTTCTTTAAATTCAATTATACCTGGCTAGGAGTTGGATCTCAGTTAAATTGGAGAAAGATGTCTATAAACATTATACAAATGCAGCCGAAGAAGGCCACAAGAGTCCCCAACTCGATGAATGAATTAGCCCCTGGCATGAGGCAAATTGCTAGGGGCTGAAGCTCTGGCTGAGATGCTGATGTCATGGGCATACGCTGAATCACTGAGATCAGGGAAGAGCAATTGTTCTCACGTCTCCCTCTCCCAGATCTGTGGAGATTATTTTGGGACTGGATATAGGAATTGATTTCAGTTTTTGAAAGTGGTGTTGGACTTTTGAAGAACCTTTCCTAGCGCATAAGTCTTTCTGTTTGACCTCTGTCTTAAGTCCTTTTCTCTGTATTAACAATTGATGTACCCTTCAACTTTTTGTAGAATTATTTTTCAAAACCAAGGGCTAAAATAAAATCTCTTTTACGCAAAAGGGAAGAAAATCTTCTGTATAGAAAGTTTTCTTCCTCTCTCTTTCTCTTCTAATATTCAGAATTTCAGGTTGTGTATATACGTTTCTACAGCTCTTTTGTAACTTTAGTTAGCCTTGTGATGGTGGTAACACCCACCTCTTCTAGAACATATGGCTTGCTACTTTTTTCCTGCACCTGCTGCATCCCTCAGTGAGGCTACAGCAGTGGGATGAGTCCTGCACTCTGTCACCTTGACACTCTGGTTGCTTTGGTTGAAGAACAACAGTAGAAGCAGGGTTGGGAGAAAGAGTTTAGTGATTAAGAACACTGGTTGTCCTTCCAAAAGACATCCCAGAACTCACATGGGAGTTTATCACCATTGCAGCTTTAGCAACAATGACCCTTTCAGATATCTACCTGCACCAGGGGCAAGTGGTACATAGATATAGATGCTGAAATGCTCACATAAACACACACATACACATACATACATACATACATACATACATACATACATACACATACACACATATACACACATACATACATACACATACACACATAAACACACATATACACACATACATACACATGCACACACTTATACATATATACACACATATACACGCATAATTTTTTATTTAAAAAATTTTTACTGCTATGGTTCGTTGTCTGGGCTTAGTGGTTCAGTCTCTGAAGTTTAGATTATTAAATCCCAGGTTTATCATATCTAAGAAATTAAGCCTCAAGATTTCCTTTTTCAGGATAATCTATAATCCTTTCATTGTTTTTCTTGTTTGGCCTCTACATGAGTTCTCCATTGTCGAGACTTTAATACTCTCTTTTCACCGATTACTGATGCTTTGTACTTTGTGGTATCCATGCCGCCATTATTCACTCTCTAGCCAGCATGTTCAGCTCCTTCTTGTTTCCTTTCAAATCTTCTATCACTATGTCTCTATGGGCTTCTGAGTTCTCTGTTTCTAAGCATATTAAAAACTTCTGGGAATAAAATATGTTGCCTAGCACTAAAGTATCTTAGTTACTGCCCACTCGTACCACCTTACCATGTAAAAGCCTACTTCTCAGGACTGTGAGGTTTTCAGCAGCTATTTCTCTTGATCTCAAAGCTATTTAAAAGGGTTGAGCATTTGTGAATGTTACTGACTTGTTTATCTCAATGCATTTGGATTTCTATAACAAAATGTCATCAGCCCAGTAGCTTAAAACAGATATTTAGTTCTCTCAATAGGAAGGGATACAGAGTCAACCATCAAAGGCACCTGTATATTTACTATTTGAGAGGAATCAATTTTTTTGTTGTTCAAGATTGGCCTTTCTAACTATGCTCATATAGATAGCATAAGGAGCAAAATAGCTTTCTGGAACACTAATCTCATGTATGAGAACCTTGACCTCATAACAAATGTACTAACTTTGCAAAGGCTCAGACTCTTACCATCACTTGATTAGTGACTAGTATCAGGATAGACATTTGTAGAATGGTAATGTTTTATATCCAAACACGCAGATGGTTCAAGTAATGAATATCTGTTTATCTCCATTATTTTAACAAATTGTAAAATTATTATATTCATGTACTCTACACTCTCAGTTCCCTATTTAATGATATAGGCCATTCTCTTGCTTTATATTCTGATAATTAATTCAATTATAAAGTTTCTCAGCTGTGTTTTCAATTTAAAATATATTCAGTTATAAAGTAATTTAATTACATATTGTTAAAAATATTCTCAAAACTCACTGTGCTAGGAAATGCCTGAGGAACTTGCCTACTTCAGGTACTGTTTTGTACTAGGTCTGGAACACAGCTTAACACTTAAACTTCCCATGCCGTGGTTGACCTTCTGGGTCACTGACCACACTAATGCTGTCATAAAACACAATTTCAATTGTTCATTATTTTTTCTGGAAGTGTCTCAGAAAGACAATAGTACATGGCTGCCAAAAAATAGGAGCAAGATATGAGAATTGGGACCCCTGTTCTAGTCTCCTAAAGATCTGTTAACAACTAGAAGATTCTCCCAAGGAAATTTTTACTTCTGTACTCCTGTTCAAGCTTCCCCTGACTGCTGATAGTTCAGTAAAATGGTGGAGGCACTGTCCTGATCTGGCTATTCCTGCTTTCCTGGGCATCGCAAGCTGCATTTCTGCTCATGATTTTACTCTCCTGACTAATCACTGTCTGGTTCAAAATAAAAATCCCACGTCAATAACCCTTTCTTTAACTTTTCAGAGGCATGTTTATCTTATAGGAGAAAGATGAACAAGCCAAACAGATTGAGTTTTACCTCTTTCATGAACCCTGCCTTATAGATCTTACTGTTTTTACTTCCTCTTACATATCCAGCATACTCTGTACCTTTAATTACTACGTATTTTTGTTCCTGGTATTTTCTTATCTCCACAGACAGTTGCATTGTCCTAGTTTTGGTTCATTTTCTATTTAACTTAAAAGAATTTTTCCCTCCTTCAGGAAACTTAGCAAATCATTCATCACTTACAGTTATCTTTCCTTAGCATGTACATGGTACAGACAAAAAATTAGCAAATGTTTTGTATTTAGTTTCTTATACGCCTTGTGTGCCTTCTTCAAAGAGAAGAACAATTTTTCAAGTCACAGATCTTCAATCCTCGACTTACATAGCCATATAATTTATACACATTAAATGGTATAACAGATAAATAAGTGACATGAATGTAGATTTTACATATCTGCACTATTAAAATATTAGTTTAAATATTACCAACTATACAGAAAAGTGGGAATATAAAACTCATTACTTTAATCTGTAGGTTCAAGCTACCAAAACTAAGAGAAAATATTTGTTGCTTTTTAGACTACTCTAGGTATAAAGTTTTAGTCCGTCAATTCAAGAAAAATAATGCAGCGAGACAAAGCATTTGAAAGACAGGGCATGAGAACATTTGGAGGAGGAATGTCAAAATATTCAGTGGGAAAATAGTCTTCAACAAGTAGAGCCAGGGCAAGTGGGTATTGGCATGCCAAAGAATGGAGGTGGCTATTATGTAACTCAGAATAAATCATACGTCTCTGCGTATAAGGAGTAACAGAATTATACAGCTTTTGTGGCCTGGGACAAATAAATGGTTTCTTAGCTATGACTCCAAAAGCAAAATAGGAAAAAGGTGAGTTATTCAGATGAATTATATATAAGCAAATTTCTTAACTTATGATTCAGAGAGCATAATCATAGAAGTAACTAGAAACTCAAAGAATTGGCACATGTGTCTGGAAATGATCATACCTGCTAGGTGCTTAGTGTCTAGTATGCACTATGAACTTTTATCATTGAACAATGTAAAAGTAACTAAACTGAAAAATGGTGAAAAATTTGAATCCACATTCCATCACTGTGTGTGTGTGTGTGTATGTGTGTGTGTATGTGTGTGTGTGTATTAAGAGACAGCTGTCAGTAATTTGGAAAAATATTACTCATAACTGACATGAACTACTACTTGGCTCCTAGGATAACTATTATCAAATTATAATCATAGTATTGGTGCAGTTTTGACAGGTTTTCAAAGGGTAAATCATGAAGCTATCACATGATCCAGCAACTCTATTTTGAGGTAAGTCTACAAATGGGAAACATGTGTCTTGGTCAAAATTTAAATAAGGATGATCATGGCATTGATATTCATAATACCCATGCAATAATAACAACCAATGAGCCCTGACGTTTAACTGCTAAACAGATAAACAAAATGAAATTTATGCACTAGAATATAATTCTGCCATTGAAAGGAATGAAGTGCTAACCTTGCCTTACATAGTCTAAGATAATATATTGATGATGCTCGTATGATATCTTAAAATATTCTAAAGTGAACACAATACAATCACTAAATAGAAAATCAAAGTAGTAAATTTAATGACTGTGAACAACAGATCAATGTTAATGGAACAGTATTATAAAGATACTATTAAGTCACAATAAAGTTTGATAAGACTTCAGACATCTAGGAAAATTTCCATATATGTAAGCCAATATCAGGTGGTAGAGTATGGCTATTAATGTGTATGCATGTATCAAAGAATGATTAAGCAAATTGCAGAGGAGGTATATTAGACTTTATTGCTAAGACCAAATTCCTGAGAGAAAATAAATAGTTAACTAAAAGAAGAAGGCTGACTTTTTCTGAATTTTTATCTTGAGGTTCTCTGCCATGTGCCTTAGTTGACTTTGAGCCCTGTTGAGGGAGAACATTGTACGTGAAGGCAAGTGGGAAAGATCACCTCATTTGTGATCTACAGAAAGCAGAAAGAGACAGAATGTGGTGGTCCAACTTTTAAAGAAAGACTTGTGTTTTCAGTGACCTATTTCCTCCAGGTAGACACCACCTTCTTTCTTGACATTTATTGGACTGTTATATTTTGAGAATTTTGTGTATGAGTACTTCTTTAAGCCATTTCTAATTTGTACTTTCCCCCTCCAACATCTCTCAAGCCAATTTCAAGTACCTCCCAACTTCATTATCATGTCTTCTTTAACTACTATTGTGGATGTATTCTGCTCAGTCCGTTTAGTGTTTCTTTTATATGTGTGTGTGTTTGTGTGTGTGTGTGTGTGTGTGCGTGTGTGCACACGCGCGTGTGCGTGTGTTTAGGGATGATCACTTGGGGAAAGCTGCAGACAATTAATGGCTTCTTAGGGATTTTTTCCAGGGATATTCCACCTAGAGGTTGTACAATACAAAGTGGAACACACCTTCTAAAATTTTTGATACCTCCGTAAAACCTGTATGAAACCAAGTACTCAGTATGTGAAAAGATAGAACATATTTTCATGCAAATGGCCAGAAATATGATGGTAGTGTATTAAACACTGAATAGAGGAAAGAACTAATGAAAGAAGAAGGGAGTGGTACACAATTATCAAAGGACCATAAGCATAATTCTTCCAGACTCTTACAGAATAAAAGAAAAATTGCTAAGCGAGTGAGACAATCCATTAGAACTTGAAAAGGATAGTTATAAGGATGAGAACACAGTCTTGCAGAAGAGCATGGTGAAAATTCATATGGGAGATTATTATAGCTTTACTAAAGATATGACATCAATACTGAAGAGAATACGGAAACTGTTTTAAATGAAAGAGTCAAATGAATAGTAATTGCTAGAGAAAATTTTAGTATTTAGTTCAGGTAAGAAATTTATTCATGCTATTTCCAGTCTCAGGAATTAGTCATGATTTCAGAAAGATTCTCTTACTTCTTTCTATATATGACATAATTATGAAAAAGTAATTTTACATACATTCCTTTTTTCCTACTTCTTAAAATTCAACAAATCTAAAAAGCTCCCGAATTTTTTGCAAATTCTTAAATGTAATTAAAAAATAACATCATGTTGTGACTGATATGATCTCCTTTTACTACAAATTAATAATAATTATTGTGTTTATAACTAATTCATGTAGTTCATTTTAATAGGCTCCAGGTAAATTTCTGAGTGTTGTGAATAATATAGCAATAAACAAATAAATCTAAATATCTCTTTGGTCCACACTCTCAGTTTCATTTAGAAATATACCCAGTAATAGGTTAACTGAACTAGGTATAAAAGAAAGTATTTCATGATTTCATACATGGAGAACTTAAAATCATTGACCCATAGACTTGGAAATATAATTATGATTGAGGGAGAGGACGAATATATCAATATGTGATTAAAAGAATACAATACGGGAGAATAATAGCTCTCTAGTGATCTATGTCAGAGCAAAAAATACGTGTGTGTGTGTACAAGTGAGTGGTATGTGAGAGATATGGAAAGATATATATTCATATACATATTCATATATGTATATATATTTTCTTCAACAATGTAAATATGGTAGATGATAATCCATGATAAAATAATAATTATATGAGGCAGAATAGTAGTACCGTCAGGGAGATTTAATCATTCCACAAGTATAATATATATATATTCAGTACACTGTGTTACATAAGATATAATAACAGAAATATCTGTTCATTTTTATAAAAAACTCAAAATGTTAATAAATGCAACTCTATGCAGACATGGATACTAAGGCTTGAGAGGTGGGTCAATGAATTTTGGATAATTTTATTTTATATATTTAGTTTAAACATAACTACATAATTGCCACATCCCTCTACTCTGTCCAACCCCTCTCATGGACCCTCTTCTTTCTCTATCCTGAATTCATGGTGTATTTTTCTTAAGTTGTTATTGTTAAATGTGTGAGGTGTGTGTGTGAGAGAGAGAGAGAGAGAGAGAGTGTGTGTGTGTGTGTGTGTGTGTGTGTGTGTGTGTGTGTGTATGTGTGTGTGTGTGTGGTTATAGGCATAAATTTAGCCTACTCAGACTGTCTAGTGCTATTTACATGCAGATGTTTTCAGAGCTAACCACTGGTATTTGATAACAACTAACAGTCACATCACCAGAAAGACTATTTCTCACCTTCTCGATATTAACTACTTGCCTGTTGTGATGACTCTACTTGGTTTTTAATTTGAACAATATCTATAATTAATTACAACTCAAATGTCTGGGTATACTTTTGATGGATTTTCCTTTGTTAATATTTATTTGCTTATTTTACATCCTGACAGCAGTTTCCCCTCTCTTGTCTCTCACAGGTCCTGCCCCCCATTTTCCCTCTGTTCCCCCACCCAATCCACTCCTCCTCCATTTCTATCCAGAAAAGGCAGATTTGCAATGAATATCACGAAAACATGGCATATCAAGTTTCAGTAAGATTAAGCACCTCCCCTTGTTTTAAGGCTGGGCAGACAATGGCGTATGAGGAGTAGGGTCTGGAAAAAAACAGCAAGAGTCAGAGATAGCCCGTCTCTCCCTGTTAGGAGTTCCACGAGAAGACCACACTACTACACTTGTGTAAAATATATGCAGAGTGCTTAGGTCAGTCCCATAAGGCTCCCTGGCTGTAGATTTTGACTCTGCGAGTTCCTCTGAGCCCAATTTAGTTGTTTCTCTGGGTTTTCTTGTGGTGTTGTTGACATTCCTTGTTTCTTACAATCCTCTGCCCCTCTCTTCAGTAGGATTCCCCAAAGTTGGTCTGACGTTTGGTTGTGGGTCTCTGCATCTGTCTTCATTAGTTTTTGGATGAAGTTGCTCTGATAACAAGTGGGCTAGGCACCAATCTCAGCGTATCCCGTAGGCAGGACAGACTGTAGATTGAAGATTATGTGGCTGGCTTGGTTTCCCAATCCTTCCACTGAAGTCTTAGGAGATGAGTGTTCAGACTTGTATCCTGTATTGCTAGGTGTTGGGAGCAGTGAGACCCTAGATCCTGAATTTCTTGTAATCCCCTGATCTGAGTGCCTACAGCTGCTCTGAGCACGAGACCTTCAGGAGTTCCTGATGGCAGGAGAGTAGTTTCTGGTGGGTTTGGGTGGGGTGTGGCTATCTCTATATAATCTGCCCCTGAACACAATAAAGGGGCATTCTTAGGGAATTCAAGGATGACCCATGTCGCTGTCACTCTCTCTGTGTGCGTCTGTGTATTTTAACCTCCAGCCCCCTTGCCCTAAGCTCGTGAACTGGGTGCCAGCGCACAGAGTGCAGACACGGGGGTGTGGTGCTCCGTAGCTAGGAGTCTGAGCTTGGGTTGTTCTTATAGATTCCTGAGAGTTTCCATTACCTTTCAGGTTTCTACCTGACCCTGAAATGCTCCGCCTTTCCAGTCATCTCTTTCCATAATTCTCTCCTTTCCCCCATCTGATCAGATGTTCCTGTCCTTGCCTGTCCCCAGTCCACCCACGAATATTTTTTTCTCTTTCTTCTTACCAGGAAGATTCAGTGTCCCCCTCCTTGAGTCCCCCTTGTTATCTACCTAAAGACCCAGCTATACCCCTCTTGGGTACATGTATATACCCAAAGGATCCTGCTCAGCTATGTTCATAGCAGCTTTATTCATAATAACAAAACCTGGTAACAACCTTGGTGTCCCTCATCTGAAGAATGGATAAAGAAAATGTGACACATTTACACAATGGAGTATTACATGGCTGTTAAAAACATTGACATCAAAAATTTGCAAGCAAATGAATGAAACTAGAAAAAAATCATCCTGAGTGAGGTAACCCAGACCCAGAAAGACAAACATGGTGTGTATTCACTTATAAGTGGATATTAAATGTAAAGCAAAGGATAAGCATGCTAGAAATCCACAGAACATAGAGAGGGATTTTCTTTTTAATTAAAAAAAAAAATACCACCTCTACTCTGGGTCCATCTCTTGGTGGCAGTCTATATAAGAGACATGGAAGAAGGGAGTTCTTTGTTCTTTATTTGCTGGCTCTAGCACTTGCTGCCAAGTGCAGCCCTTCATTGGCAATAGAGCCTGTGTCTTCATCACTCTAGAAAGTACTAGAGACCAGCTGAGTCATTCAGCCTTGTGATCTGAACAACTAACTACTGGATTCTTGGACTTTTCCTTGTTGGAGTCATAGTTATACTAGCTTGACTATAGTCTGAAAGACACTAGAACAAATAAATTTCACATTTATAGGATATATATATATATTATATTAATTATATATAATGAAAAGGAGAGAGCTGAGCAAAGAAAAATACAAAATGTACAGTTAAAGGAGAAAAAGTGTAATTTTTTTTATTATTTGAAAGTCTGTCACCCAGCTCCGAAATGAATACAAGGAGACTTATTCTTACTTATGAATACCCAATTTTACCTTGCATGGTTTTTAGTCATTTTTTTCTTAATTTAAATTATCGCATCTATTTCTGTCTCTGAGCTTTTACCTTTATTCTAATATTCCTTTCTTTGCTTCTTACTCTCTGGCTGGGTGGCTAAGTGGTTAGGTGGCTGAGTGGCTGGGTGGGTCAGTGGCTAGACCCTGAAATCCTCTCTTCCTTTTCTTGCTTCCCTCTCTTCTTTTTATTCTTCTATTTATTTTCTCTGCCTGGAAGCCCCACCTATGCCTCTCCTGCCTAGCTATTAGCCATTTGTCTCTTTATTAAACCAGTTAGGTGTTTTAAACTGACAAAGTAACACAATTTCATAGAGTTAAAGAAATATGATATAAAAGAAAGCAACATATCTATGCATCATCAAACAAATATTCCACAGCATAAATGAAAGTAACACTTCAACCAATACTCCACAACAAGAAAATTGACACCAGGAAGAGCAATGGAGCTAAATCTTGTGTTCAAGGAGGTAAACAGAATAAAGGAAAGCCTGACAGACATTAAATGGAATAAAGGGAGTGGTGACCTCTGGGCAATGTCTCTCTCAGCTAATCTTATCACTTGTGGTACACACCTTTGATTCCAGCACCACAAGCCAGCAGTTTGTGGCTAACTTCAAGGCCAGCCTGGTTTACTGACAGAGTTCCAGGATAATAAAGTTTGAGCACTGAAAGAAACTATCAAAAATAGAACGCTGGTGAAGGTGTAATTGAATGTGGTGGTCATGTTCCAGCCCAGCAAGAAGCAGAACTTGGCAGCTTGTCATGTGGTCCCGGCTTTAGATTCATGGGTAGACAGAATAAGAGCTTCTGAGGCTAGGTGTGTGGCAAGAGTTTCCCTGCATGGAGGCCCAGGAAGGCCATTGTGTGAAGCTGTACAGGTAAAGTCTGGATTGCCTTGGAAACACCAAGATGTTAGTGATGCCAGAGCCATGGGTTACTTGCCAAAGAAAACTGCTAACAGAGAGTGGAACCAGCCCAAGAGAAAGAAGTGTTGCAGTCAACAGTGTTGAAAGGAGTTGGCGATCAGGAGTGTTTTTTATTTTTTTATTGTTTTTATTCTTTAAAGATTTTTTTTTTATTGAGAAAAAAAAATTTCCTCCTCCTCCCAGCCTCCCACTCCTCCCACCCTCCCCCCCACTCCTCTCCCCCTCCCTCTCGAGTCTGAAGAGCAGTCAGGGTTCCCTGCCCTGTGGAAAGTCCAAAGTCCTCCCCCCTCCATCCTGGTCTAGGAAGGTGAACACC
>NC_022028.1:13796963-13801439 GCF_000317375.1 Microtus ochrogaster | reverse complement strand
AGTCACAATCCAGCTGGCCTTGGTGAGCTCCCAATAGATCAGCCCCTCTGTCACCGTGGGTGGGTGCACCCCTCTTGGTCCTGACTTCCTTGTTCATCCTCTTCCTCCTTCTGTTCCTCATTGGGACTTTGGGAGCTCAGTCCAGGAGTGTTTTTTAAATTGATTTTATTGAGCTCTACATTTTTCTCTGTTCCCCTCTCTGTCCCCTCCCCTTCAACCCTCTCCCATGGTCCCCCTGCTCCCAATTTACTCAGGAGATCTTGTCTTTTTCTACTTCCCATGTAAATTTAGATCCATGTTTGTCTCCCATAGAGTTCTCATTGTTGTCTAAGTTCTCTGGGATTGTGATTTGTGGGCTGGTTTTCTTAGCTTTATGTTTAAAAGCCACTTATGAGTGAGTACTTATGATAATTGTTTTTCTGAGTCTGGGTTACCTCACTCAATATGATGTTTTCTAGCTCCATTCATGTCCCTTCAAATTTCAAATGTGTCATTCTATGATGCTTTTCCTTTTGATTTTACAAGATATTCCAATTAAAGGATGCCCATGAATCTCAGGGGAGACTTTAGACTTTGGACATCTGGAGAGGGTTGAGACTATAGTAGACTATGGGGACTTTTAAAGTTGGACTTAGCGCAGTCTTGCATTATGTTATGGTTATAGTCTATGGGGGCCAGAGATTTAAATGTGGTTTAAAGAAAACATAACCCCTAAGTTCATAGGGAGGGGCACTATTAGAAATTATAGCCTTGTTGAAGTAGGTGTGGCTTTGTTTTAAATGCATGACTACAAAGTGGGCTTTGAGGTCTCTGATATTCCAGTCAGGCCCATGTGGCAGTCTCTCCCTGTTGCCTATGAATCCAGATGTAGAAAACTCAGCTACCTCTTCCAGCATCATACAGGACACTATGCATCCCATCATGATAATAATGGACTAAACCTCTAAACTTTATGAAAGCCCCAATTAAATGTTTCCTTTATAAGAGTTGTCATGATCATGGTGTTTCTTCACAGCAATAGAAACCTTAACTAAGACAATATTTCATTGCTAATTATCTTAACATTGATCATTTGATAAAAATAATGTTCTAGATTTCCTCATTTTCAGCCTCTCACATATATGCATATGTGTGTGTGTGTGTGTGTGTGTGTGTGTGTGTGTGTGTATTTTTGAGCATACTCCTTATTCCTTATCAAACTTGGATCATTAGTATTATTTATCCATCAATAAGTCTTTTACAATAGTTTTTCTAACATGTTCACTAAATAGTGATTTAATTCTTCCTAATTCAACAGATGACATTCAAATATAAGAAAGAATTTAGAGTTTCTTTTCAGTATTTATATCACATTAGAAGAATATATTTCCATTTTTGATAGTCTATAGTCATTTCTACAATAAAAACATTACGTATAAATTGTCCTGTATTCTGCTAGTAAGGGCCATGTTAAACTTCTCACATGTTATTTATTTAGACACAAATCTTTCCTTGCGCGTTATTCTATTTTTTAGATGAATTAGGTTTCATTGTCTTATGTCTTTTTATAACTAACACATACACTAAAATTATTTAATCTTCTCGCCTTCCTAAATAGTCGCTAGATAAACACTATAGATATATCTATCATTTTAACCAAACTATTCCTTATAATAAACTGCAAAAATACATGTTTATGAGGCCATTTATGTTCTGTTGAGGAGGGCCACTCTTGTTCTGTATAGGTAGGTGTTTTATGCCTGTAATAATAAATATGAATGGGTGATTTGAGATCTTCATTAATGTCTACATGATTGTATATTCATGTTCTAATTCAATGCATAGCTATGAAAAATAATTAATCCCTTTTTATAGACCTAAAATTGGTTTCAATGTGTTCCTGTGTGAAGAAACAAAATCATGTTCCCATATCCTTAATAAGTAAAATCAGAGTTCCCATTGAGAATATTAGGAAGCCAGAGAGATTAATTTTGCTATATTTATTAAGAATGTATATTCTGCACATTTTAAACAGAATGGAAGGGATATTGAATTTAATAGAAAATATAATGGTTGGAGATATGAAGCAGAATAAAATAATGTAAAGTGACCAGGACATTAGATATTATAAGGACTATAGGAAATTATGAGGAAAATAGATATTATAACAAGCTAAGCTTATTGTACTCTGGTCTAATTTTAACCTTTTTAAAAGTCTGTATTTAAACACTTAAGGTAGAAATTTACCATGTATATAATATTTGTGCTACAATAGTCAAAACTGAACACATTCTTCAGCTCAAATTTTCAAACTGTGCAACAATGTTTCTTAACTAGATATTTGCATTTTTTTAACCAAAGTTTAATTCATTAATCTAATGGACTGAGTTTTTTTCCCTCTCTCTCTCAGGCATATTGAATATAAATCTTAATATATGGATGCTATTGTTATAAAACCAGATAAAATATTTAATTGATGCTTTATTAAAAATATTTATGAAAAATATGATTACTTAACTTTATATGAAATATTAGTGCTTGTATTGAACCCTAAGACAATGCTGGTAAGATTCTGGCTTAGCACACATAATGTTAGTTTCAATCTCTAGCATGACCAAAAAAGGAAGGAAAAAAGATTATTCATTTGTTAAGCTCTTTCTCCTTGAAATTTTACAAGTTTTTTTTTTTTTTTTTTGCCAGCTCTTGGCAGAGTTTAGAATTTAGTCAATCAGTGCAAAAATTCTTCTGAGTTCTTGCAGAAATTCTGTTGTTTATTAACACAAGACCCATATGCTTTAAATACTAAGTGTGAGAAGGGAAAATTATATCTCTGGATAATGTAAAAGTTGTCCTTGAGTCTCATTGGGGGGAATGCAGGACATAGTACTGAGTTTATTGACAAGAGTACCATTTAAATGTAGTTCATATTATTATAAAGCTTTGATTCAGTAAAAATTTTGATACATTATTTATGGACTTACAAGCTATTTATAAGTAGATATAAAAGTGTCAACATTAAGAAACAAGTGACATGTATCCCATGCTATTTCATAGATGAACATAGAAGAGTAGTGAGAAGAAGAAGGTAAGCCAAAGTGGGGACTAGGGGGCCGGAGAGAGAATCTGAGGTGAAGTGAGAATAAAGTATAACAGTATACATGTCTGGAAATCTCACTGCAAAAATATTACTTGTATTTCAACAAAAAATCATAACAATTTTAGAAACCAAAGACTTGAAAAGAGTATTTAATAAAATGGAAATTTAGCCAGCCATTTATGATTTGAACAGTTCTAATCTTACCAGGCTTGCTGGGTATTTTTTCTGCAGTGTCAGAGCCGTGTGGTGACTGTATATTAAAAAGAATGCCTTGCATGTCTTTGACTTCTTATTGAGTTCCTTGAGTGTGGAATGCTGCCCGTGAGCAAATGGACCTACTCACATTGTGCTCAATGCTTACATCGTTCTAATAAATTACATCTACAATTGAAATTTTAAAGAGTAATTTCTCCAGGCAGAAATGGCCTATATGGTCAGAACTGTTTTATGTGTAAAAATTAATGTCTGCTGGGTATCACAAGAAACAAAATATTATAAGATTGTTAGATGAAAAATAAAATAATAAACTAAACATTTGATCATGTCAAATTTATAGACAGTGTGTGCTGACTTAGTATTAAAAATTGATATATTAGGCTGAGGAGGTGAAAGCATTAGAAGTCTTCTATGCCTTCTATGTTCCATCTGGAGATGGGTATTTCACACTTCTGTGCACTTTTTAAAAAGTATTATGTCATATTTTTTCAAGATATGGTGATGATGTTACACTCACCAATCCACACCAATATGGTTGCCTGAACCAAACCAACAAAGTGGATAACTGTCGATATTCCAGCACAGACGATAGAAAGGCTCAGAAGGCGTCACCCCTGGCTGATGAGCTATCACAGTCTATGACTTCCTTGGGAGGGAGAATTGGTTTTCTTTTTGGAGGTCCTACAGCAGGACTGAGTTCCCTTGTGCAAATGAGATGGTGGGCTACTTTTGGCACTGTGCCATGGTTGCATGAGTTTCCAGGGTTATATGAGTCACCCTGTTCCTTTCAGGCAGAAATGCTTCAAGTCAGGGGAACTAGTCACACAACACCATCTGGTTAAACCAAACAGGCTTGGAGGTAGTCAGAGATCCATTCTGAGCATGGGAGTGATAGGGTTCAAAGTACACTCTGTGATGTCATTGTGCTTTTTTTTTTTTTTTTGATAAGGTAGGTCTAGAGGTTCCAACTACAAGCCCTGTCTGGGGTCAGTAGGTTTATTTCTGCCCGGTTCCAAGATTTTTCTGTGATGGTAGCTTGGAGCAGTGGCAGTTAGGGCAAGGGTGGGTTTGGCTGGTGTCCTATGCAGTTTCAGAAATTTGTTTTCATGTACAGACATGGATCCATGTCTCAGTCCAGCAGCAGAACTCTAATGTTGATGGAGGAAGGTCATTGGTTAAAAAAA
>NC_022028.1:13790958-13796613 GCF_000317375.1 Microtus ochrogaster | reverse complement strand
AGAGTTAGCCGAGAAGAGGCTAGATAGAAATGGGCCAAGCAGTGTTTAAATGAATACAGTTTGTGTGTTGTTATTTCGGGGCATAAGCTAGCCAGGCGGCCGGGGTGCTAGGGACGCAGCCCCGCAGCTTATATTACTACATAATGTGGCTGTTTCTTTGGATGCTGCCTCTTGCACCTTCTTTTACTTATTCTTCTGCTCTTCCAAATTTAATAAAGAAACTCTCCAACTAGATCGTTAGGATGGTTATGGCCAAACATGTGATCTTCCTGTAGACTTACAGAATAGATTGTGTCTAGTGGCTTTTGTCATTCCCCATTCTTGTCTTCAATTCTATGGTAAATAACTTTCACTTTGTTGTCAACTAATAAAAAAACATATGAATTAGCTTGCAGAAAAAGCTAGACCTATTGAAGACAGAAGTGCAGAGACTAGAGGCCTAGATACAACTCCATGTTTCAGGAAAAAAAGCAGATGACAGACATACTGGGTTTTATTTTGAGGATTCTGAACTTAGGTTACAGAGTCACTTCCAGCTCCCTTCCTACAAGTATCCAAGGCTTGATCTCTCCTCTCCAGAAGGTAAAAGCCTAGCTAGAACTTTGGAACATCGGTTTATGCACCAAACACTCTGCTTTTTAGTTTCATTTTTTTTATTAGTTCGGTGTGTGTATTCTCAATGGTTTATGAGTCAGGTAGGTATAAGAAGGATGTTGGCTTTGTTAATTTTCCTTCACTTCCAGAAGTCTTAAAAGAGGAAATTCTTTCTTTTGTCACATTCATTATACTACTGAAAGGGGAAGTTATCCTTTAGAATTTTAAAGCATTTACATTAGAATTAGTTGCTAGCCTACTCCATTCACAGACTAATGCCTCCCTGGTCTGGTTTTAAAGTTTCTGTTGCTTCCTTAGACAACATCCCATTGTATCATTTACTGTTATCATTATTGCTATTGTTATTATTAATTTTAACATAGCTGCATGGTGTATCAGTTGAGATATCTTAAGACCACATTCTCTTGAGAAAAGTCTTTATCGTGAAAGTGGTACTTCATTCTTAGGAACTGTGGCTTCAGATAAAGAGATCCAACACCACCAACAAGGAATGGGCTTTAACAGGTCACCCCGAGTTTTACAATTATGCTAGAGAGACAGAATATTTTAAATAACAATTAGTGTTCTAGGCTTCCTTGCCTCAGCATAGCATGTTTTACTGGCTGTCATTTGATGTATCACTTCCTTTGTCATGACATGTTATAGGCAATATGTAAAGACAGAAAATAATAATAGTCTGATGACTGATAGAATTGTAAACGATTGCAGAGGGGATAATAATATTTCATCAATTATGTTTTATAATGTCAAATTTGAAAATTATTTTAAATTAGAAAATATAATACTTGGATAATGACTGAAGGCTGTCACTACAATCAAGTTTAAGAACGGTTAAAGAGAGATGCAATATGCACTTACATAATAACCCCCCAATATTGTAGTTAAATCTTTCTTTTCATAGTTATTCTACTATGGGTTCTAGTTGGATGATAAATCAGCAAAGCTTAAAATTTATACTTGCTTTGAAAACAGTTTAATACTTACATTTGCTACCGAGAGTCTACAAAGATGACCCTTTCAAAGGGAAAGAAGAACAAAATATGTATTTAATAATTCTTTAAACTTCTCTATTCCCTTAACCTCTGGCCTACAATTTCACAACTAAAAAGTTAGTATGATGAAAAGACAAATCATCTCAGTGCAGTTAAGTAGGTCAGACTGAACCTATTATATAAAACATGGTGTGGCTGACATTTTCACAGCATCGTAGTGCCCATGTCAAGGGATTTGGCTATAGCACTAAGCTTCAAAAGGGAAGAAAATTAATTTCCACTGGTATTGCTCTCAATCCAGGTATGCTCACATGGAAGAGAAAAGAGATTATGTAAAGAAGATGTAGAAATCAAGGGAAATAGAAAAAAATATTAGCTAATTGTCAGGATTCTTTTAAAGACTTTGTCATCCTGAATATGATGTTATCAAATGTATTTTAAAGGAAGCAAGAGAAGTGAAAACAAAAATGTTTATTTTTAAAATTAAGAGGAAATTATCATTAATAATATGGCTAAGGGGTGGGAGAGGTGGCTCAGCAGTTGAGAATACAGGTTGGTCTTCCAGATGACATGGGATTTGATTCCTAACATATACTGATGGCGCACATCATCTGTAGCTCAAGTCCCAGGAAATCCGATGCCCTCTACAGCCATTATAAACATAGTACACACATCCCTGTAATCAAAACCCCCTTACACATAAAGAAGATAATAAAGCTTAAAAACACTATAAAGATAACCTTAATATAGTTATGAAATCATAAATATTTTGTGAGTTTTTATACTCCTGATCTTTGTCCAAACTGTGTTTCCTATTTGTGATGGCTATTCTTGGTTGTCCACTTGAAGTACATTTGGAATTATCTGAACCCAAGTGATTGGATACACCTTTGAGGAACTGTTTTCTTAATTAAGTCATTTGATATGAAAAGATCTACTTTTAATCTGGAATTTTGGGGTGGAAAAATCTACCTTTAATCGGGGTCACACTTTCTGCTTATAGTCAATATGAAGGGCATGGAAGACGAAGCTTGGGCTCTTTGCCTGTTTGATCTTACTCTTTCTGGCACACCCATTCAAAAACTGGCATTAGAGCATATTTTGGGATTTTGGCTTATACTGAAAAACAGTTGATAAACCCCACCTCATGAACTGAACAACTACTGAATTCTTGGACTTTCCAATGGTAGACAACCATTGTTTGATTAGCTGGACCACAGTGTCTAAGTCATTTTAATAAACTCTCTCTGTGAATGTATTCATTCTACTAGTTCTGTCCCTCTAGAGAATCCTACTAATACACTAGTTTATATAAAATTATATTACTTCCCTTTTTCATATTCAGAAAAAGAAAAAATATAGCATTATTTTAAAGGGTATTCATGGCTACTATTTTAATTATTTGACATTAATTTTAGTTTGACAGTACCTACATTATAAAATACAATATATGCTCATTTTTATTAGTACCTACATTATAATATACACTATATGATCATTTTATTAAGGAAAACAATCAGCAGGCAGTGTGTTTTAACACAGTAGTAATCCTAATCCTTTAAATAAAAATCTAGAAAAATTAATGAGTTCAAGATTAGCTTTGACCACAAGTGAATACCTGTTAAAAACTCATACACATGTATATGTGTATATACATACATATATATATTATAAAATGATAGAACCTCTACCATAAATATGAAAAGTTATATAAACTAATAAAAGTAAAATAAAGCTTATCCATACAATCAACTCTAAGAAGTTTTTCAGAAATGTATGGATTTATCTAATAAACCACAAAACTATAGTTTGATAAAATAAAATATCATCAAGAGTTTTACAGAGAAATTGTTCAATGTGCTCATATTTACCTTGCAATCTTGAACTATTTATTCTCCCCCTAAAATAAGGGGACAGTAGCACTATGTTTACCTAGAGACCTTTGAAATAATAGTAGGTATTTAAACAGGTTTTAACAAGTTAGAGAGTGTTTTGTTAAAAGAAAACATCTATGCAGAAAATTTATGCAGTATAAACATGAACACAACAGTTCTGGCTTATTACACCCAGTCCCACATCCCTGAATAACATACAGTAAGTTAGACCTTGTAGTTGGATATTGACCTAAGATACATGTCTCTTGAATGTTCTAGAAGATAAAAACTAAATGAATTATTAACATTTCAATTTGATACTGAAAAGTGATAATATTGACTTTTAAAAAATAAAATTGTAATGTATTTTTGATTTTTTGAGACATTTCTACTGAAAATTTTTAGTTATGCTCCAACAGAGATTTTGGATAAATTTAGTATAATTAAACATTTAAACATTTAAATAAATTTGTATTTTGTGAAAAATTACTTATTACATAACAGTGAGAATATAAATATGTTTCACAACTTTGAAGATTTCACATATTCATTATTTTGTATATGTTGAAGGAAAATATTAAGCTATAATTCTAGGTGTACTTTAAGGAATGGTGAAGTAAACAAGTTTGATGTCAAAAAATGGAATAAACTTGTAATTCAGACGATTGATAACACACCTAATAAGCTTATGCAATGGGTTCATAAACATCATTAGTATCAGATAACAGCCAACAATAGTTTACAACTATTGTTGATATTTTTGATCTTAGTAATATAAAGCCTTGGAATAAGAAACTTATAAGAATCCATACACGTAAAAGCAAAGGAGTGGGATCTATAAACAGAAAGGTTAAAACAGAACTTGTGAACTTAGTATGCATTCATATTCACTTGCTTCAAACATTAAAATTAAAAGTAGGAAACCATCTTAGTTTATCTCTTTAACATTATTCTGAGTAAACGTTTTACTTAAATGTGTGAAAAATCACACTGAATTCTCAACATTTAAGTCAAAGGGTATAGGTTATTAAGAAATGGTTGATCACACGAGGTTATGGATCTCACTGTATGAAACAATTAGCTCTGCATAAAAAAAGTCAGCATTAACAACAACTAAGTTGTTCTACCAATATAAATCAGACCATTAAGTGCAGTCAACCATCAGCTACACAAGGTAATAGTCTCGACGGGATGGGTGCGACATATTTTTCTCTCCTGGAAGAATAATTAAATGCACATTTTCAGCTGCTTGAAGTTCCACTGTGGCATCTTAATTTAGGAAAGCATCTTTGAAACAGGGTAACTAAGGAAAAATATCTCTACAGTAAAACCAAAGATCATAAATGAAAAGTAGAGGGTCAAAATCATATACCACTTAAAAACCAGAGCTGTGTGATTACTTTACCTTCACACTAATTCTGGTAGTTTGTTGACTTGCATTAGACATCCTTCACAAGTTCAACTGGCTCAGTGTGGTCTGGATACTATGAAAATGTCAAGTGAAGATCTAGGAGTTCCTATGTTTGTATTTGTAACTAGATGTACTAAACTACGTGGACATGTAGCCTCTCATTAGTTAGCAGATTTTCTACTAGATCTTCTATCTCAGGTTCCTCTTCTATGAAGTTTCCTTTTGCTTATGACATAGGAGCATATGAGGCAAGGAAGCATAGTCCAGAGGTCAGGAGAGTTATTTGTCAAGGTCCCTGATCCTCTTTGTGCCATGAGCCATAAAATGTGTATGAATAACAGGCACACATATAAGACCTTTAGTCACTGTTTTTCCTGAGCAGAGATCAAACCTCGAACTTTATTAAGTTGTTCAATTTGCATTCTTCCTTAATGTGTCCGTCTAATACTGGGCTCACTGTCCTCCAGAATTTGTTTCCAGACAAAGAAGTTTGTTCATGCCATCATTTTGCTTCTTGAAATGATTATTTTGAAACTCATTTTAGAATTATTTTATTAAAGAGGAACTCATATATGAAACCTTGCATGAATAACAAGTGTTCAACCTGATGGTGTCCCACAAGTTGACCAAGGGAACCAACATCCAAAACAAAACATCTCATTACCTAGCATCCCAGGGATTCTTTGTGCCACAGCCTGTCTCTGTTTTCAAGGCTTAACGTTCTCTTGCCTTCTAATGCCAAAGTTCCACTTTTAAAAAAAAA
>NC_022028.1:13788932-13790858 GCF_000317375.1 Microtus ochrogaster | reverse complement strand
GGAATTGAACTCAGGACCTTTGGAAGAGCAGGCAATGCTCTTAACCACTGAGCCATCTCTCCAGCTCCCAAAAGTTCCACTGTTATTTTAGTTGAATTAAATGGAACCAAAGAGTGTATACTTTGTTAACTTTGACTCACTGTTGGCCCGAGGAAACCTTTTCTTATTCGTTCATCCCCTTTTTTGCATAGTATTTTGTTATCCTTCCTATATATGTAAAAAGAAAAGATGGTTCACTAGAAATCTAGAATTATTTCCGTTCTTTTGTTGATTGACAGGCACATACTTAGCAAACTCTTTGTTACTAAACAATTTCTTTCAAAATAACTTCTGCTGTCGATAGATCCAGATACTCATTCTGCTGACTGTAGGTAGCACTTGGAGCAAGCTTTCCCCTGAGCTGTAAACCCCATTTGCCCTATTTCATCATTGTCTCGTTTCCATGGGGTTGTTTTAAAATTTCCTCCCTGAAGCAAGTATTTATAGTCTCTACTTCTCACTCGAGTCAACTCAAAAATAGTTAAGTAGTAGGCGGAATCCATCATAGATTGGACCACCTCATTTATTACTTGATGCAGACTCTATATCCAGATTCCAATATAAGTGTCTTTCTCCTCCAATCAGCTTACTTATGCAACAGCTCTCTTCTTTTGAAACACAGTTCAGTTTTTGTTTAAGGCACCATAACCTACAATATGTGATCCGCTCTCCAATTATTGCTTCCCTGATAACTACTGGAAAAAAATATATTGTGGAGTTTATCACTTTAGTAAAGCAATTATTTTGAATATTTATTAAACTATCAAATTATAATTATAACCATCAAATTATAATCATAAGGACTTATGAGATATTTAATAGTCTTTCAGTGTTACTATTTAGACTTTTCCTTATTTTTTAACACTTCCTTTTTTATTTCCCCAAGTATTTACATCTCACCCATGTCTTTTTATGTCTTTCCTCTTATCCACGTCTTTGTTCTATCTTTATCCATCGTCTGACTTCTCCCACAGTCTTCTAGATGGCAATGATTTTGTTATAAGCGCCTTCAAATCCATTTCCTTCCAATGTGTGTCTCTGAAACCAGAGATTAACTTTCTAACTGTTGGACTCCTCAGAAGGTGAAGAGTCACAGTCTCTTCTTTGCTAATTTTGCCTTCCCTGATTTCTATGGTGTAGCTTACTTGTTTTCCAAAAGAAGTTCCTGCCATTGTAAACAATCTAACCAAGAGAAGAAGAAAACCATATGTGGGAATAAAAGTGATATCTTGTCCTATCAACACACATAAGATCAGATAAAATTCTTTAACATTTTAAACTTATTGAACAATCACAAGGCCCTACATAGCAACAGTTCAGGAAAGTTAAGGGAATCTCTACCTAATGTATAGATCTGTCTTGCTTACTTTTCTATTGTTATGACCATGACTGAGACAACTTATAAAAGAAAATGTTTAACTTGGAACTTAAAATTTCAGTGGGTTTGAGCCCACAATTGTATAGCAAATGCATGGTAGCTGGAATAGCTGAGAGCTCATATTTTGATATACAAGAATGAGACAGATAGATAAAGAGACAACAACACCGGGGGTGACAAGTGAAAACTCAAAGACCCCCACCTCCCCAGTGACACACCTTCAAATAAGGTCCCACTTCCTAGTCCTTTCTGAACAATCCCACTAACTGGGAATCAAGTATACCAAGTGTAATGATTGTTGTGTCTCTTTAAGAGACAAGCCATCCCCCATCTGCTGAGGCAGGTTGATCTTCAGCTTCCTGCCTGAGCTCTCTCTCTTTCCTGTCTTCCTCTCTGAGAGGCAGCTTTGCTTCTGCCTCTCTCCCCACTTTTCCGCTTCCCTCCCTTCTCTGTCTCTCTCTCTCTGTCTCTCTCTCTGTCTCTCTCTCTGTCTCTCTCTGTCTCTCTCT
>NC_022028.1:13777769-13786480 GCF_000317375.1 Microtus ochrogaster | reverse complement strand
CCGTCTACCTCAATTAAGTTTTTTCTCTTCTTTTTCATGGTCCTACGTTTATCTCTCTCACACACATACATGCATATGCATGCACATATACACAAACACACATTGGTAGATATTTAAATCTATATTCCACATACAATATAAAACACATTTGTATCTCTTAGACTGGCTTATTTTGCTGAACAAAAGTAGCTTCAGCTGCATCTATTTTTCTATAAATATCTAATTTTATTTTTGGCTCCAGCTGAAAAATTCCACTGTGCACAGGTACGATATTGTTTCTCTAGTCATCTATTGGTAGGCAATTAGGCAGGTTCTGAAAAAGGACCATTGTGAATCATGTGACAATACAATAAACATGCATGCATTTGTACTTCTGTGGTGGTATGTCTTGGTGTCCTGAGGTACATAAATATATTAAAAGGTTAATTTTCACGTTAATGTTTCAGGGTTCAAATATGTATGTAAATGAAAGATAGAATATATTTATTTGCATGTATTTTTTTCTCTGTCTAGCATCCTTTTCTCTTCAAAATCATTTTGCAAAATGAGTATTTTAGAACTTCAACAGGTTATTCAAAGTCAGTTTGAAGATTGCTGGTGGAAGCTCAGGAAAAACTGACAGTTTTCTGTTTAAATGTGAGATCTTTGAAAGTATTGGAGTGAACTACTTTCTACCTCAATAAAGCTGTTGGAAATCCAACAAGCAGCAAACTAAAAGAGTAAATGCAGGCTTCCCATTCACTTGGACAAATGGCAACAGGGAAAAATAAAATCTTGGCTTGCTCTAAATTTTGTTAGGCAAGTTAGCATTCTCATTAGCTAGGAACCTCCGTTTGAACCCCATTAGTACGTTCAAGCATCTGGCCGTGTCTTTATTTTTCAGAGTACTTACAGGGGGCAAAAACAAATTAAAATTCCATTGCTTTGAAGATAAAGGGCATTGAGAACTGAAATAGTTTGCGTATAATATATCTTGGTCCTGTTTTTCCCTCCCACATTCCTTCCAGACTCTTTCCACCTCCCTATCTACCCAATTTCACTCTCTAGCTTCCTTCCACATTCTCTCTACCTCCTTCAATCTCTCTTCCTTCTTCTCCCTCCCCACTCTGCATGACACGACAAAACAAAGAAACAAAAAAACTGGTGGGAAAATATAAAAATAGAACAAAAAATGGGGAAAAAAGCCCATACAAACAAAACACAGAATCCATCTGGTTTGGGGCAACTACTCCCAAGCATGGGACTTGCCCTAGATTGTGGTTGATATACTCATTGACACTCCACTGAAGAAAACTGACTTTCATTTTCCAGAGTATATTTGCTAATAACCTATTGCTCCAAGGTGGAATTTGTGTACACTTCCCTTTCTTTGTGCTGGGATTTTGTCTGGTTTGAATATGTGCAAGTTTTGAGAATATTGTAACAATCTTTAAATTCATACGTGCATGAGCCTCGCTCTGCCTGTAAAATGCTATTTCCATGGAGACAACCAATATGTCTGGTTCTTATCATTTTTCTACCTCCTCATCTTTATTGATCACCAAGACTTATAGGAAGTACAAGGTTTTATAAGATACTAAATTTAGGACTGAGTGCTCCAAAGTCTCTCACTCTTTGCATGATTTCCAGTTGTGTCTGTGTTAATTACTATTTAAAAAGCTTCTCTGATGAGGATTTATTGATGCACCCATCTATGTGTTTAGCAATATTTATTAGGAGTCATTTATGTTCCTTTAGCAGAACAATAGTAATAAGTTTTCACTTAGGACCCATGACCTATCTATGCAATCTTGGGATCTTAGCCACTATAGTACTACTAAGTATGTGTTTGTTCATAGAGTGAATGAAAATGAAAAACAACAGCAATAAAAAAGTGGTTGGTTACTTCCATAATATAGGTGTAACTACTGAATTAATATATCTTATAATCACTATTGAACTAATGTATCTTGCGGCTAGGTTTCTGGCATAGGTCACAGTTTTGAGATAGTATTGATGATTACTTTTTCTTTTCTGTAGCATTCAGAGTACTTTTCACCACTACAAAGACTAGTCAAAGTTGTGAATCTTCAGTTGGACACCAGCTCTACTTCTCCATGTACAATGACATAATTAAGTTGTATCACTAACAATAGGTCTTTACCATCAGTTTATGAAGAGTAAACATTAACCTTCCCAGTGGGCTCTGATGTTTAGGAGGTCCCTTAATCCAATGACTCAATATTAAGCAATAATATGCAGGTTGTAAGAGGTAGTTAGTAAAAAGCCAGAAAAATAAGCCAAACAGCTTACAATTAATATAAGCCTTTGTGTGTTTATTTGAGGCTGTGAGACTGGGGAGGAAAGAAACTTCTATCTACACACGTTTAGATGTCATAGGCAAATGTCTCACTTAAGACACATACCTGATTAATTCTAGCACACACTTGTGACTGGCCTTCTTTCACTGAATTTTAATAAACAGTCTTCTGCAAGTGACCAAGGAAGATAGTCATCTCAAGTACAACTTGATTTTCAGATTTGTACTAATAATAAAATAGCAGAAAATACTTGTCCAATATAATTAAACATCAACCTCGAGTCCAGGAATCTCAAATGTTAAATGTTTACTGTAGTCTTTATTGTATAAACCGAGAATCTTAACTTACAACTCATTTGGAAATATAAAGGATCCAGAAAGGTCACAACAAAATTAAACAAGAATAAAAAAGAGGATTTAAAATTTCTAATTTCAATATTTATTATGGGAAATTGTATTTAAAGCAATGTTACATAGATGAATAATGTTACATAGATGAATAAATTAAATTTTAAAGAAAATGACGTTTTAAAAGAATTTCATGACAGTTCAATCAGATATACATGTATTCTTCAGAAAATGGTGGTAGGAAAAGTACATCTCTTCAAGCAAAAGAGTGTCACCAAATATCCTCTTCGTAAAATATGAAGTAGTTTCAAAGTATCCCAGAAACCTAAATGTCTGAAATCCTAAAACCCGAGATAGCATCATCAGTTACAAGTGATGTAAAAAAAAAAAGTGTAAATTGGACTTCTTCAAACTTAAATCACTTGCATTTCAAATGACATTTTCAAGTAAAAAGTCAATCAATAAATATAGAAAATATTGCAAATCATAAAATAATACTATCTATATTAAGTGAACTGTTAAAATTCAATCACAAAAATAAAATTTAATTTATTTTTATTCTTATTTATATTGTGTATATGAGTGTATGCCACAAAATTGCAGGTTTTTGTGTGGAAATTACAAGTGTTTGTAGGCTATCCAACTCATGTGCTCTGTCTTGAGCTCTGGTCCTCTGGCAAACAAGTGTTTTGAACTTCTATATTGTATCTCCAGACATATAATTCAGTTATTTTTTTTAAAGCATGGGAACTTAAATAAGTAAGAAGTATAAGCATGTTAGGAAAGTATTTAAGATTTTAAGCTTGTTATACTTAGTAATAAGGAAAACAATCTAAGACATATCTGGAAAGATCAGCAGATGAGAAGTGTGAAATGGAGGGAAAGCTGTGAATGTCCAGAAAGGAGACAAGCATGACACCAAGGACCGAGCCTTTTTAGTGGACAAGATGCAAAGGCATGGATAAGGACAGTGAATTAGACCAGGAGACAGACTGCACAGTGAAAATGAGGAAGTGACTGAATGTTTTGCGTGAAACCAGTAAGAATTTCTGAAGATTCAGAAAAAAACAAGATTGCAAGAAAATGATACAGCAATTTTATTAAAAACAAGACTTATTACATAACTATCTGTACTTATATTACCGAATTGTATAGCTTATGAAAAGGTAGCCTATGAGCAGTTACAAATAACATTAAATCTTCAATTCTTTATTCTTCACTTGTTAAGATAAGAAGATTGTTAAAATAAGATGAAAAACATTTCAATTGCTATGACTTCCATGGAAACCAGGAATGCACATGGTGCATACATGCAGGCAAGCACTCATATATTCAACATAAATATAAACCAGTGTTTTAAACAGTTAGCACTTATTAATATATAACTGATTTATCATTTATGAGTCTAAAAGAGTATTTTGATTTTTTTTGTTTTGTTTTTACAGTAAAAATCCCCAATACCGACTTTCATAGAAAGGAAAATTAGTTGAAATTCTTACTGATTGGACCGTTTATCTGACTTGCCTCTGGGTGATTTATTTAAATATTTGGGAATCTGCCACTCTTTGATGGTTAGTAAGAGACAGAATTAACCTCTGGCATCAATAATCTAAAAGCAAACATTTGCTCATGTCAAGTTTTGGTAACCTGCATGCACAATACATCCTGAGATGGGCTATCAGCCTCTCACCTGGGTCTTAAATTCAGAATGAGCCAAAGAAATGGAAAGTGGAAAATTCGCTCTTAATGAGACATTAGTCAGCTCAGGTGATTGGGGTGTTAGCAATTATATCAAATATCTAGATGCATCTTCAAACTGATTCTGTAGTTTTACTATGCTTATTTTGATGTCTATTGCATTTCAATCCTGGTTTTCCCAAAACAAAGAACAAGAATATTGCTGTATTTTAAGTACTTAAAAATCTTACTCCCTCTTGGCTCTAGTCTCTGATGCGAACTCAGTCAGTGGTAGGAAATGCAGTTTCATTGTTCATACCTCTTAATTTCAGGTTTGTTTCTACAATTATTTCAGAGAGCCTTGTTTAATTTACAACCATAAAACTGGTGGAGGATTGCATTAGATCTTCAGGAAGTCCATTCCTTGTTAATAAGCTGTAAATATAAAGACAAGGCAATAAACCTGACCCATTAATATATCACATTAGGAGCTAAATCCCAGACATTGAGAACAAGATCAAAAATACAGATTCTTTCTATAGGAAAGATAATTATAAAAGAACAAATAGTTAGGTTGGTAAAATATATACTTCCTTGAAGACAGGAATAGTTGATTTTCTAAAAGAGAAATGAAAATGAAACCAGAAGTTAGAAACATTCACTGGAAATTACGAGAGATGGTAGAGGGAAGACACCGACATGTTGAAATATTAAATCACACATAGGGAAAAACACTACATATTTTACCAGAAATTTATACATTCCATATACCTTTGGAATATTCTATGGTGACAACATATCCAATACATGATAGAGAAAGAAACAAATGAAATATTGTTTGAAAGAAGCATCATTGAGAGTTCAGATATGAGGAACTACAATTAAATAAAATCAATAAGATCAGAAAAAAGGATAAATTAAAACATTATTTTGAAAAAGTTAACCAATAAGATGTGATGACTAATCGATCCAAGTTGATGAAGGTGATATCAATGTTCACATCAATATTAGTTTTAATATTTTCAAAACCTCAAACAGAAGCAGGCAATTCTTCCATGTATATGTTTGGGAGGTCCCAGTAATAGAGGCTGGAAGCAAATTTTTAAACACTAATGCATCTCTTAATTGTTTCTATTATGAAAATACAAAGTTTTTCCTTGCATTCTCTCACAGTCACTCAATTTTCCTAATGTTCATTAATAGACTATCAGTAAAAGAACGTGTGTGTTTCTATTTTACTAAGGCACTTGCTTTCTTAGCAAATACCAGGTGCCTGTAACTCATAATTTGAGAATTGCTGCCTAATGCAATACAAATTCCTTTGAAATAGAGTAAGCAAGCTGCCACCTGAAAGCAAGTTAGACACCTTTCCACCTGGAACCAAACAATAATTTTAAAGCAAGGGAATAAAGTAACGCTTCTGATACTAAATGTATTAACACATTCTGTAGGAATTGATTCAACTTTCAAAAGTTCCTGACACTTAGGAAATGATATATTTGCTGTAAAAATCAAGTTCTTGTCATTCTCTGGGCTTTTGACCTGTTATTCAACACTAACTTCTTCAAGTCCTTGTTAGAATTACTTTGAATTCAGAAGCATCCAGGGGAAACTTTTCTTATTTCCTTTGAATCTTCTCATATTTACACAAGATATTTTAATTTTGTAATGGTCTAGAACTATATATGACATTACCCCCAGATAAGAATTCAAGTAAATTTGTCTTATTACATATTATCTTTATAATTATCAACTTATAGAATAACACAATGCAGGAAAATTGGTCACATTTGCAATGCCTCCAGTAAGTTAGATTTAATTAGTAAACTCCAAGGAACAGAGTACAGACAAAGTATGTAATTACACAAGTTGAGAAAAACTGAATACTGAAAACTGTATACACTCATTAACATGCTTGGACATTAGCAAATTATATTGATAATTTTCATAGTTCAATACAATATTTCAGTTCAATAACATTTTCATAAGATTCATAATTCCAGTGTAGTCATGAGAAACAACTAAACTTGATTGGGGTCAGGCCTACCAAATATTTAGGCAACTACCCTTAAAAGCAAAAACCCAATTTACAGAATCAAGAAGCTCACAGAACCTAAAAATGAATAAATTCAAAGAATGCAGGTTCAAACACATGATAATCAGCATGGAGAAGAAACAAGGTCATGAGAACAGTTATAGAGAAACAACTGGTTATGGATTTAGAAACTGACTGCAATAAACACAGACTTCTCATTAGAACCTGTGGAGGGTGGAAGGAAAGCCTAATCTACCACTAATAAAATTAGAGAAACCACTGTATCAGGATGTCTGACACAGCGTTTCTAAAGTGTCTGAGGTCATTCAAGGGCCTCCTGCACACCTCATCCCATGAAGACCTACATCCCTAAACCTTTACCAGGGACACTCAGCGCAGTTATCAGTGAGATAGCTGAAGGCAGAAGCTAGGTTTCCCTTGTTACAGGTTTCCAGGAATCTGCATCTGTTTCATAAATGAGCAGAGTGAGAGCACAGGAAGGGACGGGGACTGAGGCATTAAGTAGAGGAAGAGAGACAGTTCCAAAAACTGCACTGATAAGTTTACTAAAATTACTTTGAGATACAACGGCACATCCCACAAATGTTCACCAGAGTCTGACCACTGCAGCACCAGTCCTCATTATCAGAACCTCTGTATGGCAGAGAACGACGCCTTCCCACCTTCCAGGAACCAGAGTCTGAGCATTGCAGCACCAGACCTCATTATCAGGACCTCTATGTGGCAGAGAACAACGCCGTCCCACCTTCCAGGACCACACTTTAACTAGGGTGATTTCATGTGGGAACAGTCTGAACTCTAGACGCCTATTGTCTACGATGACTAGGACCCTGGCATGGATTGTTTTGCCTTTTTAACACAAATTAATGAATAAAATGAATTAGATGTCACATCATGAGTTAAATAAAGTCTTCAATAATGCTAATTTTGTTTTATAAGTAAAAAAAAGTTTTTAGAGACACTTGAAGCAAGAAAAAAACTCAAAACTTCAAGGAAAGCAAAACTAAAGGGATTTGGTGATAAATGCAGCATGGTGATCTGGATAGAAACAAAAAAAATTGTTATTGGTGGAAAAACTTGTAAAATAGGGACGTCTACAATTATTAGTACTTTGCCAATGTTTGTGTTAGTTACCCTTTTTCATTGTGACATGTTATCTAAGAGAACACTTAAGGAAAATGTGACTTATTTTGCCCCATGTTTCTTTATATTTCAGTTTACGTTTGGCTGGTTCTATTGCTCTTATGCCCATGGTAAAGCAGAAACATTATAGCAGAAGGGCATTGGAAAAAACAGATGCTCCTATTGTGGCATCCAGGTCACAGGGTGACAAGAAAGAGGAAGAAGATTAAAACCTTCGAAAGTACATTTTTTTACTTTCTCCAACAGCCAAACCCCTTAATGCCCATTCAGTACATAGTCATCAATGAACTAAGACATTGGTGAAGTTTAATCTAATCAATTCACCATAATACCTCATGTGTAGAGAGAGATTTTAAGACATGAGGCTTTTGATGGCACCTTGATATTAAATCATAGCATTCTACCCTTAACCTCTCTAAGATTCTTTTCCATCTTATAAAGGTGTTCAGTCCATCTTCAAGAGTACCCATGGACTTAACAATTACATAATTTCTCAAATTTTCAATTTTAAAGTGTCCTCTGAGACTAAAGTCAGACTCTAAACTATTAGTCCCTATGGGAGAAGAGGAAATCACAGAATCCTAAAATTCAGTGGTGCTATATAACCTACATTCCCATTCTAAAAGAAGAAAACAGCAAGGAGGATATAGACCAAAGCAATACTTAACATCCAGCGAAGCAAATATTAATCATATAGGCCAATGTCTACCATCTGAATCATATGGTAGTGTAATGGGATTTCTGAGATGTGCCGTGACATTGAAAATTGTAGCTCATGTGATCTCTCTTTTGGAACAGCACTGCTTGTTGGCCTGTGGCATTCCTTGGCAAAAGCTGTATATTTCAAAAATCTTTTACTTCCTATGGTTTCCACATCAGCTTCATTTGCCACAATTTTATGCATTCGTCTTTTAGGAGATTCTCAAAGATTGTGACACTATCACACATTGCTTTGAAACCTTGGTGAAAGCTTCGGAAGTAAGACGTCCATGTCACTGTAGCAAGGAAAAAGCCCAAGTAATGTGAAAAGATCCCAGAAAGAGTCTATCCCTCAAAGGTCTGTACTCAACGTGACCTATCTATCTAGTTAAGCTCTAATAAGTCACTCAGTATGAATTAATCAATAAATAAATTTATTGAAGAGAGTAGCATCCTCATGATGTTGGACTCTAGCGTCCAAACACCGAG
>NC_022028.1:13768720-13777049 GCF_000317375.1 Microtus ochrogaster | reverse complement strand
TAGGAATTTAAGTTTTGTGTAGTATGAATAATAAAACCCAGACACAGATATTGGTGTTCAGGCTGAATCAGAAAAGCAAAGCAATCAAGCCACTAGGGACTTCTTACCTCTACCAAGACTCAGATAATAAAAGGGGGAGATCTTATACTCAGGGTGACCGTAGATTGCAACGCTCTCCACCAAACTTCAGACTGCAATGACCTCTTGTCTCCTCCTGCTTTATATACCTCTCACTCCACCCAGCCATATCACTCCTGTCTCCACCTCCCTAGTGCTAGGATTAAAGATCTTTGACTCCCAAGTGTTGGGAATACATTTGTGTGAGTTCTGTTTCTCTTTGTAAACAGATTGCATCCTTGAGTCCTGGGATTAAAGGTGTGTGCCAACTCATTAATAAAAGATAAAAACAAATATTCCTATATGGAAATTGAATTGTTTAGAAAGCACTAAAATTTTCATTTCTAAGCAAATTTAAAAATTTGTATAATCATTTATATTGTTAGCAGAATTTGTACATTCTATTCGTCAGTGATTTTAAACTAATTTCTACATTTGTGTGGTTTTATATCTTAATTTTTTCCTTTGTTGAAAATAGATTCTTTTCTCATACAATATATCCTGATTACATTTCCCCATCTTTACTCCTCCCAATTCCTCCTCACCTTCCTTCCCCCCCAGATCCACTTCCTTTCCGTTTCTCACTAAGAACAGCTCTCTAACAGATAACAACTGAACATTACCAATTTTTTATATTCTTCATTTTAAATCTGACAAATTGATACTTTCAATTATAGTCCGTTTTGAAAAGTATATCCTTTAGAGACAATTAAACATCAGTTTGGTGAAGAAATTGAGAAAAAATTTAACTTTATCAGTACACATCTGCACTTGCACACTTGCCATTATACACATATAAGCAAGTTTTCTGAATCCTTTGTTATTCTTTAAACATGTTCATTTTCTTCTCATAGACAGAAATTACCACTGTGAGGATGAGTACAATTCTTCAGGAAAGAGCCACAGGTAGCAAAATGTGTCATATTACTTTGGATCTGTAGAATCACTTTGCTTAATAAGCAAAAACTGTGGTGACAACTTAAAAATTAAAAGCCTACAATGCCATCAAACTTAATGGAAGCTGGTGACAAATGTCTAGATGATACATATCAGATCAATACCAGTGAATCAGTGTTGAACATATGTTTGCATAAAGAACTAGTAACTTAGGATAAAACACTGTGGTAGCATGATGGATAGTTGGCACTGGGGTGTGTTGGAGGAGGTTGCTTGTTGGTTCCCGGCTGCACAGCCCCCAAATAAACACACAGAAACTATATTAATTAAATTACTGCTTGGCTCACTAGCTCTAACTTCTTATTGGCTACCTCTTACAAATTAATTTAACCATTTCTAGCAATCTGTATGTCACCAAGTGGCTGTGGCTTACTGGCAAGATTCCAACCAGCGTCTGCCTCTGGTGGGGCTATATGACTTTTCTCTGACTCCACCTCCTTCCTTCCAGTATTCAGTTTAGGTTTTCCCACCTCCCTAAGTTCTACCTTGCTATAGACCAAGCCAGTTTCTTTGCTAATCAATGATATTCACAGCATACAGAGGAGAATCCCACATCAAATCCCCTTTTATGTTTAAATGAAAAGGAATGCTTTTTCTTCAATATACTTAATTACATATAACAAAAGAGGTATCAAGTAAGAATTACAGTTACAATATTTATATCTATTCTATCTTTTATTATAACTAAGGAAAACTATAACTGTCAATTTTTCAACTCCATCAGACTCCAGAAGGATAGAATATTACCTAAACAGGAAGTACATTATAAGCAACTTCCAAAACTCTAGAATTGACAGACACATGTCGCTGCCTAGACAGTTACCCAAAGTTCTTCTGTACCATTGGGGCATCCATCTTCAGGCTACAGGCCCATAGTATCCAGCAGACATTTCCATGAAGCAGAAAATTTCAAAGTCAGTTCTACCTATATTGGCAGTTTGTCAATAACATTGTTCTGTATCCTGTAGAATGTCTAGCAGACTCTTTCATGAAGCAGGAACCCTGAAGGATGGTCTCACCTTTAGGTAAGTTCAGCAGTCATTTCCATGAGGGTCCTGCATGTCCAGTTCAGCAGTCTAGGCAAGAGCAGTTTCTTACCCAAATGGCTAGCAAACTCCATAAGGAGCCTCTTCGATGCCCATTTTCTTCTTGAAGTAACTGGTCCTGCCATGAGGAGACATGTCTCTGTCATGAAAAGTCCCAACTTCCTAAAACATTTTAAATGCCATATTCTATAGTCTTTGAGAGATTTGAAGAATACTTATCTATCTGAAATAAATCTCTGTACATCTAGAAAATCTAACTAACCTGATTATAACCTTGACTATTCTAGATTATTATCTATTAGCCTATATTTCTTAACTATACATTACATTTTTAAATGAGCTGAGCTGTACAAGCACAATATCTTAATCAAGATCAGAAATATACATATAACAAAATTGACCTTAAATTTGTATCAGTAAACCAAGATCCACACCAATGCAAAGTATCCATCTTTATAGCAGGGATGTATATGGGAAGATGCTAAGTATCAGATGGGAGTGTAGAATGAAAAAGTCTACATATGTAGAAATAACTGTTCTCTCAATAGGGTACAATGGGATGCAGGAGAAAAGCCTAAGTAAACATGAGAAAGTTACAGCAAAGACCTAAATATGTGCAGAAACAAGCACCATCCCAAACACCTTCTACAAACCTGGACTGTGAAAATGATTTTGTCATGGAACCTTTACTTTGAAAAATAGAATCTTGTCTTTCTTCTTTCATATGCCTTTCTAAGAAAAATCAAATATCAAGGACCAGCTACTGCCATTTTCTTCCAATCTCCATGAACCATGCAGTAAATTATTATAAGTCACAATCTTTGTTTGCAGAATCAATCTAATGATGAAGACAATGAATAGCAAAGAAAACAGATATTGGGGGCTAAACATATGCCTGAGAATATAACAGATACTTACTAAATGCAATCTAGGCATACGTTGCCATTTTGAATGTATCCCTTCCGTGCTAAGTTTGTTTCTTTCCAACATCCTTCTTCTGTGCACCTCTATATGTTTAATTCCTTATATGAAGTGTCTCACTTCATTCTTTACATATTATAGCTCCCTTAAGTAACTACACACAAACCACACTAACTAGTTCTAAGGAATCTTTTTCAGACAACTTAATTTACCTTTTCTACCATGAACAAGTTTAAGTAATGCTCTGTACTCTGATCTTTGTACAAACAACTTTGATGTCTGTTGTATGTTCCTGGCAAGTGGAATTGTATACAATGCCTCGCCCTTAATAACTGGTACATGTAGGAAAAGGGAAAATCTGTTTTCTCCAGTGGAATTTCACTGTATATATCAACCACATGCCAGGGCAGGCCACATGCTCAGAAATAGTTGGTCAACACAAAACAGATTCCGTGTGGGTAGAGGGACTGTCTTTTTGTCTCATTTTCTTTTGGTCTTTCTTTCTTTCTTTTCTTTCTTTCCTTCTGTCTTATTTGTTTGGTTGTTTGTTTTAATTTTTATTTTTGTATGTTTTGAGATGACAAAGAATATAAATTTGGATAAGTAGCATGAAGGAAAGTAACTGGGAAGAGTTATGAGAGAAAAAAACATGATCAAAATATACTAATGTAAAATTTTTAATAAAGATATAAAAATTAGAAAAGATACTCTTACAGGACTTCTTTGGGTTATCCTTGTAGGTTTATCATTATTAATTTTTTAATTCTGTAATTCACAAGTAGATCTGAGTTATGCACAACAGAAGCCCCCCAATTCCCACATTAGTTAGACTTGTTCACAACTTCAAAAAATATTTAAATCAAAAACAAACAAGCAAACAAAAACTTAAGGTTCTGTAACGGATTCCTCGGAAGTATTTAGTTTGATCTGTGTATAGTTACTTAAGGGATCTATACTATGCAAAGATTAACTTCTTAGCTAGGGCTCATATCTCATATCCACTTCACCCTCTCAGTACTGGGAGCCTCTCTGGCTTACACCTACATAGGTTTTGTGCAATTTGCCACAACCTGTGAACTCTGTGAGTTCATCCGTCTTGGCGAGCCTAAAAGACACTGTTTCCATGGAGTCATTCTTCACCTCTTGTTCTTTAAGCGTTCTGTCTTCCCTTTCGCATAGATTCCTGAGCCTTGAGAGAAGTTAGATGAAAACATCTCACTTAATACTGAGTGTCCCAAAGTCTCTCAAATATCTCTGTACTTTGTCTAGTTGTAACATTATCTTAATTACCACTTTTTCTACTTCATAAACACCTAATTAATTTTCTTGCTTACATCCCCAATATTTGGGCACATTAAATAAGTAATAAATTTATATAAGCATCACACACCTGTAGTATGTTTTTAATCAAACTTTGCTTCTTAGGACAATACATGGGAACCTTATTCAAGTAATTATCCAGTAGCCCCCTTCTAAAATTGACTTTAGTTGATGAGAAACTAGTGCCACCTTGCACTTCAATACAAAGACTAATGCCATTGTTGAAAATCTCTTACTTATTGTCAGTTACAAGGTTTCATTAAAAATAGCCTTTTTGGTTTATAATAAAATTATGTATTCTTCATTCTTCTTTGGATACAAATTGTTGCTTGTAAGCTTGTTTGTCGATTTATTTTTAACAGATTACTAGGGGAAGTTATAATAATTATTAAATTATTTAAGATCTGTGCTTTTCTAATTCTTATAACTAGTATCTTCATTAACATCTTTTTATTAATTTATTTTTTTAAAGAAAACAAATTATCTTCTTTCATTTTACATAACTATCCCATTCCCTCTTCCTATTCTCTCACCCCATCCCCCACTCAGAGAGGATAAGGGACGTTGCTTTGGGGAGGGTTCAAAGCCCTCCCTACTGTATCTATAGTCAGATGGATGAATATCTTAAATGTCACCATAGAACCTTTATCCAGCAACTGATGGAAACAGAAGCAGAGACCCAAAGTCCAGTTGAAGAGTGAGAGGAGTGAGAATATGACCAAAGAGGTTAAGACCATGATGGGGGCACCCACTGAAACAGTTTACCTGAGCTAGTGGGAGCTCACCAACTCCAGTCGGACAGGGAAGGAAACAGCACAGGTTCAAAGTAGTCCCTCTAAATGTGAGAGACAGTTGCATGGCAGTGGCACCAGTACTTATCCCTACTGCTTGTACTGACATTTAGGGAATCTATTCATTAACATCTTGAATGGAATCCAGAATGAGCTCAGTGTCCTCTTAATTGCTTTGCTTATTTCCTTTGAAAAACAAAGGCAGTCTATGCTTTTGTAGCTTTACACTTAACCTATTGGCCTTATTTTTGGTTGTATAAATTTTCTATTAGAATATCTATTTTAATATTTTTTAAAATTTGTTAGCCTTCCTTGATTGTGTGGACTCATGGGTAAAAGACTTACTAAAAACACATTACTACATACATATTTCTTTTCTAATTAAATCTCAAAATGAATTTTAAAACAAATGTGTGTGTGTGTGTATTACAAATTGCTTTAATTTTATCTCTAGGAAAGCTCAATTTTACACATAAAACATTTGAAGGTTAGCAAATTTGTTTTGGGTCTATGAACATTTGTCAATAAGTGGTGTTAATTTCATCATGCATTTTCTCAAAACAATAATAGTATGTTTGAGTTTCAGAATACTAAACTATCTTTATGGGAATAAAAAAGAGTGTGTACAAAATGTTTTGACATTTAAAAATCCATGTGATAGCCTGAGTTAATTTATAAACTCTTGTATAATAACAGAACTAAATAGTTTGTGTCTTCAGAATATAGAATTAGCAAAATATTTTCCTAGGTCACTTAGATGCTATGAAAATAAAAACTTCAATTTCTTCTAATTGCACTCACTTTATATTGCTTCCATGAGTTTTAAAGCAGACTGGTTAACAGATAATTATTTAAGTTATTCATTTTTATTACTATGGCAAAGTATGTAAGTCAGAAATAAAAGGAATCAGATAGTTCCATCTGGTCAAAAAAATAACAATATAATTCTTGTGGTACTCATAACAGTGAGAGTTGGGTCTGTCTCTGACTTTTGTCAGCTTTGGAACCCTTTTGCTCTTACTGCGTTGCCTCATTAAGCCTTACTATGAGGGTAGGTGCCCAGTCTTATAGAAACTTGAATGCCATATTTGGTAGATATCCTTGGGAGGCCTGCCTCTTCTGAAGAGAAAGGAGAAGGTATGCATGGGGTGCACTGGGTTGGGAGAAGGGAGGAGAAACTACAGTTGGGATGTGGTATATGAGAAAAGAATAAATTTACTAAAAATTAATTAAGAATGACAATATAAAAATAGAGTCTACAGATATCCAGTAAAATGAATTTCACAGTCTATTTGAATATTTTTCTTCATTTTTTAAATTTTTATAAATCAGTTTTCCCTTAATATGTACAACTACTTAAACAAGCACATCAAAACAGAATTAATTCACAACATTGATTTCCAACACATTTCAGTAGCGTTCTAATCTAGCAAGAGAAATCTGTCAATATTTCTAAGTAATCTTTTGTAGATTGTAATAAGAGAAGCTACAAAAGTGGCTTTCAATATGATTTCATCTATATACATGAATTATAAATTAGAGTATATTCTATTTTATCTTAATGAAAATGCTAATATGTCTTATAAATAAATTATAAATGTATCTTTCATAATTTTATAATGCAAGTGTAATTTAGTTGTAGGCTTTCACTAAATATAAGAAAAAGTGAAACTAAGTAATAAAACAATAGAAAATTTTTCGTTTTATGAAACTTCTTCAATAAAATGCTAGGTAAGCACCAAAATTTAGCCATTCTTCTTCTCTTCTACAAAAATTAAAAAAATACTAGTAAGATAAGAATAATTTCATATTCCTTCAGAATGACTAACAGGTTGAACAGGGAGGCATGTGCAATGGATATGAAGGATATAATGTCCATAGTACAAGAACTGTAGCTCAAGAGTGCATGACCACAATCACCAGGAGAATAGAAGTTCAGTCTGTGAACGGCCCTTGGGGATCAAATTAATAGGCTTATTGCTGTCAGAAAGATTGGGTGCTAGAAGAGATCCCAAGCAATCTGGGTGTTTACATGATTGGAGCAGTTTTTTAAAAACCCCAGAAATCAGAAATGCTACATCTCCTGTGTAAATAAACAGATGAAATATCTAAACATTAAGCTTTATAGTTGAATGAATACACTGTAATTATATGATAATTAAGCATTAAATCAAAGTCAATGTGATGTAAACCTACAGAAAGTAAATATTTCCGTAAGAATTCAAAGGTTTAGGTTATTCTCCTGACTGTACTAAAATCCTCAAGACTCCCTTATTAATTTATAGTCTCCAACACAAACAATGCCTGAATCCATGTGGGGAAATATTTTTAATGAAGATAATGGTGACTAAAATATGTGTGAACATGTGAAGTAAAAGGTTGGCTAGTCATTGCCTGACATAGACCATTTCTTCTCCTGACTTTTATTCCAGCCATAACAATATGTCTAAGAAAACTTTCACATTAAAATCTATAATCATGTAATGTATATCATAATAGGCTCTCTCCTATGGAAATATTATCAATATATTTTCCATTTATATTAATGAAAAAATGTTGTATTTATCTGTACTATAGCTTGAAAGAGATCATCTCGAGGATTCTGAGCTTAAAGGAAAAAGAATATGATTTTTGTACAAATCTTTGCTTATATTATACAGCACAGATACGCTCCTAACTTGAAATTTAAAACCATTCATTAACATTTTCCTAAGCCAATAGAAGAACAAAAAATGCTCATTTCTCTTAAATTTAACATGAATCGTTAAGAGGAAAATAAAGTGATTCAAACTTATTTGGTCATTTTTAAATTAGACATTATAATGGGAATTTAGAGGTGATCAAAGTTAGTTTATAATATGGAAAAATATTTAAAGCAATTGTTTAGAAGAAAATTATATATTTTGTGTAAATTACAGACAATATGGAAAGCATATGTGTATCCATAGACACATATAAACACCCAGACTCACAGACATATCCATGCACTGACATACACATGCACATACAAATGCACAATACACAGATAAACTGATATGTCTTTGAGATGAATGAGATGCATCAAGATGCATCAAGATGCTTATGTATCCACAAGTAGGAAATGATCAGATATTAAAAAAATGAGAAAGAGCCAAGAATGAAAAGAGAATTCCTTTCAAAGATCATCACAAATTATTA
>NC_022028.1:13744192-13768472 GCF_000317375.1 Microtus ochrogaster | reverse complement strand
AAGGTGTAAGATTTTGTATACTAGTACACTTCATTTTCATAAAGAGAGATCCCTGGTCCCTCATGAAGCATTGATTATTGGCCTACTGCTTGAATAATTATGTTATGTCAAGAATTTTAAAGCAGAATTAATAATACTAACGCTGGGGATGTAATTGTGTATGAACTCAAAATTACACACACAATTGTACTTATTGATCAAATAGTAGTTATTATTAATGGCATTAATTATGCTTTATAATGTTCCTCTTCCTTTCTTGAGTACTCCTACGGAATTTTTCACAGAGTAACAGAGGTTTGTGTACACTGCAGTAACTCAGGAGACCAGGTTAAAAAGGTTAAAATTAGCCAGGCTGCTTTGGAAACCTATGGTTATTGGGGTAAGAGGCAGTGTTTTGGTTGTGAAGTCACCGAAGAATTTTAAAATAGACGAAATAAGCAACAATGAGGAAAAGGTAAAATTTCGAGTAGTGAGAGCGTTGGAATGAGAGCTTAAATAAATCATACAGGCTGGATAAACCGCATATTGACATTAGGAAATGAAGAGACTGAATTAGAATGGTAAAGGTAATCACAAATCGAGAGCAAAATGTCAGGCTGTTGCTGCTTGGAAAAACAAATCTGACATCAGCTGTTTGTAATCTCTAATTACTGGAGGACAGGGTGGCTGACAGTACCAACATGTATTGCGCTGCAGGATTTCAGTGATGGGTGCTGAGAGGCAACACCTGCAGACAACCTGAAAGCTGGAGCGGCACTGGGCCTTGAATGATCAAAAAGAACTCCCCTGTCTCTGTCATGGCTTTGAGATAAAATTAATGAATGAAATTAGGCTCAACAGAACAACTGAGATTCTGGAATATATGCAAAGTTACAAAATTAACGAATTTTAACAATAGCGTTAAGCATGAAATGATGGCGGCACCTGTCTTCATAATTCAGATTAAGCACAGTGTCTCTAGTAATTGTCATCAAGACTTCGAGCACTGAAGAGAAGAAAGCAAGCACATTTTCTGGTTGATATTTTCTTAGAAATAATTTTCATGACCACTTTTCATGTACATGTATAAAGTAAAATGCATGTACATGACTTTTATAAAATATCTGCATGATATTTACAGCTTGGCCTTCCAGAAATGACTTCATTTGATGTTATAAGTAAAAAGAAATTAGTTCTAATGTGTAATACATCAAATTATAGAAATATGTAGCTGCCACTCTTGAAGTGTTTCATTAAGTATGTTCTTGTCATTGAAAAGTATATGCAGACAATAAGAATGCAAACACAGACATCCATACCTATACTAATTCAAAACAGATTTCTGTTTGCCTAAGAAAAACCATGTATGATTGTGTCATATTTCCATAAACATATTACAGAAATTTTATTTTTCATGACTTTAGACTATAGTTTATATTTTGTATTTGTCCATTTGTTTCCTGACACAGTCTCACACAATCCAGGTTGCTTTGGAACCTTCCTTGCATCTGAGACTGACCTTGAATTCCTGATCCTCTTACAATGCCTCTCAAGTGTTGTGATAACAGTACCATCATACTGGTTTGTGCTTTGTAAAACACTATGATAATGTGGAAATAGGGGTCTCAAGGAACTACATTAAAGTTCAAAACCTGGGCTGACAGATAATGTCAGTAGGTAAAGATACTTGATGCCAAGTCCAAGAAACTAGATAGTAGAAAAATAAAATTAATGCCTAGAAGCTGTCCCTAACCTCTGGACACTTGTTTTGTTCTGTTCATACACACACGTATAAGCACACAACATAGATATGCACATACATGCAGAGAGAGAGGAAGTGAGAGAGAGAGAGAGAGAGAGAGAGAGAGAGAGAGAGAGAGAGAGAGAACAATTTTTTTTCTCTATACAGACATTTATATCTCTGTGGACATCTGCACATTCTGTGGACTGAAAGGCAATGGGAAAAAGTATTAGTGAAAACTTTTCTCCTCTTCAACTTTTAATAATTTTATTTTAATGTGAAAGTTCCAAAAATGGTAGAGACAGGAAGTTGCTGCACATACCCTACAGATAGTATGTAGTAGCTATGGCAATGGAGTATGGCTTATAAATAATTGATCATTAAATTTTAGTAACTTAGCCCATCCAGGAAAGATAAGCTGAGATAACAGTATGACAAGAAGTTTGTACTTTTGCTCTTACCAACACCAGTCTCCCCCTGCAGGCTTCTTTCCTCCTTCTCTTTAAGTCCCAAAGGAAGACAGCAAAGCAGCACTGGAGAGCAAACTTGACTTCATAACAGTTTTAAAAAGAGACTGAAAGTCACCAGCCCGCAAGCACCAAGAGAGTCCAATTAATCATTAGACATTTGGAATATTCTACTGCTTTCCATAATAGCCTCGCAATAGATTCGCTCATTTGACAAAGCATCTTTTACTGACTCACTTAGCCAGGCCTCCATTGAAGCACTAAGGATACCGTGGAAGCTAACATACAACACCTACAATAGTAAGGGCTAGTAGCGTAGCAAGATATATGTTTAATATACTGAGCCACGTAGTTTCAGAGAATAATAAAGTATCAAAAGCACAAGTTAAAGGAGTAGAAGAATGTTCATACTTCATGCCTCAGTGAGGAGATTAAGATAAAAAATAAATTCCTGAGTGGAGCTCATGTTCTTAAACTTCTTAGAAGTATGGCAACATGTCTCCAGTGTGGTGAGGTAATGGCAGAAGGGTACTAAATCAAAGAAAAAGGGGCAAGACTAGAAGATGTCTTTAGGGATCAAAATAACCTTTAGTATTTTAAGTACCTGTTAGGATTCTGTTAGTGTCTTAGGGTTTCTATTACTGTGATAAAACATAATGACAACTGAGGAAGGAAATCATTTTTTTTTCATCTTATACTTTGAGCGCCAGTCTATCACTAATGGGAAGCACTACCTACTGTCTTGCCCCTGAATGATTTGCTCAGCTTGCTCTCTTTACCATGAAATTACTAAGCCATCCCACATCAATCATTAATCAAGAAAATGTAATGAAGACTTGCCTACAGGCAACCTGATGGAGATATTTTCTCAGTTAAGTTATGTTTAGGTTTTTGCTGATTGAACCAACCAGCACAGTTGCTCTTATTGTCCCCACGGCCAGATACACGACATAAAATAAACTTATGAAAGGAAAGGTTTATTTTGTCTCACAGTTCAGAGGAATTCAGTCCATCAAGAGAAGTCTTGGCATGAGCAGCTGATCCCACCAGGTTCCCATTTGGGAGGCAGAGATAGGAAATGCTAGGACTCTGTTCAATTTCTCTAATTTAGTTTTTTATACAGTCTGTGTCCCAAGCCTGTGTGTTTGTGCTACTCACAATCTGAGAATGTCTTCCCTCCTTAGATAATGCTTTTGGGGATGAGAGATTCTCGTGTGTGTGTGTGTGTGTGTGTGTGTGTGTGTGTGTGTGTGTAAAATTGTGGCTCTCATAGACACTTAAACCTCAGGCCACGACACCAATTTTAGAGTTCTTTCTTTCAATGTCTCTTCAATAAATAGTCATGTTCCATCTAGAGGACCTTCCTTTAAATACACCAAAAAGTCCAAGTTGAGCTGGCAACTGGCCATCAGATAAAACGCCAGCTGCCAAGCCTATACACCTGAGGTCAGTCCTTGCAACTCAGATGGTGGAAGGAAAAAACTAACTCCTACAAGTTGTTCTTTCATCCATTTCTACATGTGTCCAACATACTCACCCACACACACACATATACCATGCACAAAAATAAATAAGCCTAATAAAATCTTATTTTAAATTTTCTAATAAAAAAAATCAAAGTATCATCACATTGGTTAGGGACATCATAAAACCATGACAAGCCAAGGTATCATTAACAGGTTCAAGTTTATCACAAAACACAGACTAGGTATGAAATGAACCAAGTATTTATTATTTAAAGCTCTAGAGGAGGGAAATCTGAGATTACGGTGCCAGCATGGTCAGGTTCTTCATGATGACCTTCATTCTGGGTACTACCGTGGTAGCCTACTCTATATCTTTCCACTTGGAAATTAATCTTTTCTGCGTTCTGTCTGTATTCTTTAAGTGCATTAGTTACTATTCTGTAGCTGTGCTTGACTGTGGATCTCTGCAACTGGTTCCATTAGTTACTGGATGAAGCCTCTATGTTGACAGTTAGGGTAGTCACCAATCTGATTACAGGGGAAGGCCAGTTCAGGCACCCTCTCCATTATTACTAGGAGTCATTATTTGTGGATTCCTGGGAATTTCACTATCACCAGGTTTCTCCATAAACCCCAAATGGCCCTGTCTATCAAGATATCTCTTTCCTGCTCTCCAACTCCTCCAGATGGACCATCTGAGTCCTTCAGGTTCTTATCTCCCATCTTCTATCCTTTACCACCCCATCCCATGTTAACCTAGGAGATCTCATATATTTCCTCTTTCGAGGGACATCCATGCTTTCTTCTTAGGTTTTTCCTTCTTATCTAGCTTCTCCGGAACTGTGGATTGTAGTCTGCCTATCATTTGTTTTACATCTAGTATCCACTTATGAATGAGCACATACTTCATTTGTCTTTCTGAGTCTGGGTTACCTCCCCAGGATGAATTTTTTTCTAGGGGCATCCATTTACCTGCAAATTTCATAATGTCATTGCTTCTTACAGCTGAGTAATAGTTCATTGCATAAATGTACAACATTTCCTTCATCCATTCATTGGTTGACAGGCATCTAAGTTGTTTTCAGGTTCTGACTATTATGAATAATGCTGCTATGAACATAGATAGTTATGCAAATGTTCTTATGGTGTGATTGAGTGTCATTTAGGTATATGCTCAAGAGTAATATCATTGAGCCTTTAGGCAGATTTTTTTTCACAATTTTTTGAAAAGTCACCATACTGATTTCCAAAGTGACTGTACAAGTTTTTACTCCCGCCAATAGTGGAGAAGTTTCCCCCTTAACTCCACACCCTCTCCAATGAAGCCAAAATTCTACAATGGAAAAAAGAAAACATCTTCAACATATGGTCCTGGCATAACTAGATGTCAGCTTGTAGAAAATTGCACATAGGTTCATTTCTATCACCATGAGCAAAACTCAAGTCCAAGTGGATCAAAGACCTCAACATAAATCCAGTGACACTGAACCTGGTAGAAAAGTGAGAAGTAGCCTTGAGTGCATTGACACAGGAGACCACTTCCTAAATATATCACCAGTAGTAGAGATACTGAGAGGAATAATTAACAAATTGGATCTCCTGAAACTGAGAAGTTTCTGGAAGGCAAAGAATACAGTAATTAAGACAAAATGGCAGACTACAGAATTGGAAAAGATTTCCAACAACCCCATATCTGACAGAGGACTGAGCTCCAATGTAAATTAAGAACTTAAACAACTAGATGACACAATACCAAATAATCCAATTAAAAAGTGGAGTATGGATATAAACAGAGAAATCTCAGCAGAATAATCTCAAATGGCTGAAAGAAAGACATTTAAGGAATTCCTCAACATCCTCAGTCATCAGAAAAATGCAAATCAAAGTGACTCTGAGGTACCATCTTATACCTGTCAGAATGGCTAAGATCAAAAATATTGAGGATTGTTTATTTCTTTTCTAGAAGGCCTGTACTTGATTTCCAATAGCTATATGAAAGCACACAATTGTTACTCCAATTTTGGGGTATCTGAAACCTTCTTTTGGCCTCTATTGACACACACAGTGCACAGACATCCATGAAGTAAAAGCTCACACATCACATATCATAAAATATAATAATTATTTAAAGAGTAGTCTAAAAACACAGAATATGACTTTTTGTCATGACTATATTTAGATGTAATAACTATATTAAATCATAGTATATATAGTGTGTATATATGATATATTTGTGTATAATACATAATATACTATTTATGATGTATCATTTATAACATTTTCTGTTTGTTGAAAATTATGTACTGAAGGACAAATATACTCATAAATGTAAAACTTGCATGTGTTTATATAACCATTAATATTAGTAGCTTGAATTATTTCAAATATTAAAGTTAGTATTTCCTTTTAATTCTATATTGACAATAATTAATAAAAAGGACATAAATACCATAATGAGGTTACTTTTGTCAAATAAGTAGATACCTTTAAGCATATTCACTGAGTTCAATAAGGAGGAATTTACAACAGATTCTTAGCAAACAGTTCAGCTAAGAAGGGAAAAAAAACTAGGCCAAATAAAAAAATTATTCTCATTGTTCCTACAATGCAGGATCAAATCTCTGGTGGGATTAAGGGGAAAGCTGAGTGTTTTACATTTTTCTTGGAGAAAAGAAAATGAAGTCATTTAAAATCCTTGGAAATACTGCCTAGTGTCTTAGCTCCCTGGGCATTCATTGGGATTACTTTATTGAGCTACATAAACTCTAAAAAGGAATTGAAAATGGCAGGCCCCACAGACCACCACATTGTAACAAAATACTTACTCTTAAAATCCATTTTAAACTGCATCAAATAGATGTAGGCAGGTAACTCTGGCAAGATAGCATGACAGCGATTTAAACAACTTTCTTTTTGAATATTCAAATTTTAAATATGGTTAATTGATGGAATTTTTATATTTCACTTTAACAGACATGTTTATCAGGAAAGGAAAATTTCATCAAGGTAAGTTTAGGAAAGCACTTGTTCTACCTGAGGTGTTCCAGTTAGCCATTCCCAGGATATGCTAACCTAATACTAAAGAGGCTATTCAAAGTGCCAATTTGGAAAACAATTCAGAAGCAAAACATGAAAGAAAACCCGGCCTAGGACAAGAGCTCAGCCCTTTAATAAAGTCCTTAAAAGCAGAAGGACATGCACCTGACCCCCAGAACCCACAAGAAAATGCTAGGTATAATGGTTTGTGCTCAAAGTCCCAGGACACAGGATAAGTCAGGCAAATCCCCAGGGAAAGAGCCCAGGGCAAAGAGATAAAGGATACTTTTGCCTCAAAAACATGGTGATTGAGTTCTGAAGAATGATACTTGAGAATGATCACAGAGCATCACGTACATTGCATACACATCTACACATATGTACCACCATTTGATTATGCATACACATATATATGCCCACATACATACATGGACTAACTAAGTTTAAAAAGAAAAAGAAAGAAAGCAAACAAAAGCTTCCTGAAAAATCTTTCTATCATGTGAATTAATGTAATATCTTACAAAACTTTAAAAAATGCCAGCGAGTATGTACATACAAAGCAGAATTAGGAATTTAGTGCACCGACTTGTTAGAGCAGAGACTGCATATGGGAAAGGTCAATGTCAGATGAAGTGATATATATCTCACATGACTAGTAATTGCAGCCCTGTGTTTAATTTAACTACATGAGCACATTTTATAGAGGAGGAGGATGGATGCCTCTGTTCTTTGGAAATGAACAGGAAAGTCAATTCTTTATGTCAGAGATGGAGAAAGTAGAGGAAGATTGAGTTCTACTTTAGGTAATTCTTGCTTGTACTTTCCTTTATCTATACATAATTCCATAAAGCCATTACACCTTTGAATATAATATGTAACCCAACCTAAGATGAATATCAAAATCCAAAGGGCATTTTGATCACAGCATCATTAACTATAAAAAAATGTTTCTATAGTAGGACACATCGTCTAACTTTTATTGAAGTACACGATTATTCTACAAGGAATCTCTTCTAGATGGCAAACCTTTATGTTTAAGGTGTAAGAACAGGTGATGTATTTAGACATGGCCTCTCTTGAACTTTTGACCATTAATTTCAAGTTCCAAGTGCAAAGAACTTTAGAGTTGAGTCAAGTTTATTATAATAAAAGCTCCTCCCAGGAGACTCTTACTTAGGTAAGATTTAAGAAAACAGATTTATTCAGGCTTAAAGATCATTCTTTATTTAATAAATAATGTAATTAGTGCTTAAGTAATTAATATCTCTGTATGACATTTATTTCCCAGAATTTCTTTTACATGTAGATAACTAGCATGCAAAAGGCTGCTAGCGTTATCTTTTAGAAAAAAAGGACAAAATGTGGCCAGCCATGACTTTAAGGTGACTTTTCCTGTTAATATTATAGAGGTCCTAGTGGACTGTTTTCTCCTTCCCATTTATTACTATAATTAATAATAGTTGAAGTCTTCATACAGTATTTCTTCAGGGGAACTCAAAACATGATGGTATTGTTTATGCCTCTTTCAGGAGGCAAAAATATTTCCTCAATAACTTAAAATATTAATCATACACAACCTTGTCTTTTATTCAAGGACATTAGTATTAATCAGTGTAAAAGTCATGACTGTGACCAACTTTACTGCTAATATTGCACAAAATGACACCACATTTGCTAGCTGCCTCCTTAGCACCTGAAAAGAAATGCAAAGAACTCCAGGAACAGAACTAGTGTCGTGACTTTGTGACACTGAAATCATTTTTCCTACTGAAAGGTGTGATTAAATGCTTGTCAAAAGTAATAAAATCTTTATCAAGTACAAAAATCAATAAATTAAAAGAGCTAGATTACTTTTGGTGATATTTCTGTTTAGCTCATCCATTTGCAATTACTTTTCTTTGATTTGGAATCAGATCCTAACAGAATAGAAGATGTAGCTCAAAAGGCACATTTCTTCTGTGTGTTCTGTTTCTAGGTAAGTTAGAAAGAAAATCCCGGCAACACCCAAGGAAGTGTTAAAATAGTGCAGAGATGATGTCCCTTGTTTCCTTTGCTATTCAAAGTAATACTGACATTGCCTCAGTAGGGACACAATAGATTCAAATAACAACCAGAAAAAATTGCATAGAAAGGTGTGGTGCACACCTTTATGGTGCTAAATCCCAAGAAGCAGTGGGCAACCATAACTAGCACAATAAAAACAGACAAGTCCAAATGACTTTGCCTTCAACAACCTGCAAATGGCCCAACTATCCTTTCATTGCAATTAAATAACAAATTCTTCCAGACAAGTATAGAAGATTAATGCTGCAGTGGTAATATCAAGCAATTTAAAATATTACAAGAGCTCTTCGAAGCAGTTTTAATTAGAGGGACATTATGTTAACTGACATGGCAACACTATATAAGCAATATAAGTTAAAAATAGATATAGTGATTCAAAATAGGAACTCTTTGTATCTTGAGTACTGACAACAGTATTATTTAAAAAAGCAAATTCTATCCATAAACCCAAGGAAACAGTTATATTTCTGCATTCACCTTAATCTTTAAGATGTAAAAAATGAGCATAATAACGTATTTTATATAAAAATGGAGAGTCATGAAAGAGCAAAACACACCCCACAAGGCAAGTTATAAAACAAGAAATAAATTCTAGTATCTCTCTCGTGATCACAAAATTTGTAAAACACGGTATTTTCAAAGTACTTTCTCTGTCTGGATAAAATTCTGATTTTTTTTTTTTACCACTGTTGTAGTGAGCGATCTCCTCTTGCTTCCCTCCCAGCATCTTGTTTTGTTTGCAGAGATCAGAATCGTGTGTATTTCACACTGTATAATCAGAATTCAGGTCAACTCTTGAGTTTCATGATTTTCACACGAAAAAGAAAATGTTTCTGATTACTTTGCCACAATATAATACAGGCAGCAGATGCACAATGCTGTCTTGTAACTAACATCCCCGTTCTTCGCATCAAGGGAATACGGCTCACTCTTCAGTTTATCAGAAGACTTGTCCCTACAGTGACATTTGCAACTCTTGTAATAAAACTATGTGAAGAAAAATAATTAGGCTTTTTAAGATTTGAGGCATCTTGTAAACCTCATTGTACTTCTGAGATTGAATTTATTATCTTATCAATTTTCCTTATGATCCAAGCAATATTGCTTAGGATTTTGAATTAATAGAAGTATATAGTATGTAAGTCTTCAGACTCCTCTCAAAGTAACTAATTATTTTGGAGTCAAACAATAAAGGATGAAGGTTTATCTTAACTTGGCAATACTTTACAACTTTTTCAGATGAGCACACTTGAAAATAGTGCTTTCAACTCGATCTTTCTTTTTAACATATAAGATTAAATGTAATTTCAGTCATATATTTCAGATGATAAATTCAACATCTAAAAATAAATAAAATCATTCATAAAAAATCAAAAACTAAAAGCAATAACATAAGAAGTTGAATTATAAAATTGGAAACTGTGCCTGCAGGCGTGTTTTTTGTTTTTATACACTTGGAAATACAACTTTATATTTTTATCTCTAGGAAAGTTGCTTTAGAGGACTGCAGTTCCACCCACTTTTTCCTTTTTCATTTATCTAGAGATGGATATGCGTAGAATTTGGGAGCAGTTTGAGTAGGGTCTAATATCTCACTCCTTATGTGATTAGAAATAATGCTCTTTCCTCTTGATTAAGTTTCTTATGTATTGTGTTCTAGTAGCTAAACTTTTCCCTTAATTTTCCTAGGTAATATTGACTTTCAGGTTGTAATAGTGGGTGATACGTGATACTGACCCTAGCTACCATCACTGGAAATTAGTTTTTTTGTTGTTTTTTTGTTTTTTTTCCGGGAGGTATCCCTGGATGGTACTGATTTCAAGTGATCTTAGTTACTAGTCGTGAGTACACATGGTATCACTTGATTCTTTGTGGTATTGATTCCAGGGAGTATTACTGGGTGATGTGTCCTCCCAGATGACATCACTGTTTTCCCTCTCGGTGACATCATTGTTTGCTTATAGCTCTTCATTGAGGGCTGGGGCTGTGTGTGATTCTCCATATCTAATCTAGTTTATCTATTCATGTTATACTGTTCAATAGTAGGGACCTGGTGCTGTAAACCTATCCAACGACCCATAACCGGTGAGGTCACAAAGCCATAGTCCTTTAACTTCCTTAAGCCAGCATCATTTCTAACTACATTCTAAAGTCTTATCCTTATTTTTATTGTGCTGCTTAGTTATTTAAACTTGACACACACTAGAGGTGAAAAGAAACCTCAATTGAGAGTTGTGGAGACTCCATGGGTGTAGTTGCAGTGTCATATAGAGAAGATACTGTCTCCAAGAAAATGTCCTGGTTCTATGGCTCTAATAATCTTTTTATTCCTTATTCCAAGATGTTCCCATGGATTTAGCTGTAGGGGTTGCCACTGTGCATGTACGAATGGGTCCAGGCATTACATAGTATATTGTCCTTTGCACTTTGGGCATTGATGGAGTTCTGTAATTATATCCATCTGCTATAGAAAGAACCAATTTTGATGAAGGGTAAAGGTTACACTTATTTGTGGGTGTTTTAGTTCCTATTCTGTTTCTGTGTAATACTGACCTGTAAGAATGTCCATGGGACATTTTATTAACTAAAAATTGATTTGAGAGGGTGCATCCCCTATGGGCAACACTACCTCTGGGCAGGTAGGTTTTAGCTGTACAAGAAAATACCTTGAACAGTGAAAAGCAAGTAAACAGTGTTCCTGTGTGGTCTCTGCTTTGGTTCTTGCCTATAGGTAACTGCCTTGAGTTCATCAAAGGTACAGATCCCTTTGATGGTCTGTAGACCACAAGTCAAATAGTTTTTTCCTCCTCAAATTACCTTTTGTCAGTGTTTCATCTCAGCAACAGAAAGCAACTACAACACCCACAAATAAGTGTAACTCTCACCCTTCATCAGAAATAGTTTTCCAACACCTGATAGACACTATTTTTAAAAATCCATCAATGGTCAAATTGCAAAGAACTATGGAATGCCCAACCCAATTAGTACATGCCAAATGAAACCCCTACACCTAAAAGACAGGGAACATCTCAGAAGGAATAGAAAGATAATAAGAGCTAAGAGCAAGAGAATCATGGCATCAGCTTGGAGATAGTATCTTCTCTATTGAAACTGAAACTACACCCATGAAATCTCAACAATGTTGTCACTTAAAATTTGAATGATGAAATATGATTTTTTCTAGAATACGTCCTTTTGATTCATAAAATTTCCATAGTAGCTACTATATCATTTCCTTTTTCATCTCTGATTTTATTCCTATAGTTCCTCGGTATCTTTTGGTTGTTATTGTTGTTGTTTATTTGCCTAAAACATTTATCAGTTGTGATTATCTATTCAAATAAAATACTCTTCATTTCATTGATTCTTTGCATTGTTATTTTGCTATAATTTCTTGTTCCTATTTCATCCCTTATTTTGATTATCTTTTTACCATCTACTCTGAGTTCTATTTGTTTCTTTTCTTCAAAGACTTTGGGTACATTATTAAACTATTAATATGAGAGCTCTAATTTTTTTGAGGTAGGCACTTATTGCTATGAACTATTTTCTTTTGAATAGTTTCATTGTACCTCATAGATTTTAGTATGGTGTGTTTTCCTTTTCATTTAATTCTACACATTTTTCCCTTGATCCAATTTCCATTCAGTCATGTATTGCTTAGCTTTCATGTATTTGTGTACTTTCTAAAGTCTCTATTGCTGTTACTACTTAGCCTTATTTCTTTGTGGTCTGAAGGAATACTATTATTCTTTAAGAATAATATCAATAATAATAAATAATATTGGGATATTATTTCAGTTTCCCTAAAATTGTAGAGACTTGCATTGTGTTCTATTTTGAATTTTGGAGAAAGTTATGTGGTCTTCTGAGATGAAAATGTATTCCTTGCCTGAATGTAATGTTCTGGAAATGTCTGTTAGGTCCATTTGATTTATGACATCATTTAATTCAAAAGTTTATGTGGTTTTTGACAGGATGATTCGTTATATTTTGGAGAGTGGTACACTGAAGTCACCAACCATCATTATATTGAGGTCAATATATGTTTTTAGATCTAAAAGTGTCTGCTTTATAAAATTGGATGACAGTGTCTTTGGTGAATAAATATCTATAATTATAATATCTTGTTAGTGGAATATAACTATAATATCTTGTTAGTGAATGCCACTATTGCTTCTTAATAGTTTATTTTGAAGTTTATTTTTTCAAAATATTAGAATAGCTATGCCTGCATATTTCTTAGTTTCATTTGTTCTGGATACCTTTCTCCATCCTTTACCTGAAGTGGTATCTATCACTGATCATTTCGTGTGTTTCTTATAAGCAGTTTTAAGATGAATCGTATTTTCTAATCTATTCTGCTCATCTGTTCCCTTTATTGGTGAATCATGACTGTTAATAATTAGATTATTACTGAATAATGTTTATTAATTTCTGTTATTGTATTGTGCTGTTGGATTATTAGACCTCTTTAATTAACTGTTATGAAATTGTTTATTCCTTGTGCCCTCTTGAGTGAGCACATTCAATCTAGCATTTTCACTAAGGCTGGCTTACTGGTCATAAATTGCTTAAATATTTTATATCATAGAAATCTTTTTTCTTCTTTTTTATGACCAATAGTTTTCTGAGTATAATAATCTAGTTTGGCATCTGTAGTCTTTTAGAATGTGTAGAACATCAGACAAAGCCTTCCTACATTTCAAAATCTTCATTTGAATATCAGGTATTATTGGGATGAGCATACCTTGCTTTACTGCTTGGCCTTTTTTCTCTTTCTACTCTCAATAGCTTTTCATGGTTTTGTACATTCAATGGTTTGATTATTATGTGACATATAGACTTATACTTTTGGTCCTATTAATTTGGTGTTCTGTATTCTTCTTTTACCTTGATAGGTATCTCTTTCTAGATTTGGGGGATTTTCCTCCATGTTTCTGTTGAATACATTTTCTGTGCCTTTAACCTGGGAACATCCAGGGATTTAAAAAAGTAATAAATTATAATGTTTTGTGAGTATCTTGGAGAACCCTGAACAACTACAAAAAAATCAACAAAAAGGCTTCTCATAGCTGGTGCTGAGATTTTTGTTAGATAGTCTAAAACTCATAATGAAAGCATAGTCAGTCCAGATGGGAAATTTTCATTTTAACTAATATATTAATTAATCAATGTATTAATTATAACTAATATATATATAAGTTATACATACATATGTATTGAAGGTTATTTGTGATACTTAATAGTATAATTACTTATGGCTTTTTCAGACATCTTTCCTATTACCTTACTCCCCTCACCCTTTATAGGAATTTATCTCTTTACTCTGTAATTAAAGTGCTCCACTTTTCACATTCCCCATCGGATCACTTGCACCTTGTATTCCTTTGTCTACCCCCCACCCCAAACTGTGCACCCATCAATGATCACTTTGCAACTTCCTGGTTTCTGCAGTTACTCCAAGTTATTTAGTCACATCTGAAGATTTACAGTAAAGAAAATCAGACGAGAGAGACCGTGTTAATTTGTCTTCCTGGGTACAGTTTACCTCACTCAAAATGATCTTTTCTAGTTCCATCCATTTACCTGCAAATTTCATTTAAAACTAAAGAGTTTTCCATAGAGCACGTGTATGGTGTTGTCATTATCCATTACAGAGTCACAGTAATAAAAACAATGTGGTACTGGTTGAAAATAGACATACAAACCATCAGAATAAAATAAAAACCCAAGCATGAGTAAACATAGCTGCAATTTAATATTGAACAAAGAAGCCAGAATCATAGACTGGAGAAAAGAAAGCATTTTCATCAAGACTTTCTGGGAAAACTTAATGTCCATGTGTAGAAGGATGTAGGTGGAAGCTGTTCATTTGCTTCTGGCTGCTCAGACCTGAAATAATTACATAAAATTGTATTAATTAAAACACTCCTTGGCCAATCACTTAAGTGTATGGTTAGCTAGCTCTTATATCTTAAGTAAACCCATTTTTATTATTTTATATTTTACCACAAGGCTCATGGTTTACCAGTAAAGTTCTGGGATAAGATTGTTTCCTCTGGCGGCTACATAGTGTGCCATTGACTCTGCCTACTCTCTCTCCTCTATCTGCTTGGAACTTCTGCCTTGCCCTACTCTGTGCTCCAATAGACCCAAAGCAGCTTCTTTATTAACCAATGGTATTCACAGCATACAAAGGGGAATCCTACATCAGAAGATGAAGTGAGACTTGGATCTATCACGTTGTACCAAGTCTAAATGAATCAAAGAGCTAAATGTTAAACCTAAAACACTGAAACCGCTAGTAGAAAATACAGGCAATACTCTACATAATATATACATAAGACAGGACTTTCTGAATAAAATACAAGACAAAGAATTGACTTCTAAGACCTCATAAAACTAAAAAGTTTCTACACATCTAAATATAAGAAGCTCACAGAACTGAAGGAAATTTTTATTAGCTACACATCTGACAGAGAATTAATATACAGAATATATAACAAACTCATGAAGCAAAGATTCAAGAAAACCAAATAAAATTTTCAAAAATGGGCTTAAAATCTGAATAGAGTTCTTAAAAGAAGAAATCAAAATGGCAAAGAAATACTTGTTCATTGTTTCTTTTTTGCTTGTTTGTTTATTTTATTTTTTTTTAGTTGTTGCAAAAAAAAATTCTGCCTCCTCCGTGTTTCCCATTTCTCTCCCCCTCCTCGCACACAACGTCCCCTCCCCCTACTCCCATACCCCTCTCCCCTCCCCCCCCACTCCATTTCCCCTCCCTCTCGAGACTGAAGAGCAGTCCAGATTCCCTGCCCTGCGGGAAGTCCAAGGTCCTCCCACTTCTATCCAGGACTAGGAAGATGATCATCCAAACTGGCTAGGCTCCCACAAAGCCAGTTCATGTATTAGGATCGAAACCTAGTGCCATTGTCCTTGGCTTCTCATCAGCCTTCATTGTCGGCCACGTTCAGAAAGTCCGGTTTTATCCCATGCTTATTCAGTCCCAGTCCTGCTGGCCTTGGTGAGCTCCCAATAGATCAGTTCCACTGTCACAGTGGGTGGGTACACCTCTCGTGGTCCTGACTTCCTTGTTCATCTTCTCCCTCCTTCTGCTCTTCATTTGGATCTTAAGAGCTCAGTTCGGTGCTCCAATTTGGGTCTCTGTCTCTATCTCGATCCATCGCCAGATGAAGGTTCTAAGGTGATATGCAAGATATTCATCAGTATGGCTATAGGATAAGGTCATTTCAGGTTCCCTCTCCTCAGTTGCTCAAGGTACTAGCTGGGGACATCTCCCTGGACACCTGCGAGCCCCTCTAGAGTCAAGTCTCTTGCCAACCCTAAGATGGCTCCCTTAATTAGGATATATATTTCTCTGCTCTCGTGTCCACCCTTCCTTTATCCCAACCATCCCATTCCCCCAAGCTCCCCCCAGTCTCCCCTTCTCATGTTTCTCACCCCATTTCCCCTTAGCCCCATGCCACCTCAGCCCCAAGTTCCCATGTTTTGCCCTGCAATCCTGGATATGGATACTTCCCATATCCAGGCAGATGACTATATGTTTTTCTTTGGGTTCACCTTCTTATTTAGCTTCTCTAGGATCACAAATTATATGATCAATGTCCTTTATTTATGGCTAGAAACCAATTATGAGTGAGTACATCCCATGTTCATCTTTTTGGGTCTGGGATACCTCACTCAGGATAGTGTTTATTCATTGTTTCTATCAAATAAGAAACTGAAAATTAAAACAACTTTGAGGTGTCATTTTACCCTAGTCAAAATGACAAAGATTAACAAATTCTGAAGAAGCCACAAAAAAAATGTAACATTTGCTTACGGTTAGTGAATTGCAAACTCTCAAAATCAGTGTGGAGAATTCTCAAACAGTTTAAAATAAATAGGCCATATGAGTGTTCCATTGCTCAACATCTGCCAAAAAGACTTGATGTCATCTTCTATAGATACTTGCTCAGTCATATTCAATTGCTGTTCTAATCACAATATCTAGGAAGTGGAAACAATGTAAAAGCTTTCTTAAAAATAATATAATACTAAAATCCTCTAAAGAAGCAAGAAAAGGAAAAAATAAAGAGAAACTTTTAAAACTGACAAGGGATTGACAAGCTTCCTCCTAGGGTGTCTGCTATTGAAAAATGGCCATAGAATTTAGCTAGTCAGTTCAAGTCGGCTGGCTGAAATAAACATTGCTTGGGTGTCATTGTTCCTAGGGATTATAAATAAATCTCAATTCACCACAGACAGGAAACCAGCTACAAACCAAAGAATAGCTACCACCAAAGACCAGCTTGGTAAGTCAATGAGTTTTATTTGTGTTATTTGCAGGAGTATGGGTGAAGGGCTACACACTGAAGAAGGAATGACTCACAGACAGCTGCATCACCACCGCCCACCTCAGTGTGTGCATTTTCAGCTCCTGAAAGCTGGACAGGTAAAGCGACTACCCATCTTGCAACTCAACAAACTAAGACTGTCTTCTTTCAGCCCACTTGGGAGATCTGAACCTCCTTCCAGTAGATCAGCTGATCTCAACTTCTTCAGGCAACTTCGACTGTTTGCTTATTCCCAAAGGTTTTACTGTTCTTTAGTTCTGGATAGCCTGGCAGCTCTGAAACGTTTTTAATGAGATTGGATTGGCTGTGAGATTATCTCTCAGCAGTCTTTTCAATTTACATATACTTAGGGAGGGAGGGGTCAGTATTAGGGATTTTTCCCGAAATATTTGAGTTGTTTACTTCCTGAACTTAATGAGCTTCCCTGAAGGATAGAATATTTCACAACCCTTTTGAATAGTGGTTCTCAACCTATGGCAACACTCTAAAACAGTTCCCCATGTTGTGAGGAAACCTCCAACCATAAAATTATTTCATTGCTACCTTATAATTACAATTCTGCTACTTCTATGAATTGCAATGTAAAGATCAATGTTTTCTTGTGGTCTTTGTGGCTGACACACAGGTTGACAGCCACTTTTTAGAACACTCAGTAGTTTTATCTCCTTTTAGGTTTTTAAAAAAAGTCTGCCTCCCAGTTTCTCATAAAATTGGAAATCAATGTACTTCAAGACTCAGTTATACCACTCTCAAGCATATACCCAAAGGATGCTCAATCACACCACAAGGATACTTGCCCAACTATGTTTATAGTAGCTTTATTCATGATCACCAGAATCTGGAAATAACCCAGATACCCCTCAACCAAGAGAAGAATGGATAAATAGAATGTAGTGCAATTACCCAATGGAGTATTATTCAGCTGTTAAAAATAATGATTTCAGGCGAATGGATGGAACTAGAAAATAAATCATCTTGAGTGAGGTAACCCAGACCCAGAAAGACAAACATGGTATGTACTCACTCATAAGTGAATATTAGCTGTAATATAAAGAATGTTGCAATCCACAGACCCAGCGAGGCTAGGTAACAAGGAGGGTCCAAGGATGGGGAGGTACATGACTCTCTCTGGAAAGGAGAGATAGCTCTTCTGGGTGGACAGGAGCAGGAGGAGAGGAGAATTTAAGGGAGCAGGTTGAGAGTAGTCTAAAGGGCACAGTACTGAAAGAGAAGATTGGAAAGGGGGTTATTTGGGGATCAGGTAGAAACTGGATGCAAGGGAAACCCCCATGAATTTACAAGGATGACCCAATAAACAACTCCTAGCAATAATGGATACATAACCTGAACCAACCAAACCCTGTGATCAGATTGGTGACCAGCCCAATTGTTATCAGAGAGACTTCAGCCAATAATTGATTAAAACAGATGAAAAGACCTATGGCAAACATTAGCTGAGCTTTAGGAATCCTGATGAAGAAAGGGAGGAAGGACTGTAGGAGACAGAGGGGTCAAAGACATAAAAATAATAAAAGAAAAAAGAAGAAAAAATGGAAACAACGGACCTGGCTCATAGGAATTCTCAGAGTCTGAACATCCGGGGAACCTACGTGGGCCCAACCTAGTCCCTTTACATATATGTGACAGTTGTGTAGCTTGATCTACTTGTGGGATTACTAACAATGGGAGCAGGACCTGTCCCTAATGTTTTGGCTGACTCTTGGGAACCTATTCCTCATATTGGATTGCTTTGCCCAGTCTAATAAGTCAGTGGCTTAGTCTTACTGCAATTTGCTTTGCCATGCTTCTTTGGTACCCATGGGAGGTCTTCCACTTTCCGAACAGGAACAGAGGAGAAATGGATTGAGGAGAAGCACATAGGGGAAATGGGGAAGGAAATAAGAGGAGAAGAGAAAGGGGATATTTTGGTCGGGATGTAAAATATATAATAAGTAAATTTAACTAATTGATTAACTATATCCCTGGGGCAGGCCAGCTCCACTGCCTGAATTGGGTAGCACCAGGTAGAGTGAGAGACCCTATATCAATAAATAAAGTAAAAAGCAATGGAGAAAAACACCAAGTATCAACTTCTGTCATCCATAATATATGAACACAAGCACAGGTGCATATGTATGTTCATATGCATGTACCTACACACATATGAACACAAATACACACACCCACACACATGAAGAAAAAAGCAGTCCTCCAAGGTAGAAGGCGGTATTCTCAACTGTTACACACGTGCATTGTTTCTTAATTTTCGGTCCCCATGTAGCAGCATCTGAAAGTACAGATTTCTTTTCCCAAGATGGCCAGAGGTTTTCACACTCAGAAATAAGAGGACTGACAAAAAGACGCATAAATGAGGGTCGCTGTTACTCCAAATTATCACATGGAAGCTCTGGCAGTGGGAACTGTAAGTGATTCTGCTGATCATATGGCTATGACTGCTCTGTTGTTCTCTTCCCAGGAGTTGAACTTAGTGCTCAGGACCATGTAGAACATTTCTCTGTACCACAGTTCTGTTTGTCAATGCTCTTGGATCAGCTGTCCTACCAAGACTTTCATGAATGACCCATGTGCTTCCCGTTTTCCCCCAAAGACTGTTTTTCTCTTATTACCCTGAAACTCTATTCGGGAATCTGTCACAGAAAAGAGGCTTCTACTCTAACTTTTTGGACCAACTCCAAATATGTATGTTTTAACTCAATATAGCAATTTTTAAATTTTCTTTTAAATAGATAGTCTGTACAATATTAGGACATGAAAACTCAATATTTTACATCAAGCTACTTATATTTTCCAATTCCCAAATCCTTGTTTTCAGAATTGCTCCATTTTTTAAAATCTGAAATATCATTCTTACAATAATATGTTAAATTATAATTTCTCTAGTGCCTCTCCTCAGAGGTAAAAAAGGTTAATTCCCATACAACCAAACACAGAAAAGGGAATTTTGGGGGATAAATTTAAATTTACATATGATCTCTCAATTCTGTCAATAACTGATACCAACTTCAAAAGATGATAGCTAAGTTTTCAGATTGTAATTATATTTTGGATCTTGCAAATACATTACGCTTTTAATGTGTTTCAAATATCTCAGCTTCTTAAGGAAACTGATAGTCTGTCAGCAGATTCAAAATTGCGTACTCAAAATCAAGTGCCCCATTCCAGTATGCAATAAAACAAATGCCAGATCTCTTTTTCAGTAGTTTTTATTTGAGTCCAGACACAGGAGGCTGTCATAGATATGTCAACAAAAGAATTCTATGCAGTACAGTAAAACACAGAAGAAACAGGTTTTTTAGTCAGAAATAAGTAGCTGAGAATGGAATTATAAACAAAGTGTGGCTTTTATTATCACTATACCTGCAAATTAAAATAAATAGTACCATTACTATCAGGGACATCTAAGAACACCATAGACTGCAATTCACTTGCAGAGAAAAAGGATACCTTATATCAACACTGAAAGGAAAACACTGAGTTAAAAATGTAATAAAACTTTACTTATCACAATCAAATTAATCTAAAATATTTCTACTATAACAAAATTATAACCCTGGTCATATATTATTTCTATTAAAAACAGGAGTCCAGTCAGATTGGCTCTACATACAATTTGTAATTCAGGTCTCTAAATTGAATCTTTATATTTTGTGATTACTCAAGCAGGTGTGTACTAAAGTGAGCAACAGTGTGCAGACTAATCAGCATCATAGCTTAAACTCATTTTACTGATGACCAAAGAGTTGATGTAATATTACAGTTTCTATAGTAAATTAAATTAACTAAAAGCAATAATTTCTAATATAAACAATTAAATTTAGTATTAAAGTCAAGATATATTTTTCAATATTAATCTGCTATATTCGGGAAACTTAGACAAAATACCAACTCCTGTTAAATAAAAGACAAATCTTAACCATGGAAGCACACACACACATACACACACACACACTCATACATACCTAAAAAATATATAATGTTTTGTATACATGTACATATATGATTGAACATATAATTTTAGGTCATGTTTATTTTTATGCTTACAATCACTTATGGTGAAATACATCAATCTAACATTTACAGAACAGAGAAAATTTGTTAAAATATAAAACTGCATACTTTAAGCCCATTTTCCTAGAATCCTAATGATTAATCTCACAATTAAACCAGAGTAACTCTTCAAAGTACCTGAGGATCTGTAGGTAACCAGCACTGGTGCCTATACATTTCAAAATAAATGGGCATTTTATGAAATAACTATAGCAATAAAAAGAAATACAATAGTAGTTGATTATCAAAGGCAGAGCAAAGACAAAAGAAGATGATGTCTAAAAGACAATGAGACTATATTATTGAAACAACAAATACCCATTTTTAAAAAAAGCTGGATTTCAATTTCAAATAGGTCTGGTACTCAATATGATTTGGTGAACAATATACATGTAGACATAAAGAAATGTGCATGGATTTTTTGAATGGTATGACATCTGGAAAATGGCAGAAATATTTTAGTTCAAAAAATAATGCCAAAAAAACACAGAAATTAAAGTAGACTAATCAGCATCAGAATTTTTGGAAATGTACCCTGAGCTTCACAGTAAACATAGGACTGTTAACTGGTAAACAACTCACTGGTTTTTAGTTAAGTCTAACTTAAAGAGCTAAATCTAACTACAGCAGTACTTGTAGTTTTAGTCACTAGCTGGTCACTTCTCACTGTCTAGCATGGTGGCCAGCCCTCCTAATGCAGTTACTGTTTATCTTAGGATATGTGATTTAACATTCAACTAACTGGATTTCAGAGAGAAAGAACAGTTATTGTTATGGTTGCTGTTTTTCTTTCTTAAAATTGATGTTTTAACTAATAAATCTCCCCTGAGTAATGAATGGTATAAAACCCTAATAGTCTGAGCAGAAATGAAGATTCCAAAGTTTGTTACTCTGTATTACTTGTGTTCTCAACTTTAAACCTTATGTTCATTTAATCTACCAATGCAGGCATCTTTGTACACATGCTTCCATTTGCAACTTGGTTTGCTTTCATGTTTCTAACTACTTTGATTTTAATGACTGCAGAATACATTTATTCACTCCAACCCTCATTCCAACGCACACCACTAATCCAAAACCTCAGATTTACAACCACTTCAAATTTAACACAATCTATTCATTTGTCAATTGAACAAATAGCTACTAACTTCCTACACAGCAGGCATTATGCCAGGCGCCGAGAAGGTTGCTGATCAGTGTAGTAGAGGCATTTCCTGAAGTCCACAGCTGTTTGTCATCTTCTTTTCAAACTTTCTTCTGCTAAAATCTGTACTCAGGATCTTCATGCAAAATCTGAGAATTATGCTATCTTCTGTTTTTATCATATTTCACATGCATTTTGGACAGACTGACTTCAGTTTGTTTTCTAAGGATTTTTTCGACTGCCTTGTCCATCTTGTCACTGTTCATTCCTTTCCCATTCCTTTTGGTCTTTAACCACTACAGACCGCCTCTGCACTTCCACTGCCTCTTCTGAATGGATTTTATTACCCTTAATTTATTCTACTGTAAGTCTGATTTATATGTTGCAGAACAATTTACTAATTTTAGCTAAAAGTTCAATCATATTCACATGAAAAATTGATACCTTAAGTCCATCTTTTCTTCAGATGCTCAAGCTGGGCAGAGTACTTCAGGATTGACTGTAAACTTGCACTCAAGAAGCTAACAGAGGAAGTGGGTGGTAAGCCTATAATCCTGTCAAGGTTCAAGCTGAAGATAAGAATCATGTGTCTGAGGCCAATCAGGAAGATAAAATTAGTTTCAGGAGAACCTGAGCAACAAAGTAAGACTCATTTGTTCAAATAAATACACTAAATTAATTTTAAAAATAAATATTTATAATTTTATTAACCTCTTTTAAAATGTTCCCTCACAAATGTGAATTTCTTAATTATATCTTTCCTACCTAAATTTTATAAATATTTTTACCCAGTGTAAATTGTATCCTTGCTCACTTGATCACTTAATATAATTCAAATCAGCTTACTTAATAGTAACCAGTTTATCATAATTTGCAACATCTTCTCTACTGGTTATGTTTTATGAGTAAATGAATCAATTTTTCTCTTTGATCATTGTTGAATCTTCAAAGTTTATATCAGTAGTTGGTATATGATAAACATTCAATATACATTTTATGAGTGAGTGATGGAAGAAAACTCTAATTAGGTCACAATATTTTTAAAAATTTTTACGTAGGCTTGTGAGAGAGAAGAAAAAGTATATAAAAAGTTAAGTAAATGGTTTAAAAAATAAAACAAAGTCTTTAAAGATACAGTACAGACAGTAATAGATTAAAAGAATAAAGATAAAAAATAAATATTAAACTTGTAGAAAAAGTAGTAAGCAAAGATAATAAACCACATAGAGATGGACTATACAAAGAGAGTCTAGATTATGTATATTATTGTGTTTTCTTTCAACTTTTTGACTGTGAAGGAGCTAAGTTACCAACATATGTACTTTAAAGATATATACTTTAAAGGGTTGGCAAGAGACTTGACTCTAGAGGGGTTCCCAGGTGTCCAAGGAGAAGTCCCCAGATTGTTCCTTGGGCAGCAGAGGAGAGGGTGCCTGAACTGACCTTATCCCATAGCCACACTGATGAATATCTTACATATCACCATAGAACCTTCTGGCAATGGATGGAGATAGAGACAGAGACCCACATTGGAGCACTGGACTAAGCTTCCAAGGTCCAAATGAGGAGCAGAAGGAGGGAGAAGATGAGCAAGGAAGTCAGGACCACAAGGGGTGCACCCACCCACTGAGACATTGGGGATGATCTAATGGGAGCTCACCAAGGCCAGCTGAACTAGGACTGATGGAGCATGTGATCATACCGGACTCTGAACGTGGCGTGAATGAGTGCTGACTGAGAAGCCAAGGACAATGGCACTGGGTTTTGATCCTACCGCAAGTTCTGGCTTTGTGGGAGCCTAGTGTGTTTGGATGTTCACCTTCCTAGACTTGGATGGAGGTGGAGGACCTTGGACTTCCCACAGGGCAGGGAACCCTGACTGCTCTTTGGACTGGAGAGGGAGGGGGAGGGGAAGGGGAAGGCAGGAGGGAAATGGGAGGAGGGGAGAAGGTGGA
>NC_022028.1:13735842-13744092 GCF_000317375.1 Microtus ochrogaster | reverse complement strand
ATAAGTTTTAAAAAGTAAGATAAACTTGCTTAATGATTGAACTTTACCCAGAATGTTCTATGTTCTGGCATTTCACATCGTACACAAATGTGTATTATATAAATCCTATAGGAGAGTACGTATCAAATGCCAGTTAGCAAGATAAATAAAATATAGCAAAATAACAAAATTGACAAAACAAATATGTAGAAAATTTTATTAATGTGACTGGTTCTTTTAAAAATATTCTTACGTTTATTTTAATTTTTAAGCTACAAGTCTTTATAAGGGTATATGCATGTGAACGCAGGTATCTATAGGGACCAGAGATCTCTGACTGATCTAGAACTGTAATTATAGGTGTCTGTGAATCATAGAGTTTGAGTGCTAGGAATCAACCTTGGCTCCTCTGAAAGAACAGGACATGCTCTTGACTGATGAGCTGTCTTTCCAGTCCCAACTTGAAAACTATTACTTAAAAAAATAATCTGTGAATATAAGTAGTACAACTATTTTGGACCAGATGCTCATAAGTATTAAAAAATCTACTAATTTAAGTTCAGGTTTTTGCTAGGGTAGTTGAAAAGGTTCAGGTTTAGTCTGATCACTCTTTTTTTTTATTTTGACTGATTTTTTTTTTCAGTAGAAGTTCAAGTTTAAAGAACAATGGGATAAATGTCAACCAGAGGTAAAAAAAGCAGGCTACATTAAAGAAGGGGAAGCTCTCATTGTCCCCAAAACATTATTAAAACCATTACTGTAACGACATTCATATGAGGAGTACTACAATGTAGAAATACAAGAAGGGGAATAAATTATCACTTCTCCACTGGAACCAATACTAATAATGGTCTTTCACTATAGGCACACAAGAATTAATACATCTCCCTAAATTCTCAGGTTGATAATCTGTTTATATCAAGATATTGTTAAAAGTGTCCTGCATTTCTCTCAGAGGAAAATATGTTTCTAAAAAGACATACATTTGATTATCCCAATGCATCAAAGCATCAGGCATCTACCTACATAGAGTGCTGCAGGCCTAGTTGGCCCAATTTAACAAAGGAAAAAACTCCCTCTCTGTGAATACCTTGTTATCAAAATAAGGCATTTTTCCCAGCAATAGAAAAGTAAGGAAAATTAACTCATTGTCTATACCATGTGGTTCAATACATGTCTCAAATAGAAAACAAAGCATAATAACATGCTATAAGACTATTTATTTCTGCCAGGCAGTGGTGGTGCACGCCTTTAATCCCAGCACTCGGGAGGCAGAGGCAGATTTCTGGGAGTTCTAGGCCAGCCTGGTCTACAAGAGCTAGTTCTGGGTCAGGCACCAAAGCTACAGAGAAACCCTGTCTCAAAAAACAAATTAATTAATTAAATTTATTTCTTTCCACAAGACTATCTTTTATGCACAGTAAAAAATGCACTCAAATTGAAAATCCTGAATTTATGTGACAATTTGCATATATGTGGAGTTACAGACAAAATTAGCTTGATAATAGAAACAAGGTCTGTTGCTTCATGTTTGTGAGGCATGTGCAGTTCTGAGTTTATTAACCTCTTTAATCTCAATTTCAGTTTTCCTTTCAAATGAGGACAATAAAAGACCCTGACCTAGGGACATGCAGGAGCGTCAGTAAATTGGTGAGTATACAATTCTTAGATTAGGCATTTGGCAGCTGACAGCTATTGTGATTATTATATCTTTGTTCTGTTTTTAGCCGGAGAGTTCTTTCCAGTGACCTCAATTACTGAAACTTCATAACCACAAAATAAACTTGCCCTCAAAATATTAGCTTTCCAGATGCTTACAGAAGACAGAGCAAAGTTGCCGTTTACCTATAACCAAGGAAACATGCAGTTTTAGAAGAAGTTAATAAATGTCCTTACTTTATAAGGTGGCATGCTTTTTACTACTACGATTAAGTTATCAATCAGCCTGCATCTCATGGGTGGTATAGACAGACTATTATTTATCTTTGCACCAATGTACAGAGTCACCCTGCATCTGTGTTTCTACACAAAACGTAGTCAAATGCTGCTTGTAAAATGAGTCTCTCGGGCCAATGCATAGCCTGAAGGACTACAGTTTTGCACACTGCAGTAATTTAGAGTAAGACCCAATGACTTTGACTCAGAAGCTGGATTTAAGCAACACCTTCAGAATAATCTACTGTTTAAGATTGAGAGAACCAGGAGCCATCTAGCTAGGCAGTGGTGGAGCACACCTTTAATCTCAGCACTCGGGAGGCAAAGGTAGGCGGAGCTCTGTGAACTCAAGGCCAGTCTGGTCTACAAGAGGATAGGCTCCAAAGTTAAAGAGAAACCTTGTCTCTAAAAACAAAAACAAAACGACAACAACAAAAAGAACCAGGAGCCATCAAAAGTAAGGGATCCTTAACTCAATATGCCATAACTCTCGGGTATGTGGCAGACATGGATAAGGGGATAATTAGATGCTGATTGTCAAGTTGTTCAAGCAACAGAAAGCTCCACTAGGACAGAGATGGGTATGGTGGCTAATGGTTTGAATCATTATTGTCCTCGTAGGACCAGATGTTTGAATAATTCATCAGTAGTTGATGGAGCTGTTTCAAAAGGTAGAGGAAGTGTGGCCTTGTTGGAAGACATGTGCTATGGGGCAGGCTTTGAAATTTCTAGAGTTCATGCTGTTCCCAGTTAGCCAACCCTGACTCCTACTTGCACATAAGAAAGTAAGTTTTCAGCTAGAGTTCTGGCACAATGCCTGACTGTCTACTGTCGTGCTCTCGCCAGCAAAATGATCATGAACTATATCAATCCCAAATCTAGTGACCCAAATGGAGGAGGCTCTTTTATAAGTAGCCTTGGCCACAGTGTGTTATAGCAGTTATAGAAAAGTAACTAAGATAGACAGGTATTTGTTTTATTCTCACCTGCTAGGAGCTGAGATCACCACCTGAAGAATACCACAAAGCCAGATAACTGCAGTTCTGAAAGGAACAAAAGATGACAAATTATGTCCATATATAGATTATATGATATTGCATATAAGAGATCAAAAATTTTCAGCAGAAAGCTTCTAGGAACAGTTGACAGTTTCAGCAAAGTGACATAGTACAAAATCAACTAACCAAAATCAGTAACTTTTCTTACACACTGAGAAAGAGATCAACGACTTACATTTACAGCATCACTAAAGACAATAAAATATCTTGAAATTACCTGACCAGGATGGTTAAAGCCTCTACAATGAAAACTTCAATTCTCTGAAAAAGACGCTAGAAAATGCTGTTCACAGATCAGTAAAATTACTATTGTGGCAAAAAGCCAGTAAGCCGCCCACAAAGGCCTTGATGTCAGCATGAAGCATAGAATTCAGAGAATAGCGAGAACGCTTAGCATGTGGGCCTCACGGACCTCTGACAGAAACTACTCTGCTAGCCCCACCCTCCCAACGTGTGTCCTCTCTGGCAACGTGGCTCAGGAACTATATCCCTGTTTGTCTTTGTTGCCTGTCACTTAATGCACACCCTGATACATGATAGGTGTTCCAATTATGGTTGTTGTATCTACAGATACATAAGTAGTGACGTAATTATGTTTCCTCCCAGATTTTTAACTTTTTCTTGTAACGTACAAAAAATAAAAATTTTGCCATAAAAAATGACCATTATACTTAAAGCAATTTACAGATTAAATGCATTGTCATTCAAAATACAAACAGCATTTTTTCCATAAATTAAAAACATTATAAAAATCTAGATTGAGCTAGAAAGGACCTGGGTTGTTGAAGTCATGTATCCTGCCCCCCCCAAAAAAAAAACCACTGGAAGGCTTTCCTCTCCAGACTTCAAAATATATCATAAAGCTAAAGTAATAAAAACATTGTACTGTCATGAACACAGACATATAGACCCATGAATGAAATATAAAATGCAAACATGAGTACTCATAATTACAGTCATCAGATAGTTAACAACATACACACTAGAGAAAAGAATATTGTTATCAAATGGCGCTGGGAAAATTAGACCCATATCTATTACCCCATATAAAAATCATGTTCAAGTAGATCAAATACCTCAATTTGAAGATTGAAACACTAAAACTTACAGAAGAAAACATAAACAGCGTGGTACAAGATACAGTTGTAGGATAGGACTCCATTTGCCAAGGAATGAAGGCCAACAATTGACAACAAGGACCTCATGAAACTAAAGAGCTTCTATATAGTTAAAAAAAAAAGAGGGGGGCAGAAGAGAAAAGAAAGAAAAGAACAAACAGCAGTTAAGTGAAGAAGAACCTCTCAAAATAGAAGAGGATGCCAGATAGCGCTGACAGAGGATCAATATCCAAAATATACACAAAAAAACTCAAAAACTGATTCAAGTAAACAAATGACCCAATTACAAATATAAAAATGGACTATGGATCTAATCAGAGAGTTGCTAATAGAAAATGCAAAAATAGCTCAGAAATACCTCAAAATATGTTCATAATCCTAACTTTCAGAGTCAATCTTACCCCAGTTAGAATGGCCAGTATCAGCAAAACAACTGGCTGTTAACTTGAGTCTTGAGAGGCATGGGAGAAGGCCAAAGGAGGATAAGTAAGTGGGACTGAAGTAATAAAAGGGAGGACGGTAAAGAAAAAAAGCATACAAAGTTTAAAAAAATTATTTGCACAAGTCATCTGACATGTGGTACACAATCATAATTCCCACTCACAGGAAGGCGAAGCAGGAAAACCAAGAGTTAAGTGTCATCTTTGGCCATTCCATGAGTTTGAGGCCAATTTGTACTACCTGGGACCTAAGAAAGAAGAGAGCGATGAAAACTAGTTTATTTAAGTGCTACAATGTTTTCATGGATATAATTTGTAAATTATAAATTAAGTAAATTACAATGGGTTTCCTCACCCATGGAAAAAAATAAAAAATCAGGGTCTCACTTTACTTCAGGCTAGTGTGGTACTCACTATGTAGCCCAGGCTACCTCAAATAATGGCAACCCTCTTTCCTCAGCCACCTGAATGCCTTTTAACATGTTAGTCAATAATTCATGATTTATATTTTAAAAGCTCACATATTTTGCTTGTCTTGTAGGTTACATCATATATTATAAATACTTAACACAGCTATGAATTCAATCTGTCTTTTTTAGTATTTTGTAAGCTTCTAACTTGTTTAGTATTTATACTTGATATATAGATATTTATTTATTTGTTTGTTTTTACTTTAAATATATGTGGGGGAACCTGGCCAGACTATATTCAACAAGCCACTTGAGGCCTGCAGAGAGGCTCTCGATTTATGCGGAAAGGAAGTCGCTCAACTGAGGAAAGCTCTGATCAGTACCTGACACCACTCCAGTTCATGCACAGCTGAAATGGCAGGAAAAATGAGTCTCCAGGGTCGATTGATTCCCTCACGTGTCTTCATGTGACAGACACTTATTTTTAAAGGACCTAGAAATCACTCCATATACCTCACCATTTTATAACCCGTTCCCCCTTTTCTTCTACGTTTGGAAGATTGCTTTTGTTTGTCACGGGTTCAGTCAATGCAGAGGCTGGATACACAGAGAAGACTGGATATATGGCAGAATTCTGTGAGCAGTGACATCTCACTTCATGTAAAGGCTGTGATTCAGGCAGTATTAACTTGAGGATAGATCTCCTTATTTCTGCTGACTGTAACCAAATCGGACAGCATGACATGGACTCCAGGCATAGGCCTGGGTTGACAGCTGGTCCTTCAATGGTGCTCTACAAACACAGTAATCCTTATTTGAAATTATCAGACAGTCTTATAAACTAACTTTGTACTCTGCTTTCTGTGGTAATCTTCATAATACTCCAGATTATGGAAAGTGTAAAGTGCCTATCAACCTACTTAACAGTTTCAGAAAAGTTTGAAGAAAGTGAATCACATTGAGCCCGGTTCTCTAGCAGTGGGGTCTAGACTGTTCTAGTAATTATTAGGCTCAGATGTGTTTTTTTAAGGTACCCCAGTGCATGGTAAGGTACTGCTACAGTCCACCAGCAGGGACATTCCTGTGACATGCTCAACTGACAACTGGGAGAAAAGGTGAACAGATTGGCCCTGAGAGCAAGCAGACTCGCAGCCATGAATCCAGGAGTTGAGAGCACTTGTGTGATTCAGTCCTTTGATGATAGCACCATTGTTAGGAACTGAAGGAGAAGATGTGGATCATCTCATCACCTGCACTGAAAACAAGATGCTAGTTCCATCCTGTACATGGCATCTACAAGAATGGTTCAAGCTGGAGGGAGAACAGATGGCAGGCTGTAAAATGATGGCCCCCATTTGCCTGGAATTGTGTTTACCTGATATGAATGTGGTAATGATAATTCATGTAGTTTGAATGCAGATACAGAATTGGGGGAAATCCACTATGGATTTCTGAAAAGTTAAATGAACTGGAATTTGACTTTACATCTAAAATGGGCTCAGAGTACAGCAGCTTAAAAAGCTTCAATTGCATAAAACATAGCAAATTATGGTGTAGATATTCCCATGCCTGTAGAGATCACTGGAGTCCCAGCATGGTATATAAAGGAAGCCCAAGGCTTCTAGAAAACAAGCCAGAAGTTATTCATAAGAGAATGCAAGTGTATGTTCTACAGAAGCAGGCAGAAGAGGAATGGCTTGTGGAGCAGGCAGGTATATGGTAGACTCTGAAGGAGGCTCTATGCTCTAGTTTTTCTCTAGTCCAAGCTTCACAAAAGGAAAAATATTTTAACTTAGCAGCAGGCTCCCTGGAGTCCGCAGAACACAGTATTTCAACAGAATGCAAAGTGTGGGAGTAGTATGGCCTCCCACCTCATCAGACACTCACCACAGAGGTCTAGACTGGAAGCCTTTTTAAAATTCCTGAAAGTTTCCAGTGCTATAAGTAAGAACATCTCACGAAATATTGACCTGGTTAGGTAAAAACACCTGTGTAGGAATTCAGAGCACAACAGCCAAAAGGCGACCTGCCTTTTGCAGCAGCCAGTCAGAATTCCCACACCACAGACCATGAAACTGAGGTCAAGCAGAACAAGGTCCGACAGGCTGGGGATGACTACACAGGTAGAAGACCATAGAATTGAAGATGAAGTCCAATGTTATGTTTGAGACTGTGCTAAGTCTTGTTTGGCGGTAGATAAAGTTGTATTGAAAATGTGAACTATATACAACAAATAACTTGAGAGAAATTGCAGTTATTTGTGAAGTAAAACTTTTAAACAACTACTTGCCTGAAAACCAGGTTTTCTAGTAGGTCAATCAATTATTTTATGTGTAAGTAGAAAAACAAACAACCTACTTTTTCTAGTCTGGCAAACTGTGGGAATATTATTTCTCCGTGTTACCACAAAGACTTCTTTGTTGAGAGAACACTTGGCTTTCAAGTGCCTGCCACTGGAAACACTTGCTGTCTGTCTTCTGAGCAGAAGCACAAATGATTAGGTTGTACAGAATGACTGCTGGAAAAGCATCTTATATCAGACTCCCTTGATTCACCTGTGTATTCAGACTCCCTTCATGGGTATGATGCAGAGTCAAGTCTGGCAGATATATACACTGGTTGAAAACAAAGAATGGGTCTCAGTGAAACTATGAGTGTCAGAAGCCATCTCCAGTTAAGTTTTACCTGGAGAGTAGGTCAGGCCTGTTTCAGATGGACATGCCAGAGCAACCAACAAGAACTGTTCTTTTCAAAAGTCTTTCCTGCATTTATACACACTTTATAAGCAAATTTAAAGACTTACCTTTAAAAGCAACTGCAAAATCTCTCCATACATCTATGTGTATTATTAAATGGTACTAAAGCTTTCAAACTGGGACCCAAGTACACTGTGATTGGTGTTTTAAATTGCTGGGGTTATTTTGAATTACATTCCCTTTCCTCCCTCCAAAGTTACTCATATAGCCATCCTTGCTATTTTTCAAACTGTTGTTTTAAAAAAAAAAAAAAAACAAAACTGACAGCCCTACCAAGTGATAATACCTATGAACCACAATGACCAGCATGAAGCAAGATTTCTAAGGTTGCAATATTGACATACATAACTTAACAGTAACCAACACTTCTCTGATTGGATGTGAGACTAGCCCAACAGAAGGAAATCATGCCAGGTTCAGGAAATCTAGTCAACAGTCCAGGGTTAGTAAAATTATGGATGTTAAAGGAGAACCTACAGCCACGGCTCATTTTGCTATTTATTTGTCTGGTTTTTTTTATTTGAAACATTTCTGAAAGATGTCATGAAAAGTCA
>NC_022028.1:13718703-13733214 GCF_000317375.1 Microtus ochrogaster | reverse complement strand
TAAATATTGTAACTGTAATTCTTGTTTGATAACTGTTTTGTTATTTGTAATTTTGCTATGTTAAAGTTAAAGCCTTCCTTTTTTTGTTTAAACAGAAAAGGGGAAGTGATGTGGGAGTGTCGTATATCAATCTGTTGATTTCATTGGTTAAGTAATAAAGAAACTGCTTGGCTGTCCCTCATAGGTTAAAACATAGGTGAGAGGAGTAAACAGAACAGAATGCTGGGAGGAAGAGGAAGTGAGCTCAGACTCGACAGCTCTCCTCTCAGGGGCAGACGCCTCAGAGAGACGCCATGCTCCCATCTCCAGGGCGGACATGAGAGCTCTGCTCTCTGAGGCACATGCTAGAATCTTCCTGGTAAGCCACCTCGTGGACTACACTAGAAATGGGCTAGTCCAGGTGTGAGAGTTAGCTGAGAAGAGGCTAGATAGAAATGGGCCAAGCAGTGTTTAAAAGAATACAATTTGTGTGTTGTTATTTCTGGCATAAGCTAGCCAGGTGAGCAGGCGGCTGGGGTGCTGGGGATGCAGCCCCACTGCTCCTATTACTACACAGCACTACTTAGTAAAGGCTGACGTGAACATGCCTGTGACCTGTGACAAGTATTTCACTATAGTGACTGTATTTCACTTCAGGCCCCACTTGGAAATGAAATTCAGAGAAGCTGCATCTCCCAGGTTGAGAATAAATTTGCAATCCCCACCTGTTTCTATTCCCCAGTGCAGGGCATCACGTTTTGTGTCTTAACATGAAGCCCCTGTGCCTTTATAGTCCTCCAAAGGCAAACAGTGGAAAAATAAGAGGTCCTTGTATTTCATGCTAGGTTTATAGAATGTAGTATTGGAAGCATTAGTTGTTACTACATTAAGCCTGTAATTACATTGATTTGGTGTGACTTTTCAACATTTGTCACTTGTCAAATTTCACTTTCCCTTTTTATGTTATTGCGAGTGATTATTTGGTGCAATGAGGTATTGCAGATAATAAAGAGGAGGAGTAACTGTCCCCTTTAACAAGATTAATTTTTAACTGCCTTTCTGTAGTTGAAATTGTTAAATTGGTTTTCCTACAGCACAGTTTTATCCTTAGGATACTACTTGAATGAAGGATTAAATTGAAAATCTTGAAATTGCTTTTAAAACTGAAAGTCAGCAATATGAATTAATGATAAATCTGGGAAATTAAGACCTCGGAGAGCAACAATAACTGGAAAGGTTAGAAACCAAAAAGTCAACTCATTAAATCAAAACTGTTGTAGAAGTCATCACTAAAAGCCTACATCAAGCAGAAGAATACCAGGAATGAAAATAACGACTATGGAAACATTATGTTGTTGAGATATAAGTAATTTTGAAGATGCCAATTCACAGCATATAGAAACTCTGAGACATGATCTAGGGAGCCAACCCCAGTGAACTATGGGATAGGAAGAGAGAGAGAAAAACTAAAGGTGCGGGAATTCTATTTATGAAATTAGAAACAATCCCAGTTCTGGGCTGCTCAAAGGAGATCTAACTTGAATGGATATTTTGAACCCCAAATAGACATGACCAGAGAATAACCTCCACACTCTGCATGATTATCAAGTTCCCAAAACTAAATATTAAAGAAAAAATATTAGAGTTTAAAGGGAAAAAGCAATAACCTACATACAAAAGAAGACACACAAGAATAAAAACATTATCATCAAAAAACCCTAAAATTCAGGAAATCATAGAATTATAGATTTCAAACCATGGGTGTAAATAACTGATTGTCAAGATTGCAATGTCATTGCTTAAAATTCCCTGAGAAATAAATACATTTCAGGAGAAAAACAAACTATATCAATTTATGACCACAAATCTAGTGTTGTAAAAGGTAGTTTTGTAGACTCCTACACATAAAGAAAGGGCAAAGTATCCATCAAGAAAATCACTGGAAAGAATTATTTTGTGAGAGAAATAGTTGAATAAAGGTTAACTAGAAAATAACTGATAATTTTTATCATAATAAATCAGCAAGTCCACCTCAATAATTACCCCAAATGGCAATGACCTTAATTGTACATTCTAAGAAAAAAGAATGGCTGATTGAGCTAAAAGATGATAAAAATGCACAAGATGCAAGTATTTCTTGTCTACAATAAATGCACCTTATTGATGAATATACATCCAGGCTGAGTGTGAGTGGCAAGAACTCAAGGATCCAAGCAAATAGAAGCTAGGCCAAGAAAAGGTAGCCATACTTATTGCTGATAAAGTAAAACTCTAGCCACAACTACAAAATAGAGAGAAAGTCAGTGACCATACATTCCTAAAGGGAGAAAATCCATGAAGATGATATAAATATGGCAAATTAATGCAGAATGGGTCACTGTAGATCTGATTTTATAAAAGAAATAGTAGTAGATTAGATTAGATTCCATATATAATATAGTAATAGTGGATTATTTCAAAACCCTATTCTCACCAATAAATCATCCATTTGATTCATGACAAAGTTGTCAAAAGCAGACATTAGAAACTGCATTGCCTCTTTATCAAAGGGTCCTGGGAAACTCAGATGTCTACATGTAAAAGAATCAACTGGATCCCTATCTATCACCCTGTAAAAAAATCAATTCAATATTTTATCAAAGATATCAACACAAGACAAGAAACTGAAATGACTAGAGGAAAATTTATAAGTGAAATACTTCAAGATCTAGACATAGGCAAGAGTGTTTCAAAACAGATCCCAGTAACTCAGGAAATGATTGTGATAACTGACAGAAGGATTGCACTCTATTAAAAAGCTCTGGGCATCAAAGGGAAAAAGTACCAGAGAGAATAGACTGCGTGAACAACAGCAGAAAATGTTTGTTAACGATACATGAGAAAGGAATTAATATCCATATTCTAAGACTGATTTAGAAATTAAATTATTGGTGGTGGTATTATATATTTTTTCTATTTTAGTTTTTTTTTTTTTTTCGAGACAGGGTTTCTCTGTGGCTTTGGAGCCTGTCCTGGCACTAGCTCTGTAGACCAGGCTGGTCTCGAACTCACAGAGATCCACCTGCCTCTGCCTCCCGAGTGCTGGGATTAAAGGTGTCCGCCACCATCGCCCGGCTCTTTTTTAGTTTTTCAAGAGAGTGTTTTGCTGCAGTTTTGGAGCCTGTCCTGGAACTAGCTCTTGTAGACCAGACTGGCTTCGAACTCACAGAGATCCATTTGCCTCTGCCTCCCAAGTGCTGGGATTAAAGGTGTGTGCCACCACTGCCAAGCTGGTATTATACTCTTTTGGGCTCTTTTAGGGACCCTGCCATCCAGCTCCCAAATAAATCACACACGGAGGTTTATTCTTAGTTGTGAATGTCTGGTCTTAGCTTGGTTTGTTTGTTTGCCAGTTTTTCTTAAATTATCCCATATAATTTTGGCCTTGGAGTTTTTATCTTTCTCTGTTTCTGTATACCTTTTCTTTCCTTCCTATTCCACGTCTGGCTGAATAGCTAGGTGGCTGGGTGACTGGAACCTGAAGCCTGCCTCCTCCTCTCTCATTTCCAGCCTTTTTCTCTCCCAGATTTCTCCTCATATTTATCCTCTCTGCCTGCCAGCCCCTACCTTTTTCTTTCTCCTGCCTCAATATTGATCATTCAGCTCTTTATTAGATCATCAGGTGTTTTAGACAGGCACAGCAACACAGCTTCACATAGATAAACAATAGTAACACACCTTAAAGTAATATTCCCCAACATTAAACACCCAAACCAAACACATCATCTAGCTAATCAATAGACAATAAAGCTAACCGATAGTTGTCAAAATATGAAGCAAAAATGAATATATATTTTAAGAGTTCAACATTCTTTTACCATCAGGAAAGTGTGAATGATAACTGCATTTGGATTACATCTCACCCCAATCAGAATGGCTGTTATCATGAATAAACAAAAGTATACAAGCAAAATAAAACACCACATGCTGAAGAAGATTGGGATTAAAGGAACCCTATATCGTTCTGGTGGTTATGCAATCTGGTATAGCCACTATGCAAATCAGTATTGAGATTATACAAAGAATAAAATAGTCTTGCCATATGATGCAACTGTACCAGTCCCAAAGGAATCTTAGTCAGTGTATCACAGAAGTTCATGTTCCCAATACATCAGAAAGGAAAATGAACTAAATATATATGCACGGATGAATATGTAAAGAAAGTAGAAAATATGGTATATGTGTATTTTGGAGTAGAGTGAAATAACTTATTTGAAGTAAAATTGTTGGAAATGAAGGACTTAATATTAAGCACAATAGTGGAGACTTAGACAAAAACTGCATGGTATCTCTCACAAGTGGAACTTATATTAAAACATATGCTGTATATATTTCAAACACACACAAATGATAGATAAATATAGATAGATGAAAGATAAATAGATGCACACACACATATATTGATATGGACAAAAGAGAACCAAATTACAGTGATATACGCGTAAGAAAATAAAAAGGAAAACACTTGTTTTGCAGGCTAATCAAAAGCAACACTCCAAAAGCTTATGTCCATTTTATTACAATTTCCATTTCCAAACTGTCTCAACATGCCATCTTGCAGGAGCCCAAGGGGTAATTTGAGCCAAGAAAAAATGGTGTTAACAAATGATGTAAATTCTAAAATGACCTATCAAAATTTTGGATCCTACTATGTTTTTATATTTAGTAAACATTTATTGAGAGACTTTTGTGGAATGCAGATCAGTGACACAGTCCTCATGGGAAGCTAAAATATTAGGAAAAACAGAAAACTCTGGAAACAAATAATTTTTCTTTAGTTCTCTAAATTCAGTAAGATATTGAGAATGATAGAAAGTTCTTGTGGTGGACTGAAGGAAAATGATCCCCAAAGAGAGTCACACTATTAGAAGGCCTTGTTTGAGTGGGTGTGGCCTTGTTGGAGGAAGTATGTCACTAGGGGGGCAGACCTTGAGGTCTCTTTTTCTCAAGATTCCCTCAGTGTGACAGTTATTCAACTTTCTGTTGCCTCTGATTCATGATGTAGGACTTTCAGCTCCGGCACCACGTCTGCCAGTATGTTGTCATGTTCCCCGCCATGATGATATTTGCCTGAACCTCTGAAACTGTAAGTGAGCCATCCCAATTAAATGTTTCCCTTATAAGAGTTGCCATAGTCATGGTGTCTCATCACAGCAATAAAACCCTAACCAGGACAGCTCTCTTCCACTTCACCAGTATTTTAAACCATGAAAGAAAAACCCTGTCAATTTTTAAAATTTTAGTTTATTTTAATCCAAACACAATTATATCATTTTCCTGGTACTTCTCTTTCATGTAACCCCTCACATATCCCTGATCTCTCAAATTCATGTTTTTTTTATTTGAATGTTATTCATGTTTGTATTTTATTTATGTATCTTAGTAGTCCATTTAGTATTGCTCTTTCCAAACGTAGAACTGATCACTTAAGGACTGAACACTTGGTGATGGATAACCACTTAGGTGGTCTATCACTGAAGAAGACTAATTCTCTCTCACACAGAAGCTATAAGTTGCATGCAGTTCTTCATTTTAGTGTTTATCTTCTTTAGATAAATTCTACTCACCTTGGCATGTTAACTAGTGTCATTGTTCAGGTCTTTTTAAAGCTACTGTATTGATAATACTTCACAGGGCAGCTTCCTGTTATATCTAGAGAGTACTGTCTAAGACATCCTTAAGCTCCTTGATGTTTTCCCTCTCTCTTCTGTGATGCTCCTTGAGTCTTAGATGCTGTGATTGTATTGAAGATGTGTCTATTTTGACTGAGCATTCCATAGTCTTTGCATTTTGACCCATTCTAGCTTTTTTTTTTTTTTTTTTGATTTTCGAGACAGGGTTTCTCCGTAGTTTTTGGTTCCTGTCCCGGAACTAGCTCTTGTAGACCAGGCTGGCCTCGAACTCACAGAGATCCACCTGCCTCTGCCTCCCAAGTGCTGGGATTAAAGGTGTGTGCCACCACCACCCAGTGACCCATTCTAGCTTTATGGAATGGCCCCTGTCTGCTGCAAAGGAAACGTCCTTTAGGAGATGTAAGAGTTACATCTGTCTGTGAGTATAAAGATGAGCAAAGAAACCATATTGAAAGGAAGAGGTTTAAACTGAGTTTAATAACTTAAAGTGATATGATTTAATGCTGTGTTTCATTTTATAATTTAGCAAAACATAGCTCTACCAAAATAAGCAACTGTTTTAGCACCATTTTTATTTTCTCTCTCTTTAAGATTTTCATATAAGTAATGTTTTGTGTTTATAAAGCATATATTCTTTCCTAACATTTAATTGCTACCTTATACTGTCAATTGTAAAGGGCATGTTTCCTGACTTTAAAATATGCTATTAACTAGGTATGGTGATATACAACCTTAGTCTCAGCACTTTAGTGGCAGATACAGGTATATTCCCTGTGAGTACAAAGCCAGCCTGCTCTACATAGTAAGTTCCTGGCCAGCCAGAGTTACATAGTAAAATCCTGTGTCAACAATAACTAAACATATAATATGAATTTATGCAGTTTTGTCCATATTTTGAATGATTGAAGTAGATCAAATATGTTCAGGTGGTATACTTGCTATTTATAAAGTTAATCTACAATATTGTTTTATGCACCTTCCAAAAGTGTAGTAAAATTTTGGATCTATCAGCAAATTTGGCTGATTAATTAGATCAGAAAATTTATGACCTTGTTTCCTCTGGAAATGCCCTCATCCAAAGACATGCCTTCTTAATCTCCTAATATTTTTTAAACCAATAGACATGATAATCTAGATTAATAATCACAAAAACTGCACAAACACAGTTACCTCTCTGGGTAGTAGACAATGACTTTACTTACATCAATATGTATTTTAAAACATGAGCTTATTTTGAAGGTTCTAATACAAAAGCAACTAATAGTACTATAATTCCCCATCGCCATTCTTATAACTTTTCTAGCCTGTCCTTGAGAAATCAACTGCCTCATTATATTCACTTCTTTTATAAATTCTGGACTATTAAAAAACAGTCTCTGAACTGGGGCACCCATCTGAGTGTGGAACTGACCAGTAGCCGCAACTAATCCATAATTGCAGTGAGTTTACATTTGCCACAGGTGACTATCTTTTTTCATTTTTTATTCTTTTATTGAAAATAGATTTTTTCCCATACAATATATTCTGATTATCATTTCACCTCTAACACCCGTTTTTCCCACCTCCCCTCACCTCTGGATCTACTCCCTTTCTATCTCTCATTAGAAAAAAAAAACAACTCTTAAGAGAAAACAAGCAAACATGACCCCCTCCAAAAAAGAGGGGATGTATAATAAGATGAAGCAAAAACTGAAGGTTGTGAGAGCCAGAGAGTATGGAGGACTGCGGTGATACTTTGTGCTCATACAAATAAAGCTTGTCTGGCGATCACAGTGTAGAGATCCACACTGGCTAATCAGAGAGGCCAGGTGGTGGTAACAGCTATCTTTAATCCCAGCACTGGAAGGAGAAAACAGAAAATGATAAGGCTGGGTGAAGAGAGGAGGAAGGGATGACACAGAGACAGGAGCTTGGCCCCTTCTAGCTAAGAAGTTGGCGAGGCAAGTCTTGCTTCTTTGTCTCTCTGATCTTTCAGCATTTACCCGGATAACTGAATCTTGGTTTTTATTATTAAGACCACTTAGAATTCGAACTATATCTGGTGTCTAACTTTAGGGCATGAATTCAGGGAAAACCTGCTTGTCTGTGGCTTTCCAGCCACTAACACAGACCAGAACTAAACATGGCCAGAGTCACTGCCCCACCAGTTATGATTTCCTTTCTTCTTTTCACAAAGTCCTCTGAGTAGGTCTGAGTTTTTCTGTTGTAGCCTCTCTGCAGCAAATTCCAGAGGAGTTAGCAGCTTTTGAACTTTCCTCCTGCAGATGGCTGGCTCTTTGGTTTTTTTTTCTCCAAATGAGTTGTGGGCTTTCCCAAGACCCCTCTCTCAGATTGCTGCCAAACTAGGTAGCTGGGGCTTCTACTCTTCTATGCAACAGCGATAAACTTCGCATTTCACCATCACCTGAATCGTCATTGTTGGCAGCGTTGGCAGGTGAGACAAGTGAAGATTCTTAAAGGGAGGAATTAGTTAAAAGAGATTTTTTGCCCCACATTAAAAAGTGGAAAACGCTACTACAATGGAGAGAGTTAGGTATTTGTATAATTACACAATGCATGGTTTAAATTTGGTACAATTAAATGAAGAAACAATCAAAGTAACTTTGATTGACATAATGTTAATTATTATTTTGATAATCTATTGTTGGTTTGATAACTTGGGGTGTAGGCTTTAAAAAGTTGGTTTATATGAGTGCCAAGATACAGGCCTTATAAAAAAATTAATAAAATAAGTCATGGAGATATGCAGATTCAGATAGAGGAATTTAAAGGAGAGCAAATCTCAGTATTGTATTATAAGGTTAGAGAGGAACAGCCTAAGGTTTTCAAACAACCAACTTAAATTTTTCCAATAACATTACAAGAATTGCCAAATGATAGGTCTCCCCAAGGCTATATAAGAGCTGAATAGACTCCTCTGGATTGTTAGATTTAAAAAGATTCAAGGAAGCGACAGTTTCAAATGGCACCAATTCACCTTTTGTGAAGCAGATGCTAAACTTGTTGTCAACTTGTAAAAGATTTATCCCTCAATACTGGAAAGACTTGGTTACAGTGCTCTTGGAGCCTGGTCCTCAATTACAATGGTCAAAAGATGAGGTTAAGACCATTGAACATTGAAGTAGGGCTAGAGGTATGGAAATTTCCCAAGATGAACTTCTTGGAAAAAGAGATTATGATAATGTACAAAGGCAATCTCTATATAATGACCACACCCTGGCTTTATGCCATGCTACAGCTTTGATGCTTGAAACAGAATTGAAGAAGTAGAAAAAAATTGAGTCATTTACTAAAGTTATACAGGTTGCTGAAGAAGCTTTCACTGATTTCTTACAGAGATTGACTTCACCAGTAAATAGAATGACATCAAATTCAGAAGCTAGACAGATAATAATCGAATCTCTGGCTTTTGAAAATGCTAATGCACAATGCAAAAGTGTAATTCAGCCATTAAAGGCAAGATCAGCACCCTTGGAGAAATGGATACGAGATATAATCAATATTGTATCTCATGACCATAATGGTGCTTGGGTATGAGAAGTAATTTCCAGAGGTTTGAAGAAAAATTGAAATGTCAAGTGTTTTCAATTGCAATAAAGAAGGTCACCTAAAAAGGGATTGTAAAGAGGGCATTTCCTAGAAACAATGTTCTTTCTAAGCATATCCAAACACAATATTTCTACCTTCTGGATTATGCAGAAGATGTGGCAAAGGCAGGCATTGGACTAATGAATGTACATAAACAAGGGACAATCAAGGTAAACCTTTACTGTCAGGAAATGCCTTGAGGGGCTCTCGCAAGCCCCCAAGTCAAATCCAGTAAGTCATATCCTGTCACCATGAAGGAAACTCTTTTCCAGATCAATTAAAAAAAACCTAATGCCTATTGTAAGAAACTATACTGCTCTAGATAATAGAACTGTTTTAGAAGATAAAACAAAAATTTCAAGAAAAACCATAAAGCACATATTATAGACATTAGGACCGAGCAAGAGTTGTCTGTTGATTAGAATAGGTGATAGTTCATCAAATAGCATGACCATTCAAGCTAAACTAACTTGCAAGACTAATAAATACTTTCATTTGATCAGCTATAACTTGCCAAAAGAGAACCTCCCCAAAGTTAGGTTTGGAGCAGGGTTTTCTTTTTGTCTTTTTAGGAGAATAAAGATACCCAGCTAAGGAATTTTAAGACCACTAGACAAAAGAGACATCTGAAGAAAAAAGAAAAATAATCTAGAAAAAAATGTCCCAAGAAATGTGTTAAATTGACTTATTGGTATATGACATTTCCACCAGGCTAAAATTTTATAAATCTCCACAAATGTTTGTTTCTGCTGTTTTCTACAGACATATAATGCAAATGGTCTTTTTGTAGCCCCAGTTCAATTAATAAGTTAAGCTGTCTTTGGAGTTGCTGTATGACTCTCCCCTTCTCTAAATCCAAGTAAAATTCAAAATCTCTGTCTCATGCCAGAAGAGCCACCTTATACAGCATAGAAGAAAAGACAAAATTAACAGACATTTTTTTTGCCACTGATCTCATAATCCTTTGGTTTTATGTTTACTCTTTAACAGTTTTTTTTAAGTTATAAATATTATCTCAAAATTTATAATATTAATATATACCTTAAAACTTTTTCATTATATTAATGGTCGGTCATATAGAGTGATACTAAGTCTAGAAAAATGTTTTACCTAACTTCCTGTACATGATTTCAGTTTTGAGTCTATCAGGTAACTAGGAATTACATTTCTATACTCTGGATGTACATAACGAGTATGGTCCTTAAACCTCTTTGAGATCTGCTGCATATGATATTTAAAATGCTTTTGCTTTTGTAAAACAAACAAGCAAAAAAAGAATTGCTAAAACAATTGTGTACAATAAAGGAACCTCTGGAGGCATCACCATCCCTGACTTCAAATTCTACTATAGAGATATGGTACTAAAAACAACTTGGTATTGGCATAAAAACAGAAATATTGACAAATGGTATTGAATCAAAGGCCCTGATATTAATCCACACACTTAGAAGACATGATCTTTGACAAAGAAGCCAAAATGGTACAATGGAACAGAAAAGCTACTTTAACAAATTGTGTTGGTATTACTGGATGTCAACATGTAGAAGAATTCAAATAAATTCATATATATTGCTATGCCCAAAACTCAAGCCCACGTGGATCAAGAACCTCAACATAATTCCAGTTAAATTGAACCTGTTAAAAGAAAAAGTGAGAAGTAGCCTTGAAGGCTTTGCCACAGGAGACCACTTTCTAAATATAACACCAGTAGTACAGACAAAATGACAGCCTACAGAGTGGGAAAAGATCTTCAAAGGACTAATCTTGAAAATATATAAAGAACTCAAGAAACTAGACATCAAAATAGAAAATAATCCAATTTAAAAATGGGGTAAACAGAATGGGGCAAAAGAATCTCAAATGGCCAAAAGACATTTAAGAAATCATTCAACATCCATAATTATCAGGGAAATTAAATGATGTCTAATAATATTCTGCTATACATGTAGGTCAGTGCCTAACCCAATTGTCTTCAGAGAGATATCATCTAGCGACTGATGAAAGCAGATGAAAAACCCACAACCAAAGAGTAGACAGAGCCAGGGGGACCCTGGTGAAGTTGGAGAGGATTGAAAGAGCCAGAGGACTGACTCAAGGACACATGGAGAATATAGCCTACAGAATTATCTAAGAAGGACTTATAGAGGCTCAACCAGAGTAAAGCAACAGTCATGGAAACTGTATGGATCTGAGCTAAGTTTTCTGCATACACTTTATGATTGTGTATCTTGCTGTTCTTATGGGACTCCTAGCACTGAGAGTGGGAGGGGGTTATCTCTGACTCTTTGACCTACTCTTCGGACCCTTTTCCTCCTACTTTGTCACCTTGTATAGCTTTAAATGAGGCTTTGTGCCTACTCTTATTGTAATGTGTTAAGATATGTTTGATTGATATTCCTGAGAGGCCTCCTCTCTGCTTTTTAAGGGAAACAAGGGAAACATGGATCTGAGATAGATTTGGGGTGTCCATGGACTGGAAGTTGAGGAAGGGGAACTGCAGCCAGGATATAACATATGAGAGAATAAAAAAATATGAAGAAATAATTTTCCCAAAGTTACAACTTTGGTAACAAAATGTGAAGACAAAGAAAAAGAAATAAGAAAGACACTGGGACTTTAATATAGATAACAACCAAAAGGGCTGGGAAAGAAATCAGAGAAACAACACCCTTCACAATAGCCAAAAATAGCATAAAATATCTCAGAGTAACTCTAACCAAATAAGTGAAAGACTTGTGTGACAAATCTTTGAAGAAAGAAATTGAAGAAGACACCAGAAAGTGGAAAGATCTCTCATACTCTTGGGTAGGCAGAATTAACATAGTAAAAATGGCAATCTTACCAAAAGCAATCTACAGATTCAATCAATGCCTAGGAAAATCCTAGCAAAATTCTTCACAGACCTTGAAAGAATAGTACTCAACTTCATATGGAAAAGCAAAAACCCAGGATAGCCAAAACAATCCCGTACAATAAAAAACTTCTGGAGGCATCACAATCCCTGACTTCAAACTCTACTACTTGGGTACCATACTGAAAACAGCCTGGTGTTGGCATAAGAACAGACAGGAGGACTAATGAAACCAAATAGAAGACCTGGATATTAATCCACACGCCTTCAAACACATGATCTTGACAAAGAAGAAAAAAATATCAAATGGAAAAAAGAAAGCATATTTAACAAATGGTTCTGGCATAACTGGATATCAACATGTAGAAGAATGAAAATAGCCCCATATCTATCACCATGCACAAAACGCAAGTCCAAATGGATCAAAGTCCTCAACATAAAGCCAGCCACACTGAAACTTATAGAAAAGAAAGTGCACTTGAACACATTGGCACAGGAGACCACTTCCTAAATCTAACACCAGCAGCATAGACAACTGAGAGAAACAATTAATAAACTGGACCTCCTGAAACTGAAAATCTTCTGTAAAGCAAAGAACATGGTCAACAAGACAAAACAACAGCTTACAGAGTGGGAAAATATCTTCACTAACCCCACAACGGACAAAGGTCTAATCTCCAAAATATACAAAGAACTCAAGAAATTGATCATCAAAAGAACAAATAATCTAATAAAAAATGGAATATAGACCTAAACAGAGAACTCTCAACAAAGGAATCTAAAATGATTGAAAAACACTTAAGGAAATGTTCAACATCCTTAGTCATCAGAGAAATGCAAATCAAAACAACTCTGAGATTTCATCTTACACTTGTAAGAATGGTCAAGATAAAAAATACTAATGACAAATTTGCTGGAGAGGTTGCAAAGAAAAGGGAACAATTCTGCATTGCTGGTGGGAATGCAAGCTGGTACAGCCTTTGTGGATGTCAGTGGGTAGAAAATTCTCAAAAAATTAGAAAACAACCTTCCTCAAGACCCAGTAATACTTTGGGGTATATATCCAAAGGATGCTCAATTGTGCCACAAGGACATGTGCTCAACTATTTTCATAGCAGCTTTGTATGTCATAGTCAGAATTTGGAAATAAGTTAAATGCCCCCCGACTGAAGAATGGATACATTTACACAGCAGAAAAAAAATAACAGCATCTTGAATTTTGCAGAAAAATGGATGGAGCTAGAAAACATTATTTTGAGTGAGGTAACCCAGACACAGAAATGCAATTTACTCACTCACATTTACTCACTCATAGGTGGATTTTAAACATAAAGCAAAGAAAACCAGCCTACAAACCACAATCCCTGAAAACTTAGACAGCAATGAGGACACTAAGAGAGACTTACATAGATCTAATCTACTTGGGAATTAGAAAAAGACAAAATCTCCTGAGTAAATTGGGAACGTGGGGACCTTGGAGGAGATGGTGCAATGTTGAAGGGGGGGGAGACAGGGGGAGCAGAAACAAAATGTAGAGCTCAATAAAAATTAATAAAAAAGAAAAATACTGTATCATTATAAAAATAGAAAAATGAAAGGAATATAAATGAATCTAGACAAAGGCAAACATATGTATAGGCAACTTATTTTAAGCAAATTTCAATATTCTTGAAAGAATTCTATATCCACAATCAAAAGTGAATTTAATAAATAAATTCTGATGCAAAACTTATATGCTAAAATGAGTTTGGAAGAGATTTTAGAATAACAGAGAGCAAAATTCAGAGAACATCATTATTAATTTTGTCTGAAAACTAGTTTCTTTCTTTATTTTTTGTTTTTGTTTTTGTTTTTCGAGACAGGGTTTCTCTGTAGCTTTGGTGCCTGATCTGAACTAGCTCTTGTAGACCAGGCCAGCCTCAAACTCCCAGAGATCTGCCGCCTCTGCCTCCTGAGTGCTGGGATTAAAGGTGTGTGCCACCACCACCCGGCTAGTTTCTTTCTTAAGGATACCTTGTGTTGAGAATAAAACAACAAGCATCAGATTATAAAAAGTATTTTACAATTATATGTCTCATAAAGAACTAACAATGCCCATTGTCACACAGCCAATCATGTTTAAACTCTGTGAGTCATAAGAACAAATTATGTGAACATTTAGTCAAATAAAACCAAACCAAAAATAATAATTTGAAAAAATATAGCTTAAATCATTGTTCATTTATAAGTAATATCAGAAGCATTATACACTAACTAGAATGAGAAAAGTGAAGAATTCTTTGGCATAGATACAGGACTATAAGATTTGTGTATCTTTTTAAAACGATTTACTATTTCAAAAAGTTCATAAACTGATTTGCTGGTTTTCTTTGTTAAATTCTGTGCTTTCAGGGTTATTTTTTTACTAACATTTATGTAAGT
>NC_022028.1:13703209-13718603 GCF_000317375.1 Microtus ochrogaster | reverse complement strand
TGAGGTATGATGTAACATTTTATGCATGAATACATTGAGTTATGATCACCTTGACATAATTACCATATCTATCTCCTTACATTTATTTACAGTAAGCACATTCAAAACTATTTTCTAACATTTAGGAGATCTGTGATGAATAATTGTAATCTTATTCTGCACCACAGCAACCAAATCGTCTTTCTCCCTACTGTTTCTAATATTGTACCCATTAACAACATCCCAGCCTTCTCTTTCCTGTTCTCCAAGGTTCCAAAAATGTAAGGCTTTAATCTATTTTCTAATATTCTACTCATAACATTAACTTAATTGAATGTTGTTTATCCCTATAAAGAAACAAGTGTCACAGTTCTAACAATTTTATAAAGCAGTTAAAACAATATACTCATGAAATAGGAATATTGTAATGTTCTCTTATTTTCTTTTCTTTATTCCATACCTCAGATATTATTAATATCACTTTATTCATTCACTTCTATGCCCTCATAATTTTAATAAAGGCTGAATTTTTTATTTTAATTTTAGATTTTGTGTGAATGCACATGTGTGTAGCCCTGAAGATCAGATTTCCACACCATATATCCTTCTCCATTGCTCTCAATCTGTTGTACAAGTAGGGGGTTCATTTCTGGCTACTCAGACCCGAAATAATCACTCAGAAAACTATATTATTTTCAACACTGTTTCATCAACTTATATATACAGCTTACATGTATTTCTGGGTTACTCTTACATCTTAAATTAGCCCATTCCTATTAGATTATTTTTTACCTTGAGGCTTGTGGTCTACTGGCAAGTTTCCAACTGGCAGCTCAAGACTTTCCTTTCTGGTGGCTCCATGGTGTCTCAATGACTCCACCTTCTTTCTCCCAGCATTCAGTTTAGTGTCCCCCCACAGAGCTAAATTCTGCCCTGCTCTGCTATAGGCACAAAGCAGTTTCTTTATTAACCAATGGTATTCAGAGCATACAGAAGGGAATCCCAAATTATCAATCTTCTTAAGTAGGACAGAATCTCTCACCAAAAAAAGAGCTCACTAACTCATAAGTGACTGGGCTTGAGCCCCAGGGATCCTCCTGGCTCCACTTCTCTGGTGCTGGGATTACAGATGCACATCATTATATTTAGCTTTTTCCTATAACTCCGATCACTTGGACTCAGATTTGCATATTTTATAGCAGGAGATTCACTGGTTAATTCATCTCCCCAGCTCTCTAATCTTTTATGGATGGAAGAAATACTAGCATTATCAATTGTCTTAGATTTTCAGAACACAATGCAAATTTGTTTGTCTCTAAAACATTTCCACTTTGCTGTTCTATTTAGTAACCTCTACCTTTCTACACTGTATTCCATGAAGACAGTACTAGTTTATGAGTGGTGTATGAAGCTGTATATGTACTTTTAATACAAATCAGTTTAGGCTTTTATATTTCTTGCTAGTTATTGAGTGTTCCCATCAATTTTAGTTACAGTGCTAAAGGGTGTCACTTATTTTAAAGTTTAATGCTAAAATGGAGTAAATCTCTGTAAATGTGACTCTCAAATAATGGCTCTTACATGATTATACATGTCATCTCTGTATTCATTTTCCAGCTAATCTGAAAGAAAGAGAAAAGCATGCAGGTTCTTTGGATTGCTGCAACTTCTCACAATTAATTTGTATTTGTTTGATATGAAAGCAGGTATGTAGGGAATAGTATACCAGTATACAGAGAACAAAGAGTGAAAACTCATGTCTCTTGGGATTTCTACTTGCTCTGAGTTTTACAAACATTAATAGAGAAAAAAGGTAAGAAGCAGGGACTTATGTGAAGAACTAAGTACAAGGCACACAGCTCAAAACTCAATCATGTTTTCTTCAGTTTTTCAATGTGCATATGTATTTATTTTAAAGCAATAATAAAAACACAGCTACTGGAAGTTTAAAAATGTAATTTAAAGATGATTCTGAATTATGCTGGAAAATATAAAAAAATAATTTTTTAATTTTTTCCTTTTTCTTTATCTGCCTGTTACAACCCCTACCCTACCCCCACACACACAATGCACAAATCCACACACATTCACATAAATATATTTAGTAGATTTACTCTCTTGGCTAACAAGTCTGGAAATCTACATCTGTTTTACTGTCTGAATTAAAATGAAATTTTGATTGATCTAAGCAGCTGGGTTGGCTTCATTAGTACTTCAGATAAAATAGTATATTTCATTGAAATATGCCAGGCTATTTTGAGTACTACTACTGATTCTCACAAAAATTACACGCAGATGTGATCAGAGTGATGGGCCTGCCACATTGGTGTTCATTTCATGTGAATTTCAAAGCAGAGTACCAAACCACTTTTCATTTCGCATGTCTAATATTTTGGAGGAGCTAATAAACAGAAAACAAGACCAACTAATCATTCTTTTCCATAGTGTTTTATGTCTTCTAGACATCATAGAAAATGAGTTGTTTTATCATGGAAATGTACTGATATGAATAGTAATATATGTTTTATTGAAACCATGGAATCTATATAGCTACTTTATTATTTTAGTTAGACAGTTCCCTTAGGACATAAACACTAAAGAAGTGTGAGGAAAATAAAATTCCTCCTCTTTATTCACTCATGTTCTTTGGCTCCTAATGAATGATATGAGCATATCATGGAGGCCATTTTGCAGTTAAGTCAAGGGAAAATACAAGTATGAAATAAACTGTATACCTCATATATGTCACCTAATTTTGAATGCCTTGAAGAAAATTACATTAAGTATTGAATGTCTTTTTCTTGCCAACATGAAATAGACACTTAGTGATTTCTGACTATTTAAAAAAACACCATAACAGATGTTAGCAGATAGATGAATATATATTTTTCTAATAACTATTTTTGACTGTATTTTTGCTTTAGATAAATTCATCTTTGATGAATATAGTCAAAAAATAGTTCACAACTATTATAAAAATTAATAAAAAATTTAAAAAAATGTACCATTGTCTCATCTCTCAATATTCTGACGGTATTTAAAGTTGTTGGTATATTAAAGTTATCATTGTTAGTAAAAGAAACATGAGAATGATAATAAGTTTTAAATATGAGAGTTTCATGACTCACACAATCTAAAGAATAGAAAAGAATTGGTACCTGAGCCTCGGGAAGCCAGTACACCGTGCAAAATTCTTTTCAGGATCATGGATACATGGGTTATTTTATATATGCAATACAATATTCAACCTTATAAATGAATAATATCTTACCATCTGGGACAATATGGATAATTCTATAGGATACTATATTAAGGGGAAATCAGCCACATCATTTTAGGGGAATCACTTTGAGTTTTTCTTCATTTAATTTGATGTTAGCTGTAGGTTTGCTGTGTATTGCTTTCATTATGTTTAGATATGTTCTGTGTATCCCTATCTTCAAGACCTTTTTCATGAAAGGATGTTGAATTTTGTCAAAAGCTTTTTAATTGTCTAATGAGATGATCATATAATTTTTTTAGTTTATTTATATGGTGGATATTACATTGACAGTTTTTCATATGTTGAATCATCCCTGCATCACTGGGATGAAACCAGCTTGATCAAAGTGAATGATTTTCTTTTATGTCTTCTTGAACTCGTTTTGTCAGTATTTTATTGAGTATTTTTGCATCACTGTTCGGAATGGAGATTGGTCTGTAATTTTCTTTTTTAGTTAAGTGGTCTGCAATTTTCTTTTTTAGTTAAGTCTTTGAGTGATTTGGCTATCAGGGTAATTTTGTTAGATATTAGGATAGCTGTACCCACTCGTTTCTTGATCCATTTTATTAGGAAATATTTTCCCAACCCTTTACTCTGAAGTAATGTTTGTCTTTGAAGTGGAAGTATGTTACTGTATGCAGCAAAAGGATGTATCCTGTTTTCATATCCATTTGGCTAGCCTGTGTCTTCTTATAGGTGAACTGAGCACATTGATATTAAGAGATATTAATGACAAGTAATTGTTAGCTCCTGTTATTTTTCAGTGGCAATGTGTGTGTTTCCCTTCTTTGGGGTTTGCTGGTGGAAGTTATCTGGTGCCTATGTTTTTGTGGGTACAGTTAACTAAACTGGATTGGAGTTTTCCTTCTAGTACTTTCTGTAAGGCTGGATTTGCAAATAGGTATTGTTTCAATCTGGTTTTATCATAGAATATCTTGCTTTCTCCATCAATGGTGATTGAAATCTTTGCTAGGTATAGTAGTCTTGACCTGCATCCATGGTCTTTTAGTGTCTGCAGCACATCTGCCCAGGACCTTCTGGCTTTCAGTTTCCATTGAGAAGTCAGGTGTAATTCTGATAGGTCTGCTTTTATATGTTACTTGGCCTTTTTCCTTTGCAGCTATTAATATTCTTTCTTTACTCTTTATGTTTAGTGTTTTGATTATTACATGTCAATGAGACTTTTTGGGGGCCAGTCTATTTGGTGTTCTATAAGTTTCTTGTACCCTCATAGACATATCCTTCTTTAGGTTGGGAAAGTTTTCTTCCATGATTTTGTTTAATTTATTTTCTGCACCTTTGAGCTGGAGTTCTTCTCCTTCTTTTATCCCTATTACTCTTAGGTTTAGTCTTTTCATGGTGACCCAGATTTTTTGGATGTTTTGTATTAAGAATTTGTTGGCTTTAAGATTTTTGTTGACAAATGAATCTATTTTCTTTATGGTATTTCAACTCCTGAGATTCTCTCTTCCATCTCTCGTATTCTTTTGGTTATGCTTACATCTGTAGTTCCTGTTCATTGACCCAGATTTTCTATTTATAGAATTCCCTCAGTTTGTGTCTTTTTTTTATGGCCTCTATTTCAGACTTCAAGTCTTGAACTGTTTGAATTGTTTGCTTCACCTATTCAGTTGTTTTTTTCCCCCCTTGGCTTTCTTTAAGAGATTTATTGATTTTTTCCAATATTTTTGCTTGTCTTTTCCTCCATTTCTTTAAAGGAATTTTTTTGTTTCCTCTTGAAAGGTCTCTAACATCTTCAAAATGTTCATTTTCTTCTGCTTCTTCTGGGTTATGTTGTTCAGGTATTCCTGTTGTAGGATCACTAGGTTCTGATGTTGCCATCTCGCTCTTTAGGATATTGTTTGTATTCTTGTATTGCTGCCTACCCATCTCTTTCTCCAATTGGTGCAGGAGTGCCTTAGCCTCTTGATACAATCTATGCAGCCAGTGTCTGTGTCTCAGGGATATTCTCTTGGACCAATCATTTCTATTGTTGTCTGTGTCTCAGGGAGCTGCTCTTGGTTCACCCTGTGCAGTCACTGTCCATGTTTCAGGGAGCCACTGAAGTCTCTAGGGATGGATGGGTTTAGGAGCAAAGTAGGTCTAATGTGGGGTTGTTGTAGCAGCTGGCTGGATAGTACAGCTGAGATGGCTCAGGGAAGGGGCTGGGATTTTGCCCAGGGACCTATGGTCTAGAAACTGGGTTGTCCAACTATGGTAGGTGGTCACTCACCTCTTGGTCTGCTTTGTTCAGTCACAGTCTGTGTCTCAGAAAGCTGCTGTTACTGCAGGGGAATGGAATATACGCATTTTTTAAGTAACTGAAATTCACCTCAGAAACTGGTAGGTCATACTTCAATAAAACTGATAAGGGAAAACTAAAAATACTTGTGCTGATAGTCAGTGCAACTTGTTCAAGGATATTATAAGTCGTTTCCTTCTTGGTTAAAACTTCAGTACTCCATCATGTTGACATTTTCTCAAGTTTCTCAAAGCTGGCCATCTCTTTGACCTCAAGCTGTGTGTCAAACATCCTATTTAACCTAGTGCTTTGCTCCTTTGTAATAAAAACTCTTAACTCTCAGATCAGCTGACAAAGTACTCACCACCTCCTCTAACTCTGCATCCCTCACATTGACAGTTTTTCTCAAACACAAGGGACAAGTTATTCACTCTGACTTGAAAAGGAAATACATTTGCTCTTATGCCACCAAGAAGTCTGAATAACAGACTGGGCTATCACTAGCATCTAGAATGACCAAGTGCATACACAAGGCAAATCTTCTTATCCTGAAAGACTCTTTCAGCATCATCATACTTTTTAAAGTATTTGCAATTTAATTTAATTTCTATTTTTGTGAAAAGACTCTCTATGTAGCCAAAGATTGCCTTAAGTGCATAATCTTATCACAGCTTTTCAGGCAATGGATTGCAATATTGCCACCATGTCCAAGATTGCCACCATGTCCAGCTAATCTCATTTTTTTAGCTTTTAAACATTTTAAAAATATTTTAACTATTATTGTTTTATGAGTTTCTTGCCTGAATGTATATTTTAGTATACCAAAAGACTGTGATACACACAGGGGTCAGAGGAGGGTGTCTGATTTCTTGAAGCTGCAGTAACAGGTGATTATGAGCAATCATATAGGTGCTGGGAATAAAATTCAGGTCTTCTGGAGAAAAAAGCAGAAAGTGTTCTTAACTTCTGGGCTGTCTCACCAGCCCTCTCATAGAAAAGAAAAAAGAACTATTTAAAAGGATTCAGATTAATTTATTCATTTTTGTGTGTATTAGTATTTTGTTTACATCTACACATATGCACAGTGACCTCTCCTGGTCCCTGCAAAAGATAGAACAGGCCTTGGATCCCTCAGGATACCATTATAGATGGTAATAACTACCACATAGATGCTGGAAATTGAACTAAGGTCTTTTGCAAGAATAATAACTTCTCTTTTGTTGCTGAAACAACTCTTCATCGTTCAGCCCTTCACTGTTTATATGAAAAGTTTTCAGGGTTTGCTTGGTTGGGTTGGATTGATTGTTATTGTTCACCTCTGCACTTCAAACTCTTTCTGCATTCCATGACATAGTTCCTGAATTTGCCAAATCTACATTCTCTGCCTTCACTAACCAGGAAAAGTTCATTTACATCGTCCTTGGTACTAATTGCAGTTCTTACAGAAGAGCATCCTTGGCCTCAATTAGTTGATGAAGTTCACATAACATTGGATGACTCATTCTTCCATGTGACTCTGCTATATTCTACAACCTGAAGAACATATAGTGGGCAGTCTCTAGCCTCCCTATCATGAGATTCTATTGACTGTTTGTCCCATCATGCTTCCTTCACATAATTAATGTTATATGATATATGTTTTACCTGACAACATACAGAAAAGGGGTAAAATTTAGCTTATGAAATGATGTGTTCAGTGAAGACAGAAGGATTCTGTGGTTTAACTTTCAATATAAAAATAACATTGAGTCCTGATACCACCATAATTATCCCCTTTATTCTTTTTTTTTCCCTTGGTATCAGTATTTTCTTTATTTATTTATTTATTTTTTTATTGAGAAAGAAAAAAAAATTTTCCGCCTCCTCCCAGCCTCCCACTCCTCCCACCCTTCCCCTCTCCTCTCCCCCTCCCTCTCGAGTATGAAGAGCAATCAGGGTTCCCTGCCCTGTGGAAAGTCCGAAGTCCTCCCCCCTCCATCCTGGTCTATGAAGGTGAACATCCAAACTGGCTAGGCCCCCACAAAGCCAGAACAAGAAGTAGGATCAAAACCCAGTGCCATTGTCCTTGGCTTCTCAGAAACCCTCATTGTCCGCCATATTCAGAGAGTCCGGGTTTATCCCCTGCTTTTCCAGTCACAATCCAGCTGGCCTTGGTGAGCCCCCAATAGATCAGCCCCACTGTCTCCGTGGGTGGGTGCACCCCTCTTGGTCCTGACTTCCTTGCTCATCTTCTCCCTCCTTCTGTTCCTCATTGGGACTTCGCCCTCCTATACACAAAGGATATAGAAGCAGAGAGGGAAATCAGAGTAGCATCACCTTTCACGATAGCCACAAATAGCATAAAATATCCTGGGGTAACTCTAACCAAGGAAGTGAACGATCTATTTGACAAGGACTTTAAGGAATTGAAGAAAGAAATTGAAGAGGATACCAGAAAGTGGAAAGATCTCCCTTGCTCTTGGATTGGGAGGATCAACATAGTAAAAATGGCAATTCTACCAAAGGCAATTTATAGATTCAATGCAATCCCCATCAAGGTCCCATCAAAATTCTTCACAAACCTTGAGAGGACAATAATCAACTTTATTTGGAAAAACAAAAAACCCAGGATAGCCAAAACAGTCTTATATAATAAAGGAACTTCTGGAGGCATTACCATCCCTGACTTCAAACTCTACTACAGAGCTACAGTATTGAAAACAGCTTGGTATTGGTATAAAAACAGAGACGTCGACCAATGGAATCGCATAGAAGACCCAGATTTTAACCCACAAACCTATGAACACCTCATTTTAGATAAAGGAGCTAAAAGTATACAATGGAAGAAAGAAAGCATCTTCAACAAATGGTGCTGTCACAAGTGGATGTCAACCTGTAGAAGAATGAAAATTGACCCATATCTATCACCATGCACAAAACTCAAGTCCAAATGCATCAAAGACCTCAATATCAGTCCGAGCACACTGAACCTGATAGAAGAGAAATTGGGAGATACCCTACAACAGATGGGCACAGGTGATCGCTTCCTAGGTATAACCCCAACAGCACAGACATTAAGGGCAACATTGAATAAATGGGACCTACTGAAACTGAGAAGCTTCTGTAAAGCAAAGGACACTGTCACTAAGACAAAAAGGCAACCCACTGACTGGGAGAAGATCTTCACCAACCCCTTTATTCTTTTTTCATTTCCCCAGCCATTTCTGTGAAAGATGCTGATACAGAGTATTTTGTGGAGTAATATTGTACAAAATTAAGCTGAAAATAAAATATTAAACTATTAGAATAATATTAAATAATTAAATAAATGTTCCATTACTTATATTAAATGATTATGGTAGTACTAATATAAATATACCTTTCTGAAAGTATAAAAATGAGTGATTTGATATTCTCAACAAGTTTTTCTAAAATCTTGATAATGTTCTAATTTAACATCCTATTAACATAATTAATCTTTCTAATGATTTGTTATAGATATACTTATGTCAATTTTGGTGTTTGCATTATTATTCAATTACTTGGAGGCATCTCTAAAAAAGCATAAAATGTCCAAAGCAAATAAAAAGAAATATATTAGCAGCAATGCACATTTGGTATAACATATATATTATTTAATTTGAAATTTTAAATGTACAGTATATATGTTTCAATAAAAATCTTGTAGATCACACCAAAACTCAGTACTTAAAGGCTGGTGTAGAGAGATCACCAATTCAAAGCCAACCTAGGTTTTACAGTGACTTCCAGGTATCCTGAATACACACTGAGACCTAGACTCAAAAAATTTGGAGCTGAAGTGATGTTTTTTTTTTCAACTAAATATATGTAAATTCACACTGTGGCTTGATTCCAGTTTAAAAGGAAAAATTTCCCCACATCTATTCTTTCTAATTTTGATGTTAGGCTTGTGAACATTGGCATTTATACTTTTAAAATATTTTATTTTTGATTGTGTCTTAGTGTGTGTACACACCTGCGACTGCAAGTGCCCAGTGTTCTGGATGAGGGAATCAGAACCCTTGAAACTGCATTTGCAGCTCATTGTGAGGTGATGACATGAAGTCTGTGTACCTAACTTGGGCCCTCTGCAAAAGCAATCTGCATTCTTTGCTACTGAACCATGCCTCCAGCTCCTTCAATTATAGATTTAAAACACACTGTTATCAATACATTCATTATTTTCAAGTCTTCATTCAATTTCATGACTGACCTTAGTATCTGTAAAACATTACATTATATTTAGGTCAATCAAAAACAGATATTTACCCTTGATATCTATTAACATAGTTTCCAATATTAAATATCAGCTTTTGTCCTTCAAATAAATCTTTACCTGAACTTTAAAAACAGAATCCCATCAAGGCTACAGAGAAGTAAGTCGATCTTCAATTATCAATATTCACTATATAGATGGCAGTTTGTTAATAGATTGATATGACATATCTTGACTTTTCAATGTACATTATCCCATAATTTATTTGACATATATCCGTAAGTTGCTCCTCCCATAACACATAAAAATTCTAAAATCAGGAGAGCACAACACCCTTTAAATTGACTGAAAGCAGTGTTTCCAGGAGTGTCATTTGGGACAGACTGCCCAAATGCTCAAAATTCACTAGTTCCTGTCAAATACAATGTGTAGTGGTGATTCACTTATATTTTAATAAATAAAGTTTGCCTGAGGATCAGTAAAATAAAATAGACACACTGAGCAGCCTTACAGACCAGGAAGCAATGACACCCATCTTTAATCCCAGTAGCCACACGATCTTGCCATAGAAACCAGTGGTGCACCCCCTTAAACCCAGAACTATAGAGGATTAAAAATGTTAGGAAACAGCCTTCAGTTTCAGACCCATTCTGAGATTCCTGGAGGCTGGATCATCGTTTCAGACTGAGAAAGAGAGAAGAGCCAGTGGCTGACTGTTTTGCTTTTGGAATGAAATAAATTTTCTAAATTTGGTGGTAAATTTTCTTAACATTATCTTTAAGTGTTTATGGATAGTATTTTTGACATTTAGTTTTAAGTGTTATAGTTGCTCGGAGAATAATACTACTTAGAAGTGGCAAAGTACGTGAAAATTCATGTACAGAATTAAATGCTGAGTGTTCTACAATACAGAGATTTAAACATAACTCCAGAGTGATTAGCTTTGGTGTTTTAATCAGAGAAAATTATAACTCTTTGATCTTCCAATAAGCATTAATTTGCGAGGAAATTTACATAGTCGTGTTGTGAAAATATTCTTTTGATCTTGGTAATGTAATGTGTGGACAAAATTTTGTTTTCTAATTATAACCAATTAGCTGCAAATAGTGAAAAAAAAACACAAAAGAACAGTAAGTTATGGGAATAATTTTTTCTCTATTACCTACAAGAAACTTGGAAGCAATGTAGTCTCATGGGGCATCGAAACCACACTTCAGAGCAGGCTCCATGCCCAACACTACATGGTCAGCACAGAATGAACTCAATGGTGTTTTTGGAAAAGGTTTTCTTCTCTACCATTTTGCATGGACAATTTTTACCCTACTGGTCTTTTGCATGTATGATTTCTAGTTTTATAATTTTATGGGATTTTTGTTATTAATATTTATATTTATTTATTATTTATGCTTTTTTATTTGCTTGCTCTTCTGTTTTATTCTAGCTTCTTTTTAATTCACCTGCCATTTTTCTAATGAAAGAGGGAAAGTAGGCAGGAAGTTGGAAAGGTGGGCAGCAAGGAAGATCTGAGAGATGATGAAGGGAAACTGTGATCAGGAAAAAAAAAACCTGTATTTTCAATTAAATAAAAGAATTTTGGAAGTAGATCTGTAGATGAACTATGGAAAGCTCAACCGAGCCGTCAAGGATGAATATTTAACTTTGTGCTCTATCATCAAGGCTGACAGGCTTTCTCACTTACCTCATAACACAAGATGGATTCTGTAATTCTAGCATTAGATGAGGACTTTGTATACCAGGGGAGGAAAAGCAACAACGTTGAGCTGAGAGATATAGCTTATAAGAGATCTGTCTTAAGAAGCAAGGAAAATGGCTCTTGAGAACTGGTACCCAAGCTTGATCTTCAGCCTCCGTACACATGTACATACATGTGTAAAAACATTAGTGCAAACAGAGGCATCTGGATGCGTGTGCATACACACACACACACACGTGCAAACAGTGAGATAAAAAAAAATTCCTCACAATTAAATTGACTCTGACTACCATTACTGAAAATTTCTTGTGCATTTCTCTTTTAATTCTTGAAAATTTTCGCTGCATCTCTTTCTTTCCTTTTCTCGTTGAAAAGAAAATAGTTTAGGACCCATTTCTTTGTGTGTCTGTGTGTATCACAATTTTAAATTATTAGTTTATTTTTCACTCAATAATTTTAATAGCAAGAAATTGATCAAGAATCGGTTATATAATTTTGAAAAAAGCCTGTAATTGACATATTGTAATTATATATGTATACACACACGTACATGTGGAGTACAAGGTGACTTTTTTCATTTAATTTATTTTTTAAACAGAAAAAGTACATTTATTTTCATTTTACGCTCCAATCCCTGTTCCCACTCCCTTCCCTCCTCCAATTTCCTCCACCTTCCTCCCAAACCATCCACTCCTCAGAGAGGGTAAGGCACCTTGCTTTGGGGAAGGTCCAAGGCCCTGCCTATTATATTTAGATAGTATATCTAGATAGATATCTAGCAAGGTATCTACCCAAAGAGAATGGGTTCTCAAAAAGCCAATACAAGCAGCAGGGATAAATACTACTCTCATTACCAATGGCCCTGCAGTCTGCCCCAGCCATACAACTGTCACCACTGTTATACAACTGTCAGAGGGCCTAGTTTAGCCCTATACTGGTTCCTTCCCTGTCCGATTGGAGTTGGTGAGCTCCCATTAGCTCAGGTAAACTTTTTCAGTGGGTGTCCCCATCATGGACTTGATCTCTTTGTTCATATTCTCACCCCTCCTACTCTTCAGATGGACTCTGGGAGCTCAGCTCAGTGCTCCGCTGTGGGTCTTTGCCTCTGTCTTCATCAGTTGCTGGATAAGGTTCTATGGTGATATAGAAGATATTCATCAATCTGACAGATCAAGGCAAGTTCAGGCATTCTCTTCTCTATTGCTTACCTTATTGCTTAGGATCTTAGGTGAGCTCATCCTTGTAAATTTCTGGGAATTTCTCTAATGTCATGTTTCTTGCTAGCCTAATATTGGTTACCTCAATCAAAATATCTCTTTCCTTGCTCTCATCTATCCTTCCTCCATCTTGATATCCAGTTCCCCCAAGTTCTCGTTCCCCCCTCATTTTCTTTTCTTCTCATCCCCTTCTGCCATCCCTTCTCCCTCCTCTTCTATGTTCCAAATTGGTCAGGAGATCTTGTCTGTTCCCCCTTTCCAGGTGGATCTCTATATGTTTTCCTTAGGGTTCACCTTGTTACTTACCTAGGATCATGGACTCATTTTCCTTTACTTTACAGCTAGTATTCACTTAAGAGTGAGTACATGCCATGTTCATCTTTTTGGGTCTGGGTTACCTCACTCAGGATAGTGTTTTCTATTTCCATCCATTTACATGCAAATTTCAAGATGTCATTTCTTTTTTTTTTTTTTTACCACTGAATAGTACAGTACTGCATTGGGTAAATGTGCCACATTTTCTTTATCCTTTCTTTGGTAGAGGTGCATCTAGGTTGTTTCCATTTTCTGGCTATCACAAATAATGCTGCTATGAACATTTGCTAAACAAATGTCTTTGTCGTATGATTGAGCATCTTTTGAGTATATGTCCAAGAGTGGTATTGCTGGTTCCTGAGATAGGTTGATTCCAAATTTTCTGAGAAACCACCATACTGATTTCCAAAGTGGTTGTAAAAGTTTGCATTCCCACCAGCAATGGAGGAGTGTTCCTCTTACTCTACATCCACCCCAGAGTAAACTATCTTTGGTGTTTTTGAACTTAACCATTCTGACAGGTGTAAGATGTTAATTGTTTTGATTTGAATTTTCCTGATGACTAAGGATCTTAAACATTTGCCTAAGTGTTTTGGACCATTTGAGATTCTTCTATTGAGAATTCTCTGTTTAGTTTTGTACCCCATCTTTAAATTGGGTTATTTGGAATTTTGATGCCTAGTTTCTTTGGTTTTTTTTTATATATTTTGGAGATCAGTCCTCTGTCTGATGTGGGGTTGGTAAAGATATTTTCCCATTCAGTAGTCTGTCTTTTTGTCTTATTGACTGTGTCCTTTGCTTCTCAGTTTCAGGAGGTTCCATTTATTTATTGTTGTTCTCAGTGTCTGTACTACTGGTGCTATATTTAAGAAATGGTCTAAATATAACTACTAAATATAACTCCTAAATATTTTATTTCAAATTCCCTTTTCATGTATCATTTGGGAAATAATAATTGTCTCTGCTTAGAATTGTTATATTTTTTTCATGTTAATATTAAAAATTAAGAAAATATTTCTGGGCTAGAGAGATGTTTACCTATTAAAAGCACATATTGCTTATCCAACGAACCAGAATTAAATTACCAGAATACATGTTGGAGAACTTATAACTGCCTGTAACACATGGTTTGTGGAATTTCATACTGTCTTCTGGATTTTTTGAATAATATACTTATGATCACATATACCCCCATATCTACATACTTAAAATAAAAAAATAAATAATTTAAAAGAATATATAATAATGAACAATGTTTACAGATATGTTTGAATCTCTACTATTCTAAGTTTTTGTTATTACTTATTATAATTTAGTGTTTGAAAGTCCCACAAATGAATATGAGTTATAGCCCATGTATACCCTATTCCCTGCCCTCCAATTTCTTTCATATCCTTACTACTTTTCCTGTTAACTTCATTCATTCTTTCTTTTTAAAACCCACTGAGTCTACTTAGTGTTGCCAGGATGAGGAAGGGTTTGCACATGGGTAGCTTATCAAGGACTGTACCTGAAGTAAAATAACTCTGTCTTTCCAGAAGTCATCAGGTGCCAAGTTCTCCTCATCTAGTATAACATAGTGAACCCTTCTCCCATTTTTGCTGGAATTGAGACTGCCTTCATCTTATACTAATCTTGTGATGTAGTCATAGCCACAGTGATATCATGTGTACAATGGCCACCCCATGTAGGGAAAACACTGCTTCCCATTAATCATCAGATTTTACAATCCTCCTCCCTCTCTCTTCTATAAAATTTCCTGAGTTTTTGGGTAAGGAGTATTATATAGACATTCCATTTAGTTGTGAGCACTCCATAGTTTTTTACTCTTTGTGTATTCAATTGTGAATTTCTGTATTAAATATGACCTACTACAAAATCAAACTAGTTTCACGAAGGTTAACAGTTTCACTAATCAATGAATATAAATTTCTATTTATAATTTAAGTATATTTATTGATATATAGTTATAATATATATTCATTTATTACATTTTTGAATTTTACTAGTAATTCAAAAATTATCGAGGGACACACATGTATGTACAGTCTATATTTTCAAAGATAAATGGATCCTATGTTTCCTTTCATAACTTTAAAAGTTTCATATTCATATTTTTTATCAGGGTCCCTAAAAGTCCAGCTTCTAGGGTACTCTTCTCAGGGTTTAAGGAAAGGTCTCCACATTAAGCAAATGGGGGGGTATATCTGAGGGTGAATAAGTCTACTCACAACACACAAACACACACATACACATACAGAGAGAGAGAGAGAGAGAGAGAGAGAGAGAGAGAGAGAGAGATCCATGGCTACAATGCTGGGAGTGACTAGTACACATCCGGTGAACTCCTTAATGTAGAAAGGTAGTTAAGCCGGGCGATGGTGGCGCACGCCTTTAATCCCAGCACTCGGGAGGCAGAGGCAGGCGGATCTCTGTGAGTTCGAGACCA
>NC_022028.1:13658844-13703065 GCF_000317375.1 Microtus ochrogaster | reverse complement strand
GTGATACATTTTTAGGTGGTGAGTAAGGAATTAAAGAGTTCACTTTTTGTGCACCGCTTTTTACCTCTCCCAGCATGCAAACAATTAGGTGACCAAACCCTATGTAAACAGTAAGGGAGAAACCATGGCTCTTGATCAAATAGAACTTGTACTAGATGCTGCAATTTCCTTTGGCCTACAGATCAGTATAGCATTCTTCAGAAGTATATAACGATGCATATGTGTATGAACATTAAAGAGTTTGCTTGGACACTTTTGCTATTCTGAATTTTGTCACATGCTTTTGCATCACAAACTAATTCTGAAATCATAAAAGTGAGTGTTCTCTCTGATTCTATTTCAGTAAATTTATATATGATTGCTAAACATAAAACAGGCATGATAGCATATGCCTTTAATTCCAGCACTAATCCACGAGGTAGGTGAATCTCTGAGTTCAAAGCCAGCCTGGTCTACACAGAGAGGTCTAAGACAGCTAGGGATACACAAACACACCCTGTCTCTAAATTGATGAATGAATAAGTAAGTTGTTATTGTATTATTTTATTCTTAATGTTAAGGTCTTTAATATATTTGGCATAGTTTACCAATGAAACAATATGAAGTTTCTTTGTGAAAATAGTTCAAGTTTTCAATAAATGCAGATTCACAAAAAGTAGTAAAATTAGTAGAGACTCCATGTACCCCTTTTCTGGCTTCTACTAATTAATTAATTGCATAATTTAATAATTATAAAAAATTAAATGACAAAGATGATATTTGCACAATTTGTGTATACAGTTATCCACTTTCTTATAAAATACCTAATTCCATTTTAAACCATTAGAATGATTAAAGAATGAACAATTTTGTTGCCACAAAAATTCACCCATACTTCAATATAATTACATCCACTCATCATCCCTACCCCCTTGTAACCACTAATCTCTCTTCAACGTCTATAATTTTGTCATTTCAAGAATGCTATATAAATTGAATTGTACCACATATGACCTTTCAAAATTAGCTTTTATTCTCACTCAGTGTAGGGCCTTGAAATGCATCCAAATTCTTGCATGTGTCAGCAATGGTTCAGGTTGTCATTGAGAAGTATTGCATAGAATGGACTCAAACAAGGAAAGCCCTCTAATTTCCCCAGCTACATTCTGTAGTTAATTTCCAGGCACATTGTACAGAGTAGCATGTAAAATGAAGTTGGCATCTCATTGAACACTAGGGCCAAATACTGGGATCCAACAATGCCGAGGCTGGAAGGATTGGAACAGAGTACATCTGTCAGGCCTTTGAATGAGTGATGTGTTCCTGGCTTAAAACTCCCCATGCAGGAAGAAATAAATAGACCCAAGTGACCCCAGGGCTCACATACTCTATAGTTATTCAGATTTGTATAGAGCAGAGAGATCTTTTCATACAGGTAATTAAATAATAGTCTGTAACAGATAGTCGCCTAATAGTAAAACTAAATCAGAGCCAGAAAAAAATGGTTGATACAATCTTGAGTTGGCAAGCAAATATTACTCTCAAACTTCAGAAATGTTGAATTGATTCTCAGACAGCATAAATGTATATCTGAGCAAATCTAAACTTATTTAAAGAAATTTAACAAGGACCATTTTTTTTCAGCAAAAAGTATGAACAATCAAAATGTAACAAAGAATTGAGAAAATTTTTATCCACAATTTGGAGGGAAAACTATCAGAGGGACAAAAATAGCAGAAATAAGGTAGAAGAGATATATTTTTAGTCCAATTTTCATTCAAAAATAAATGAGTATATAAACAGCATGGAAAATAGTAAGGAAGAATGTAAGAGACGTGTGAGGTGTTCTGAAAACTGAAGTGAAAATGGGAATACAGGAACACTATCTACTGTAGAAACTGATAGCATCCATCAATGGAAGAATGGAAAGGGAAACTTGTATGCTGTCTGTGTAATCAAGACCAGATCCAGCCTTAATTATAAAGGAGCGCCTGTAATTTGGCAAACATAGAAGACTAGACCAGAGAACATAAAAGTAAATCAAGAAATCCAGACAAAGGAAAAAAGTTTTTGCAAGATCTCACAAGATCTCACACACACATGTCTGTGTATCTCTCTCTCTCTCTCTCTCTCTCTCTCTCTCTCTCTCTCTCTCTCTCTGTGTGTGTGTGTGTGTGTGTGTGTGTGAAGACCAAATACATTAAGACAAAAAATAAAACTTGGAATCAGGGTCAATAAAAGAGGTATCAGAGGAAGAGACACTGGGGTAATTAATACACAAAGGATTATAAGTAGGTAAAGACTAATGACCTTATATGAGAGTTGTAGTTTCCAATAAACTACATGAATATTTTTTCAATGAATGAAATAGGATAGGATAGGAAAGAAAAGAATATGATAGGGAAATATGCAACTATTCTGAGTGATAGACCCATTAGTTCACTTCACTGTAGGAATTATTTATATGATATATAACCTATAGATATCACTCACTATAACTAATAGAAACAATACTCCAAAATTGCTTATTATTATATAAAATCTAGGCATATTCTAAAATAACTGAATTCTAGCTATTAAAGGATAAACAACATGTTGTAGAAATTGTGTATCAGAAATGATGGAAGAATAAAAATTGAATATCTTAAAGTGATATTTGACTTCCGATTGATTACACAGTACATGCAGTGAACAAAAGACATAGAAATAGTACTTGTAAAAATGAAGAGAACACAAAAAGGCATGGAACACTATTAACCAATATTACACATGAGTGATTTTAATACCAGAAAAAAAGTAGAGATAAAATACATGTATATAAATGGTGGGCTATAATGTTTTCCCAAATATGTTAACATTTATAAACTCAGGAAAGAACCCATCATGGATTCAATCAGGAAAATGGGAAGAAAATCCACGTAGGTTGACTGTGGCAAATTTCTTTTTTTAAAAATATTTTTATGGTTTATTTAACTTTATTTTATGTGCATTGGTGTGAAGTGTCAGATCTCCTGGAACTGATTTTCAGACAGTTGTGAGCTGCCATGTGGGTGCTGGGAATTGAACCTGGGTCCTCTGGAAGAGCAGTCAGTGCTCTTAACCACTGAGACATCTCTCCAGCCCCCTGTGGCAAATTTCTAAGGCCCAACTTTAAAGACATAACAGATTAAAAGCATCAAAGACACTAAAGCATACACAAAACAAGAGGGAATAGCAGTAAAATTTTCATATGAATGTCTATTGGCTAAGAAAAAACAGTGGACTGATACCAATAAAATGTCAAATTTGCATTCATCAGTAAGTATTTTCTGGGACTGGCTCAGTGGCTAAGAGTGTATTCTACTCTTACATAGGACCTGAGTTCACCTTTCAGCACCCACACCAGGCAACTCACAACCACCTATAGCTGTTATAGAATGATTTTAAAGTGTGTTGCTTTTGTTTATACTATGGAACATTTGTTTAATGATGTAAAGATGTGCTTGATCAAATAAAATTCACCTGCAGTCCAGAGGCTGAGTCAGCAGCTAGCAGACAGGAAGTAGTAGGGAGGAGCCGGGTGGAGAAGAATTTATAAAGAGGGGTGAAAGAAAGCATGAGGACTTCTTGGGAGACATGAAGAAGTGAGTTAGGTGAGCTGCTTGATAAGTCCCTTCTCTGGGGAGCAAGATTCCACCCCAACCCTTGAATCTTGAATTCTTTACTAGTAGAGAGATTTAGATAAGTTCTCTCCATAGTTTTGAAATAGTCAGTGCCTAAGGGAACAGAATTTATTTAGGCTGCAAATTTTGCAGCTTAGCTGCTGCTGCTGCTGGTACCAGCAGAGTTGCAGTTGCTGACTAGTATAGCCATACTTCAAAAGTCAGACAATGAAAAAGAAGACAACAATTGGCACCCAATGTGGCATGCCCAGATATTGTGTGATGTTTTACTCTTTTGACTTTTGGGGGGCTGCCACCCAGCTCCCAAATAAATCACACATGGAGTCTTATTCTTAGTTATGCATGCCTGGCCTTAGCTTGACTTGATTTTTGCCAGCTTTTCTTAAATTATCCCAACTACCTTTTGTCTCTAGGCTATTATTGTTCTTTATTTCTGGATACCTTTCTTTGCTTCTCTGTGACTGGCTGAGTGGCTGGGTGGCTGAATGGCTGACCCCTGATACCCTCCTCATCTTGTTCTCTCATTGACTCCTTCTTGCTTGTTTCTCCTTCTATTTAAACTCTCCACCTGCTAATTCTGCCTATCCTTGCTCATGCCTCACTATTGGCCATTCATCTCTTTATTAGGATCATCAGGTATTTTAGACTGGCACAGTGACACAGCTTCACAGAGTTAAGCAAGTGCAACATAAACAAAAGTCACACACCTGAAATTAATATTCCCCAACATATAGGGTTATTTCTAATGGATCTGGCCTCTATGTGCATCTGCACTCATGTGAACATATGCACAGATATTCAACCATATACACAACTCAAAATATTAATGTAATAGATTTCTTTAAGAAGCACAATGAAGCCGGGCGGTGGTGGCGCACATCTTTAATCCCAGCACTTGGGAGGCAGAGGCAGGTGGATCTCTGTGAGTTCGAGGCCAGCCTGGTCTACTAGCTAGTTCCAGGACAGGAACCAAAAAGCTACGGAGAAACCCTGTCTCGAAATCTAAAGAAAAGGAGCACAATGAAACCAAGGATTTTTTAAAATCAGAACATGCTTACAATATTTATTGGTAGCAGATATAATTTGCAAAAATTTTTAAGTAAACATTTAAATAGAAGAAAATATATGCAGTTATAGATATGTTAATATTAGTCTATGGAAAGTAATAAAATTGAAAATTATAATAAATATATAGAAAATTATGTTTCTTTAATTCACATATATCTAAGATATAACTAGTTACTTTCAGAAGATAACAAGTCACTGTAAGGCTGTTTCACAAAGTAGACTCTGTGTGTGTGTGTGTGTGTGTGTGTGTGTGTGTGTTCACAGGCACCCACATGCATATGTATGTGACAAATAGAGTATATTATTTAAAGTTCCTAGCAATTTCAATCAAGTGATATAATTTTGTTATTACTTAGAATAGTCATAATAAAGAATAATCAAACTTTAAGAATGCAACAATAAATGATGGTTAGTTTTGATATTGTTATGGATGTAGCCTAGTGTTAGAGTGTATGTAACATGCACAGGGTCCTCTAATACCAAGTTCCATAAGAAAAAAAAATAATGCAAAACAAAAAAATCAGTTTAGCCAAAGAAGAAAAAAAAAGGAAGCAGCAAATAATATCAGACATGGAAAAATGGTACTTTTAGCTCTAATCATATCTATAATTACAGTAAATATAAGTGGTTTTACTAATGCACTTAGTAGATAGTGTGCAGCAAGCACTACACTTCAAATATTTAAATGAAGAGATGTTTCTCAGAGACAGTAAAAGCTCTCCAAGGAACAGTAATCATAAGAAACCAGACTGGCTCTAGTAATATCAGAAGTAGACTAAAATGCAGATACTCCCGTGGTACAGTAAAGCTTCCTAATGATACAGTATGTGGTTAGTAGAGAAGTCCTAACATTTTAAATGAGAATGAATGAATTAACAAGGTTCCTCCACTGATAAAATATAAAAAGCACAAAAGAAAAAATTGAGAAATATAGATCATAGTAGATTTACTATTCTTCTTTGAGTTATTGAAAAGTAAATTTTAGAATTACTCAGGACATAGGCCTTATTTAAACCTTCTCAACCAAAGGGAAAAAAGAAAAACCTATCAACCAGCTCAGCCTAAATGTCATTTAAAGAACACTTATGCTTCTGGTGTGCATGCATCGTTGGAATAATAAGCAATATTCTGAATTAACCATATGTGTGTTATGTTCTCTAATTGTCATGAGTTAAAAGCAGAAATCAGTATTCAGAATATATGTAGAAAATGTAGGGGAAGGAAAGATGGCTCGCGGTGAAGAGCCCTGGTTGTTCTTCACAGAATTAGGAGTTGATTCCTAGAACCTACATGGCAGCTAGCAAGGCTTCTAACCAAGTCCCAGGAAATATGACACCCTATTCATGCCTCTAAGGGAAAGGCAGACATGCATACAAGCAAACACACACAAACAACACACACACACACACACACACACACACATATATATATAAAACAAATAAATCCTTTGCTAAGCAAAGAAAAATATACAAATATTCAGAATATAAACAACAAACCTGTAAACCATTCAATAAATTTTCACACTATTTGACATAGATACAAAAGGAAATAATTTGTGACTAAATACAGTAGTTCTCGGTAAAACAAAGGAAATTATAGCCATCAATGTTTATATTTAAAAAGAGGTAAATTTTAACTATTTTGGCATTTCCTTGACAACCTAGGAAAAGAAAATCAAGTGATACCAAATCTAAATGGGAAGGAAAATATATCAAAAACTGTAGCAGAAGTTGGTGCGATAGAGAAAATCAATAGAGAAAATTCAATGAAGCCAAAATTACCTGCAAGGCTTATCAAAATTAATCAGCTGCAACACAGCCTTACCAAAATTAGAAAATTGTATTCTCGTTTTTGTAGCCTAGATGACCAGAGGTCATTTGTAAGGTCATATTATTTTACAGAAATGGACAAGATATCTTAATAAGCCTCATTTTGCATTCAACAAAACACAAAAGTAGTTTTAAAAACTAACTGTAATAAATACAACTTCATGCCATCACCAAGCAAATGGCAGAGGAACCGGAACTCTTAAACATTATCAGAGGCTGAGGCAATGTTTTAAGTGCTCATCTTGTCACTCTGACAAAATTACTTTGCCAAAAGCAACTTAAGGGGAGAAGTTTATCCGGGTTCACAGGTTTAAGGTATACCATGAAAGAGTTTCTGCCATGACAGGAGTTTCTGTCAGGACTTGTTCACAACTTAGCAGATCGTAAAAGAGGTCCCAGACTGGATCCAGAAATGGATAGCACCTTCAATGGAGCTATTCCATAGATCCAGAGCTAGTAGCTAGGATGCAGTCTAAAAACAGCCTTTGAAAACAGACACATAAGCCGGACTGATTACTCAAACGACATAGCCATCCACACCACAGAAAGTAGAAGCCTATTAAAACTGCTCATAACAGGAAGAACTTTGCTCCATGTCTACAAAGAAAGAAAACTATTACAGACAAATACTGTCTCCCCACCAGAGAGGCTGCTGAGTCCTCAGAACCCTGGGGGTTTCTTGAAGACTAAGGCATCTTTATTACAGCCACCTTTAAGGAAACTCACTCTACAAACGATGAATAAACGTGCTGCTTGTTTCTTTTTCCCGGTGGCAATTTATGAGTTACGTAATTTTGTACTGTACAGTGTTTCTTGCAGATTTTCTATAAAGAGGAACTAAATAACGCCCAACTATTGCAGGAAAGAAAGAAAGGAGGAAAGAAAAGGAAAGAGGGGGTGACAAACATCCGAAAACTGGCAGTGACTCAGTAATCCTCACAAAATATTTAAGCACAATCTGGATGACATTTCTTCAGCTTTGTCACTGAGGATGTGGAAGGGGACATGGAGGTTGTTTCCATAAACAGATGATTCAAGAGAACTCTGGAGAACATTACTGCCTAAAATCTAATCCCCGTTCTGTAGCTTATTTGTGGCTGTGTATCATCAAAATCTATAGAGACAAGACATAAAAACGAGAAAAAAGGAAGATAAGATTATTTAGAGCAATCGAACATGTCAATATTATGCATATGAGTCCAATTACAGGTAATAGTTTCTCTTTTACTAATGTATTCATATTTTACAAGAGTATCCATTCACACAAAGAATGATTTTTTTTTTAATTTTCTGATGAAAATTTAAAAGTCCTTCTACAGAATTATAGTTTCCTGCAAAACCATCATCCTGTACATTTCCCATGACAAAATGCATTTGTGGATATTTTTTCTCTCACAATTTTCATACGTACAACTGAAATTTTTCTAGTCTTATCAATAGTGTAAATTAGCAGAAAGATCTCTACATTCTCAGAAACATACCGCCTCTCTCTCTCTCTTTCTCTCTGTCTCTTACACACAGACATACACACATACACAAACACACACACACCCAAAAAATAATGAGAGAGAGAGATTGGCTATCTTGAGTTTATTTCTGGTACTGTGATGAACAGTGCTATCAAGAGCAAATTAGGAGAGAAAGGTGCTTTTTTTCACCTTATATTCCTAGGACATAGTCCATCATTCAAAAACTCAAGCAGAAATTTGAACAGAAAGAGAGACGGAACACTGCTTTACTTGCCTGCTCACTGGCTAAAACTCAAACTTCTTAATACAGCTGAGAGTCATCTGCCCAGGGATAGAGTGACCCACAGTGGCTTGGAGCCTCCCATTTGAGTCATCAATCGAGACAATCTTTCACAGACATGGCTACTGGTGAATCTGCTGGGGAGCAATCTTCAGTTGAGGTTCCCTCTTGCCAAGTGTTTCTAAATAGCTTCAACAATAACAACAACAATCTAATCAGGACAGATCTAGATGTAGACAGGTAAATGATATAGCCATGGATAAAGGTGGTACAAGTACAGATATGTATATTAATGAGTATAGAGCCACCCTATCAAGTGTAAGATCATAGCTCATTTTTGTTTTATGTAAGATGTAAAACCATAACACTGGTATAGTGAGAAAATTTTATTAAACAGTTATAGGCCCTGAATTATTTCTCAGGTGTAACATAAAAGATGCAAGCAGCAAAAAAATAAATAAAAAAAATGGTGTACATTAAACTAAAAAGTTTTGCTAGCAGTGGAAACAATCAGCAGAGTGGTAACACAGCAGGCGCAATGGTGAAGGCGTTTGCCAGCCACCACAGATGGTGATAAAGATAAATGTGTAAAGAGTGTTTGTCTCTAAAGTCAAAGTGACAGCCTAATTACAAAATGATCATAGAACCTGAAGGGTCATTTCTCCAAAAAGGACATGACATGAGAGGGTTCTCATCATCTCAAAATAAAAAGAGCAACTTTCGAAATCCCCACCGTTGAAATTAACTTCTGTAAATTAATTAGTGTTTTGCTGTAATTTTATATTACCTACCCCAAATCTATTACTTTTTCTTTTAAATAATAAGCAGATATTAGTTATATAAAAGAGAGAAATTATAAAACTCATTTTATATGCCAATGTAAATAGAGCTAAGAAGTTGAAAGTATGTTACCATGAAAAATTATATATATACATACATATATATATATATATATATATATAAATCTTATAGATATTCTCAAATACAATATTGTTTCCTAAATATTTCTGGTTAATAAAATGAATATATAAACTTTGTAATGATGAAGTACATTTGGGTATTTTTGTTTTTGTTTTTATTTTGTTTTGTTTTTTTGTCTAATTGATACAATCAACAGACCCCTGAGAAGAAAGAGACCCAATTAAGGCATTGTCCAGAAGATTGGTTTGCAGCTAAACGTATGGGGAAATTGTCTTGATCATTGGTTGTTATGGGGGTGACACCTCTGGGCAGGTGGTCCTGAATTGTAAAAGAAAGGTAAGTGATCCCATGCCAGGGACCAAGTCACTTAGCACAGTTCACAGTTTCTGTATGAACTATTGTCTTGACTTACTTCAGGGATGAACAGTGCCCTGCAGGTGTGAGACAAAATAAACTGTTCCTTCCCAAGTTATTTATGCTAGTGCTATTTATCATAGCATCAAAAGTAATTAAATTAAGTATACCTATATTTGCCATTCATATATGAAATAGTTTTAAATTCATTTCTTAGATGAAACCACTTTGTAATTCCTTAGTTTTGGCTGTTCTGCAGATAGTATCAAGAGCCTTGAGTACATTAGCAGCCATTCTACTATGGAGCTAGACCCCCACTCTAAAATCATTTGAGATTTGTGTCCTTAAGCAAACTATTCTAACATCATTGCTAGTAAAATGCCTCTCAAGGAGTATAATATCTAATTATTTTTATATTTTCATTATGTTTCCTTGAGAGGATGCTAACAAGGTATTAAATTTATGTTCATTTTTGAAATTTGATTTGATAAAAAAAAGAGGAGAAAGACATCCATTGATATAATGTAGTTTTCTATAATTTCAGAAATTACCAAAATGTAAAAGTATTAGAAAGATTTCCCCAGCCCAGAACTTGTCTTTCCCTCTTTGGAAAGTAAATATTAAAGTCAAGTGCTAGAAATCATGAGGGAAGCTTGCCAAATCCATTAAACAGCAAAGCTGATAATTGAAAAAAATACTTTACTTTGACCAACTAACCAATGATCATTTCCCCCTCCTTTCAGTTTTGTATTAGATGTGAAAATGTTCCCATGTGTGGAAATCTGACTTCCTTCTAATATTTATTTTAGCTGGAAAAGGCTACAGAAGTCGGGATCAAACTCACTCTGAGCTTCAAATGATCTATAAATTATTCTGTGACATGATCATTTATTAAGTTCAGTCTAACTCTGATCAGTCTAACTGAACACACTGCTCTGACAACAGAAGCACTGCTCTATAACTGCATGAACCAAACGCTCTGCTTGGGTTATAGGTTTGCTGAAGCAACCGAGCTAAGTTAGAAATTCACGAGGCAGAATCATTTCAACATTGATCAACTTGGACAACAGCATTTTCTTATTTCTTTAGGAGGCACCTATATTTTCTCATACAAAGTAAGTCTGAGAAGTAGGAATATGAGAGATGAGTTAGAGTGAGGAATTCACTGTAAGAATACACACTCGGGGTTCAAGATTCCCAGAAGAAACAAGACAGAAATATTACACAAAAGGTTGTTAATTGTGTGGTAAAGAGGACAAATGGCGTATTAGTGACATGGGTCAATATATCAAACAGTGAAATCTTGAGTGCACCAACTGGAAGGAAAAGAAACTGTTCCATGGGGATATATTGGTCCCAAGCTCCTGTTTTCATTCAAACTTTCTGGCCGCAGGTCTTCAAGCCTTTTTGATTCAGCCCTTGGTTGAAGCAGCCAAATATTGCCAACAGAACCTCACACAATTAACTATGAAAATGTCTCTGGAGTACTGTTACTGTATTCAGAAGAGATGAGAAAGTTTATGACAATATCAAATCATTTACATATTCTGATATTCAGCATCCTGGACATGAAGGGCATCTTGTAAGAATGTAAAACATTGTAAAAATCATGCATCTTTTTACTATATAATTCTCAATATTAGTAGCTTCAGTATTCACCATTGTTGAGCTAAATAATTTATATGTAATTTTCATTCAAGCACTCTGAGTCATCTTTTCTGAAAAACGTAATTTCATATTAAGGACTATTACACACACACACACATTCTTGAACGTCATGTTTGAGGGAGTTTCTGTTTTTGAGTTTGCATCCACTGCAGCACCTGAGTTATCACTTGGTTTCATTTGTATTTCTCACACTTACTTATCACTGGGTTTTGAATTAAAATCAACAGCAGCTATTGCTTTTATAAAGGAGCATTGCTTCCCATACCTTTATTTAACTAAATGTGAATTGACTACAATCCTAAGTCACAAAGAAAACATGTGTGAGATTCTTGTGGGTGTTTTGGTCTTCCTGCAATCAGTGGTGAAAACTGTCTGTACTCTACTTGCAATATTTAATCAAGTCCAAAATTGTATTTTCTGTTTTTGTCATTTCAGCATATTAAAAATTTCTGGAAAGAAAGTAGAGTATAAGGGCTCCTGTGTCAGGATTTTAGAATTTTCGTCCTTTAGTTATTAACTTTTGACTTGAGAACTTCTACTAAGATGCAAATGATGTCAGGAGAAAGATCCCGAAGTGAAGGAAAATCACTTTCCAGTAGGACCCCAAAGCAGTATCTATTGTGCAGAACTGACAAAAATAATGTTTGTTTTGCAAAAAATGTCCTGGAGCTTCATACATCAGTGGTGTGGCGCGTTCTTTTGTCTATGTGTTGCTTTTATTGGTTAATGAATAAAGAAGCTGCTTTTGGCCAATGGCTTAACAGAATATAGCCAGGCTGGAAGAGATATAGAGAGAGTAGGTGAGTCAGGGAGAAGCCATGTAGCAGCCCTCAGGGACACACACGCATCAGAACCTTGCCGGTAAGCCACATAGCGATACACAGATTAATAGAAATGGATTAATTTAAAATGTAAGAGCTAGCCAAAAAGAAGCTAGAGTTAATAGGCCAAGCAGTGATTTAATTAATATAGTTTCTTTGTGGTTATTTCAGTTCTGGGCAACCGGGAACAAACAAGCAGCCTCTCCCAGCATACAGGGTCAGACGCACAACCTGGAACTAAGTCCTGTTTGAATTTAGAACAGAGAAGAAGCTTCAAGAGATTGAGTTAAAGTCCTTTTGGATATTTTCCTTCTGTTTTCTTCACTTAAATAGCTTTATTTACCTTGTATTTGTCCTATGGTTTAAAATTACCTTAGGAAGAAAAAAAGTTTAACACAGAAAAAAAATTGAAGTGCATAATATGAGCTAATGTGTAAAAATTCTAAATTATGCAAATATTTAGCTACATAATTGATATCTTCCTGACAAAAGAAATAAGGCTTCTCTATCTGGATAAAATATTTGTTCATCAACAGTGTTTCTCTTCCATTTCTCCTTTCCTCTTGCTCCTTTGGTCTCTAGAGCACTAAAATTATATGTCAGAACTTTAGTAATAGTTTTTTTCTTACAGAGAAAAAGCATACATTTCAACTTTGTGAGAAGAACAGCTACATACACCATCAGGAAAGGTAAGTTCTTTGGACATGAACAGATCCAGCAAGCATATGCTTCCCTCAATAGCATTGCCCAGAAAGTCTGTTTCTGCAGCTAAAACAGGCTTGCCATTTAGAGCAGGTGGATTCAGCTATTGTTTTTAGACTTCCTCCCTTTACCACCTTTCAGGAATGAGAAATTAGATGTTGCCAATCTATCTTCCTTAGACAGTAGTTCCCATTCCTTTTCACGACCTCTAACCACATAGAGAAAACCTCTCAAGGTTTGGTCATTTGTTAATAGACATCACATTTATTTCAGCTCACATATAAGGAATTAAAAGAGCAAATAAAATAGGCAGTTGCTGTTCACAAACAAAAGAGTCTATTTATGGATATGTCATGACTTTCAAGGCTACCTTAACTTTTAGAAGAAATTTCCTTGAGAAAGATGTAGTGAGAAGATTGCCAAGAGTATAGATGCTGTTTATTTGTTGATGTTTGGAGTGTATAGTATATGTAAGTTTTCCTATCAATGATATTATGAGTAATCCATCCATAAGAGCATGCACCACTACACTAATTTGAAGTTTTTAATTTCCCTCATAGATGTATAAAATCATTACCTCATCATAAGGACCAGGAATCCTCCCGTAAGGACCACAGCCCCTTCATTTTCTTGTGTAAGTCTCTCAGCTCCTCTCTGCATTGCCTTCATCTTTGACAATCTTCTGTCATTACCAGAAAATAAACTCCCAAAACCCTAGTGCTTGCGAAGTTGGTAATGTTGTTTCAATCTATTTTTAAAAACCATTTATTAGTTAGACCAGAGCATACAAGTAAAGTCCATGTCAAAATTGAAGTTTATAAGCTTATTTCTTTAAAATTATATATGGGGTACAAGTGTGAGTATGTATATATGTGTATATTTATGTAGGATGGGAAACTAAAAAAATTTTCAGTAGGCAAAAAAGCTTTTCATTTTTATTGTCTGTTCAAAAGTTAAACTTCAAATGTAGCTTGCTCTCTGAATCTTCAAACAAGCTCAAGTTTAGAAATGCTGAAATCTAGAGAATATAATAGTCTGTGTATGATAAAACTTGAGGAAAATAAGTGCTTGTACAGGAATTATTTTTCTGTAAAGGACAAGGATTGTGTGTTCTGGACAAGGAATTTGTATTCTGGTAAGACAGAGATTGTACAACTGGGGTCACGGATTAGGGAGATATAAAGGATGCTAGGAGACTTGCAAAGGACAAGCAAGCCTGTGAGATACTGAAGGGCATGACACCAGGTAAAATGGAATATGGCTGTGATGGCTAAAAGGCCATATTGCTTTCGGAACATTCTAGAAATTGTTAACAAAGATTAAAAAAATAAAAATACAGCAGTGGTATAATCAAATACAGCAAGATTTTAGGGATCTACAAAAGTAAACCAATTGCCTTTAAAATCCTAACTCAATATGAAATCATTATAACTCTATGAATATTATTTACATATGAATTAAGACATAAAATTGACAGAATTGAAAGCATTGTTTTCCATGATATTTTCTTCCCATATCATTTTAAATGAAATTCTTAAATACTTTTTAAGTGGAGGAATTATATATAATGGTGCTACAACATTGATTTGTGTCACTGGAGATGCTAGGATACCTGTTCTCTCAGTATAAAGGGGGTATACTATATTTTATGGAAAGGGGGAAGGGCTAGATGGACTCAAAAGCTTCAGAGTCATCATGGATTTGCAGTACTCAGAGACCTCTACCATGTGCCAGGAGAAGCCATGTTTGCATTTCCCTCTGTGTGGAGCTACCCACAAGATTGGTGTTCAATAAGTATTTATTAAGTAATAAGAAGACAAATTTAGTTACCTGAAGTGTGCTTGAATTTCCTAACGTTGAGGATATTTCTCATGAATTTTTGAGGAAATGAGATTTTTTTCAAGTAGTTGCCCTCAATAGGTATTACTCAAAAGCTGTTTATCTCAATTTCAATTCCTATGAGCTTATGAATTAACCCCATTAACACTTTACCCATCTTTTTCCCCAAATTGTATTTCTCTTTTATCAAACCTATAAAGGCAAGTAGAGTAAATGACTCCATCCATTAATATCAATGGTTTTTACACACAACTCAGACTCTGTTGAATAAAATGCAGTCTCACTATTCAATATTTTAAGAAATTTTGCAATAAACAGACTCACTGTTGCTTAAATGTAAAATAAAATCTCTTAATATTTGATGACACAGTTATTAGTTTAAGGTCTTCCACCTCTCTCTAAGGAATTATAACACTGCAAATGTGGTTAATTGTACAAGGTTAAATAGTATCTTTGGGGGCTGGAGAGATGGCTCAGAGGTTAAGAGCACTGACTGCTCTTCCAGAGGTCCTGAGTTCAATTCCCAGCAACCACATGGTGGCTCACAGCCATCTATAATGAGATCTGGTGCCCTCTTCTGGCATGCAAGCATAATGTTATGTTGTATACATAATAAATAAATAAATCTTAAAAAAAAAAAAAAGCTCTATCTGTCCTGGAATTTTAGATTGTAAACCCCCTGGAGAAAAGGGGGATTGTGGAGTCATTAACATATGGTCTCTCTGAGGAAGGGCGAGCCCTTAATTCTTCCAATATGGCTATTATATTCCAAAAAAAGAGAAAAGGAAGAATATAAAACATACATACAAAGAATACATCCATGTGAAAAAAGAAGTATTGGTCATGATTCCCTTATTAGCTAAGGAAGGGTAGGCTTATCTGCAGCCAGCAGCTAAAAGGAAACAGAAATAGCTCCTTGCCATTAGTCTTCCATGTTAACATGGCCCTGCAAGCACCTTCATTTTGGACTGGCAGATGACAGAGTCAAACAAAAAAAAAATCCTGTAGTATTTAATCACCCAGTTGGTAATATTTTGTAACCATGTATTTTACAGAACTGTGACAATCATAATCACTCACTCACTGACAAGAGCATTAACATATGGTTTGTTATTATATTGATGAAAACCTGGTTATTAAAAATATCTGTGGATGTTTGTGACATTACTAATTATACAAAAATTTGTTTTCATTTTGAAGTTTGAACCACACCAACTTTTTCTCATGCAATATAACATAAAATTTATTCATTTGAAAATATATAACAACAATGATCAAAAAAGACCATTAGTTTGAGAGGCATTCAAGTGACAAAGTAGGAATTGGAGGTAGGGGACATGGGGGGAGTTGAAGGGAGGACAAAGAAGGGGAAAGTGATGCACTTTTATATGTGTGTCTGTATGTGTATTATAATTTTGTATCAATAGATGATAGATAGATAGATAGATAGATAGATAGATAGATAGATAGATAGATAGATAGATAGATAGATAGATAGATAGATAGAGATAGATGATAGATAGATATTATACATATATTACATCCTGACCACCAGTTTTCCTTCCTCCACCCCTCCCAGTTCTTCCCCCACACCTTACCTTTTTCCCAGATCTACTCTTTCTCCTTTTTCCTTCAGAAAAGAGAAGACCTCCCAGAGATATCTATCAAACATGCATAACAAGTTGCAATAAGACTAGGAACTAATTAAAAATTTCATTAAAAAATTATAATCACTAGAACCCATAATTATTGAAATTGATAAATATGAGGGTTTTTGTGTTTAGATTACTTTGTTTCATACTTTTTAGGATTACCTTGAGAGCACATTTCTTTTGTGTTGACAGCATAAATAAATGGCATACATTGAATCTATATCTAGTACCAAACCAACTTTATCATATCAAAATTATCATTATATTATATTAATTTATATCAACCTAGAAATTTTATAATTTTGCTTTTTTGATGGCAATAAATATATAAGATGTACAGGTCATAATATTAAGGTACAAACACACACTGAATTGTTAAAAAATACCTACCTTGTCTGCCAACCACAAAATCTGTCTTTTCTTTCCGGTGCATATTTCTGCTGAACAAAACACACCAATATTATAGCTAACTGTGGCCACTATTTAAGATACCATAAGAAGATTGAGTGTGCTAATGGAAGTGAAGTAAGAAGGTCTTTATACATTAAAATGTTATCTTTTGAAGGAGATTATAGCATTGCCCCTAAAGGATCACCTATATAGGACTTTTGTAAAATATGCGATAAAATGTCTCACAATTAAATAGTTTCCCTTTGCTTGAGTCAGCATCTGAGTTACCTCTTCTATAATAGCTATTATCTTTAAGCAGATAGGCTTAAACTCAATAATTTGTTCATTGGAAATAGTGAAAAAAAATGCCATTTAATAATTGTGAAGTGAACTTTTCCAGGTAAAATGCTTACAATTTCAAGAGAAACATATTCCTGTAGATTTGATTTCTAAGAACATTCTCAATGGTGTATGACTGCTTACTTCAACACCGGGGTATTAAGACTTAATTAGAGTATGATCAGAGTCTCTTTGCATTGTGGACTTAGTTGATGAAATCCTAAGCTTTATCAACGTTGAATACTTTAGGAATTAAAGGAGATTTGACCATTTTTAAGAAGTTGGGATTCCTCTGAGGCAAAACTGGTGTTTAGAAGAAGCACATTTTTATACATTAGACTGTACCCATTAAGCTCAGACAGAGCACACTTGCACAGTTCTCATTAGATTTCCTCCCTACCCATGGGCATGATGATTCTCAAAGGTTAAACTGAATCACAAGCCCTAGCCTACAGAACTTCATCAGCTTCTGCTTCCTTGCTGTCATAACAGTGTCTCTCCTAACTAATTAGGTCTCTCTTGTGCATCCTATATTTAATTCATGGATAATATGCAGCCTTGACTTGGCAACTTACACCTCTTTCCTATAATCAAAGGAAATTTTCTCTCTCACTTCAGGCAGAGGAATTCTTGCTAGTCACTGAACAAAGGCCCCTGCACTTTTCTGGCCTCTGCATATCAACTTTTCATCTAGGACTAAACATGTCATTGTTTTAGACTTTCTAAGCATTAGTGTGAATCTCTCACTCTGAACTTAGCTATCACTGGAATAATGGTACCCTTCTCCAATGTCTGGTTGCCAGGCCATCTCTAATGCAGAGCCATCATGGGTTCTATTATACCCTATATAAAAGCTGATGCTAGATTATATTGTGCCTTTACATCTAATTGTTGTTAGTGTTGATCATGTACCAACTCTAATGACCATATTAGGAAGATGCTCAAAGAAAGAGGTTATAACAGAATTATTGTTTTGTTTATGACAAGATATTAATCTTGTTTCTAAGAAGGTATACTACAGCACTTCAAATATCTGTTTCATCAAGAACTTCTCAGTAATCTCCTGTTGCCTGGAGAAGGTGTCTGTCAGTATAAGAGTACTAGGAGCTAATGTGTCTAAATCAAAGCATGAATCCTTGAATGTGTATACAGATGACAAGTGCTAAAAATCACATAAAGTTTAAAATAGATGACTATGTTAGATTTTCTTACTTAGTTTCCATAGATGCAGTGGACATGTGGGAATACAGTAGATTTTGAAAAAGAAACCTGAAGTTTAGATTATGGTCAAAATTCATGTCCACTTTTATAACATGGCCAACAAAGACAGTTACATGGAGACACTTTGGTACAAGAAATGCTTTGACTTAAGATGCAGGTTTTGAGGAAGTTACATAGGTTGGTACTTCCTATGCATTTGTAAGACTTTTGCTAGCTTCTTTGCCTCAGTCAAAATTGGTTTCACAGGAGATGTGTGGCCATCTCAGTGCTGAAAAGAGAATAGCTAAGGACAAAGGAAACCAAGCAGAGGCTGACAAAATTTATCATTAAATATAGGCAGATATAAAAGAAGCCACAAGCTCGAGGGCAAAGAATAAAGGTTAGAGCAGGTTATAAAACCGTTATTACTGGTTATGTCGAGTTTTAAATATTACAGGCCTTTCAGGTAAGTGCTGGCAGGCAAGTCCAACCTTTTGGCATTACGACATGATATTGTCATCAACAAAGTTCACACTTGAGAACTGTATTATGGAGTTATAAAAGAAAATTTGCCCAAAAGTCTCCTAATGTTTTAAGTACATTTATGATTTTTGTGTTGGGTCATTTTAGTAGCTATTCTGGATCTCAGAGGGGCCTGCCGTCAGCAAGTTGCACACAACTGAAGGAAAAAGTGATAGATATCCTGAATGTGGATTTCTGGAGAACAGAGTGGATTAGTTGCATAGTGTCATCAATATAACAGAGAGGAAGATTTCAGAGGGAAGTGAGAGGCAGCTTTGTCTCACAAATTTCAGTGTTTTCATGGCATAAAGCACAAAGGCCAACCGCTGATTGACAAGCAAGAGGTCCCTGGTGGCCTTTCAAGTGCTGTTCATTCAGTATGTTATGGTGAGTAGGAAACCAGCTCTGAAAATCAAGAAAGGGAGAAGAAAATCAAATCGACTTAGTCAATACTTAGGAGAAATTTTATATCTTGTGAAAATGTTTAAAGATTTTTAAAATATATGTTTAGGTTTGAGAAACTCAAGAAAATTAATTCTATTTTTCTAGTAATTAAAATATATTTATGAATATGTGTATCCTATCTAAAAGTAACTTAATGATATGGTCTATATGATAAATAGTATTATATTACAGTGCTTCCTAGATTCATTCCTAAATGCATATTCAGATAAGGTCAAAGAAAGACATATAAACATGTGTACAAGAATATACTGGAAGTGGACAAATTGGAAACGACTTTAAGAGCTGTGATACCATCACTGAATTATTTATGTGTGGACGTTAAAAACAAACTCAGAAAAAACGAGAATAGATTTGAGGTTACTGGAAGCAGTGTCACAGAAGAGGATTTTGAGACCTTGTTCAAAGAAACAAATATTGAGTTAGCAGGTTATACCAATTCTGATTATGTATTCTATGATTATGATATAGTCTAGTGACTATTATTAATAATAAAGTATGTTTCAAAGTTGTTATGAGAATGCATTCTATGTTTATACTGTCTCCATAAAAACAAGCTTCTTAAAGGATGGAGAGGTCAATTTAGAATAATCTAATCATTACAGAGGGTGGGGGGAGGGAGAGAAAGAGAGAAAGAGAGAGAGAGAGAGAGAGAGAGAGAGAGAGAGAGAGAGAGAGAGAGAGGTACCCATTAAATTTGCCAAGTAGAGTTACAAATAATGTTTTAAAAGTTGGAACCAGCTGATTTGGGAAACTATATCTTATGAAAATTAGAATTCCTAATAAGAACTATATGTTTAACCTATAAATGAAAATCAATGTGTATAAATTATGGCAATGGATCAACAGCAGAGTGTCAAGTCAGTTAGGTGTGCATCTTTATTTGAAAGGATTAACTTGGATACAGCCTGGATTAAGGTTGGCAGGAAGGATGCATAAGTATGTTTGAGAACAGTTAAGGGGCACCGGCTGCTAGATATTTCCGGAACTGGCATGCTGGTGGTAACAATAGGGAAGGGAAAACCAGCTTTAAAGCTTTTGAAAGCTAATAGAATTTCATGAAACGAGGTAAATGAGATTGAGCTATTAATTATAGTTATTGCTTTGACTCTTGAACAATAAAAAAAACAATCAGCTAATTGTGATTGCTTACTACAATCATTACAACAAATATTCTTACGCTTCCTTCTTTTGTGTGTATCTGCCTTGAATGCATAGACATTTTTACATACATGTGCGTGTGTTTGTGTTGGGGCACGTGTATGTGTGTGGAGGCCAGAGGTCAACATCAGATGTTTCTCCTGTCACTCTCTGCACACTGTGTTTTGGAAACAGTCTTTCACCAGGAATCTGGTTTCTGGTTTGGTTGATTAGGCAGCAAGTCTCAGGGAACTTTCTGGCCCTACATTCCCAAAGCTGAGCCTCAGGCATTCTCATCTGTTCTTGACTTTTTACATGGGTCCTGGGTATATGAACTCAGACCGCTTACTTGAACAAAAGCACTTTACTGGCTGAGTTATCTCCCTAGTCCCTTATACTTCCTTCTTTTTTTTTATTGATTTTTATTGAGCTCTACTTTTTTCTCTACTCCCCTCCCTGGCACTCACCTTCCCTTCAGCCCTCGCCCATGGTCCCCATGCTTCCAATTTACTCAGGATATCTTGTCTTTTTCCACTACCCATGTAGAATAAATCTATGTAAGTCTCTCTTAGTGTCCTCATTTTTGTCCAAGTTCTCTGGGATTGTGGTTTGTAGAATGGTTTTCTTTGCTTTATGTTTAAAAACCACTTATGAGTGAGTACATGTCTTTCTGTATCTCGGTTACCTCACTCAAAATAATGTTTCCTAGCTTCATCCATTTTCCTGCAAAATTCAAGATGTCATTATTTTTTTCTATGTAGTACTCCATTGTGTAAATGTACCACATTTTCTTATCCATTCTTCGGTCGAAGGGCATTTAGGTTAAGTATCCAGAAGCACCCTCAAGATTTCTGCAGCATTATTAGTAGCTGTATGATTTTAGGATCTCATCTTTCTTAACTGGTTATTTCTTCCAAACTTCCTTTAGAGACCTTGCCATACTATCAATATAACAGTATCTGTATCAGTAGTTAACTTCCACATTCTAAAACCCTAATTGGCACACTCTTTCCGGGTCAATACCTTTATCATTTTTACGGTGACCAAAAGTAAAATCATTTTAAAACCCAGATTGCAGCATAGAGCATAAATGTTTTATATATAATTTAAACTAAAAATATGTAAGATAATGCCTAGCTTAACTGTATTCATATAGTATATGATATTTTGTTTCAATTTGAAAATATAGTTTAGTCCTTTCTGTTTTCTTATGGTTTACAAAGAGGTATTATCCATTATGTGAAATTACAGTTTGAGATGTTCTTACCGACTCCAGCAATTTCAATTTTATGTATATTAAACACATATTTGAATCTTTTGAATCCTTTATAAAAAGTATCTTCTCATGATCGGACACCATGAACTTTCCTATTTTATGGCTATTGTGCTGCAGGGAAGTGAGCTGCTTGTTGGTTCCTGGCTGCTTAGCCCCAAAATAATCATACAGAAACTATATTAATTAAATCACTGCTTGGTCCATTAGCTCTAGCTTTTTATTGACTAACTCTTATATATTAATTTAACCCATTTCTATTAATCTGTGTATCACCACCTGGCTGTGGCTTACCAGCAAAGTCTAGCATGCCTGACTCTGGCAGCAGCTCCATGGCATCTCTCTGACTCCGCCTCCTTTCTCCCAGCATTCCATTTAGTTTTCCCCGCCTAGCTCTGCTCCTCTATAGCTCTGCTATAGGCCCAAAGCAGTTTTTTTATTCATTAATGATAATCACAGCATACAGAGGGAAATCCCACATCACTATAGTAGAAGGGAGTACAGATCCTTCAAGTTCAAAATCATTGCATATCTTTCTAAACCTACCCCATTCCTAGGAGTTCCTACCTCAGCAAGCCAGTAGCATCCACACGTTGCGGAGAGAATGGGGGGTTTATATTTGTGGCATCTGACACACCCTTCTTAATATTTAACTGTTTGAATGTCCCTTCTATTGTACCTTTTTGATATTTCCTAAATGAGTGCTCATCTTCAAACCTCTATTAATGGTGTCTTTTACCCCATAGCAACTTTTTAGACTACTTCTATGGATTCTTGAGCTTAAACCAAGCCCATGCTTTCATATACTAGATCCCCATGAATTTTGAAAAATAAATATTCGAGATAATTTTTCATACTTAAAATACTGAATATGTTCATGAGCCTAGTAATGAAACTTCCTTTATATGAATGCCTTTCATTGTTACACTTAGCTTTTTCTCTCTTGATCAACACATTCTTCCCTGTCCCTTTGCCTTCAGATTCTCCTGTGAATGTGTGGATTGCACAGTAAGACTCATGTAACTACTCTTCCTTCCCGATTCTCAAGTAACCATCACTCAGGATTGAGGAAACATATATGAAAACTTAGTCACTCCCATTGTACTAACAGAATACTGCACAAAATCCAATTTCCAGCCTTCTTCTAACAGAACTAAATATACTATTTATTGTCCATTATAAAACAACGCTTCTTCAGTGCACATAATCTTTATTGCAAGCGTCTTGTTTATCACAAAAAAACTAGGGCATGGCAGTCAGTGACTTTTACAATAGGGAAATATTCCCTCACATATCACAAAATGAATTATCTAGAAGTACTGAAACAGTGATATTTATGTCTAAGAAGCATATGAAATTAATTTCAACATTTTATTAACATGCTCATGACATATTATGACATATCAGAAGAGGAATCTAATTTTATACACCCCTTGACACAGAGCATGAGACTAATAAAGAAGTATATATGCACTAGCAATGGGAATAAGTACATTCACACACTTATGAATGTAGGAAACATAGTGTTAAAATTATGCAAGACATGTTTTAAATGAAGCTATGACATAACAAAAAGTAATACCATATGAAGTTAATTTGTAAAATGTGAAATGCATGAAAACATAAATAGTGATTATAGTAATCATGGCATGTTTTATCATGTTCTCCCCTTTGTTTAATATAGATTAGGGTGTTTTCTGTTATAGAATTTCTACTTAACTCTTGGTTTCCTATTATCTGCTGAAAAATCTCATTATAGTATATATTTCATTGGACATATTAAGCATTCAGGTCTTTTCTATCAGCTCCATTACCAGAATTCCCCATGGCTCTGTTTCAATTATCCACTCTTTGTTATGGCTTAAAATCACATTGTTATATTTCTTGACATGTCTGGTTAATTTTGATTGAGTGGCGAATATTGTATGAAAAAAATGGGGGAAAAACTTCAGACTTGTATAATGTTATTTTCCTCAATAGAGAATTCACTTGGCATTTGTCTGACTCCTGGGAAACATAATTCTGGAAGAGCTGCGATCCAGCTTAGCTTGCTAAGATGATTTAAAGCTGGGATACAGTCCCTGTTAAGTCATTCTTCCTCCTGGATAACCATTATTCTAAGAGAGCTCCCTTTCTATCCCAACACTCAAAGAGAATACTTGTGAGGATATGACACTCAGTAGTTGCTTAACTTCACTATCTTAGCTCTATGTGTTAATTGTTTCAGAATTTTCATTTCCTCCAAAACAGACAAAGTCTTCAGGGTAAAAGTCAGCCCTAGTGACACCTATGCTCCCGATTCTGGGTCTCTGTCTGTCCTATCTTAATCAAGTATTTCTCAATTATTATTCTACTACTCTATACCTTCATGTAAATGTTTCTACTTCGATATCAGGCCAGATCAAGCCCAAATCTGCATTTATCCCACCTTCTCATTTATTGTATGCCAGAAGATTCATCAGGCTGAGTTCAGCATTGCCATAAGCATGAATTTCTTGCGTTAATGTTGAAAAAAGTGATTGATGGAAAATCTACAGGAACTGAGTTGATCTTGTTTCCTCTATGATTCTTTATACTCATAAGGTGCTTGCTGGGAGAGATATATTTTACCTAATTGCCTACTTCTTGTTTTCTAATCCATACAGGCTTGAAACCCAAACATTTTTTTTCTAAATTTGAATCTAAACAGAAAGTTGAAAAGCCTCATTCTGCTGGCAGTGAGAAATTAATACCTGGTGCTAGTTCTGTTTTCTCCATTACATTCCGTGGATTTAAGCAAGGCTTTGTTCTTTCTCCCAAGAAGATGTTAAAGATGAAACCTGTTATTATCAGACAAAAACTGGGTAGAATGACCTCACCTTTGTATCAGGCACTCCACCACTCACATTATAGCCCTTTATTTTAACTTTAGACTCAGAATTTCCTTTCCTTGAGCTCTCCAGTGGTCATGATTAAACATTTCATAAAATTTATCCAGGGTTGTCCAATTTTTTATAACAGACACATTCACATTAGTTTTCTGAGACATTGGTAGAATTTCATTTTATTGAAATGTTATCTGAGCACTATTGATTTTATAACAAAATGTATAGTAATAACTAAAATAAATATCTATGAAGAGTCACCAAATATTTTGAGTCGTGACAGTACTGAAGTTAATGAGTGTGTTCTTAGCAATGTACGAAGTCAGGAACTTGCCTGTGACCAATGTGTCCTTTAACTGAAAATTAGGTTGGGTAGAACATGCGTCATGTTGAATCTATACTGATCTCAGTATTACTGGATACAAACACACAGTGCATCTTGTCAGAGTTACCTGAGCTTAGTTCTTAAGACTGTGACTAGAAACTCTAGGAGCCTTTCTAGATTAGAGAAAGAGTAATCACCCCTTCCTCTGTGAGCACCGTCTGACTGCTGTCTGTCTGCTCTCCTGTTTTGACCACACACTGAACCTGGAACTTGTTAGAGCTGCTTATACACTTTAAGTGCTTCCTTCACCATAAAGTTAAGACATCCAGAATTCAGGATTTAAAACCTCTGCAACTGAGTGAGCCTAAAGGGTGTAAGAAGTGCTCATTCTTCTGAACCTGCAATAAACTTCCAGATTAACAGAGACCGAGACTGTCAACTATGGTGTTTTCACAAACTCACTGTAGTAATAATAGAAATAAGAATTGCTTATCACTGCACAGGAATTGTTTTTGCCCACAAAGAAAACCAGAATGTGTTGAGTTTTCGGTTTAAAACTGAAAAGTACTCGGATCCCACTCAGCCTAAAGTTATTATACATCAAAGAGAATTTACGTTTTGTCCGTGGGCCAAATGTAGAACTCTCCTGCTTAATGGTGAATAAATAAGCAGCTTCTAGGCAACTGAGAGGAAAAAAACATACCCTAAAATATGAAGAGAACTATCTGAAAAAAAATGACACAATTTTAATAAGTATTTTTGCAGGCAATGGGATAAATATTTGGGAAACTTGTACTTTATACAGCTATAAGACAAACATATGATATTGTGTTCACTGCAAAACATGATTAAAGAATATTTCAAGATATATAAAAAAGACAGTTCAATGAATACAGAAAAGGAATGAAACAGCTAAAATGAGATTTAAGAATTAAGTTCTGAGCAAGTTTTCATTAAAAAGGAAATTGAAATGAATGAGCAGCGAAATGAGGAGCCTTCTAAGAATCTAAGAAAAGATAAAACTCAAGCGAGTGAAGAATTTTATTGAATAAATAATAAACATTTGTGATTAATTTTAAACCAAAAACCACTTCAGAAACACAAATACAGGGAGGAATATAAGATATGTTATTAAGCAGGGGCATATGGAGGGCTGACAAAGACCAAGCTACACTCTTTACTGCTCTTGAGGAGGTGGGACTGGGCGAATAGAGCCTAAAAATGAGGTGGACTAAAATCTCAGGCCATGGTCAACTTTATTCAGAGAATCAGTTTATGCTCCGAGGGTTAAGAGGAGTCACATGAGTAAAGTGTACAATCACAGCGACAAGCAGCATGAGACAAAACCACGTTTTCCCAGAGAAGCAAATAAACAAATAACAATAGACAGAGTAATGAATAATCTGGAACTCACTGCTTTCTACTGTCCCTGGAAGGGGTACCAAAGCAACAGTCCAAGAACAATTCCATATTTTTGAATAAACTAAGGTCACAAGACTCTTGTCTGGTGTTTTTGAGTTTTCTAACAAACACCCAGAATTCTCATGTGGCTTCATTCTTGAACTATGTTCCATCACTACACTGTGTATATGCAAGAAATTTTCAAAGCTAAAAAAGTAAAAAAAAAAAAAAAGTGCACAAAGAAGAGAACAAACTATGAATTATAGATTAGATTATGCTGAGGAATGAGGAATAAATATAGCAAACGTAATAACCATTGGTACAATATAAGTAATATTTACTAGTAATATAATAAATTGTTCCTGTCAGGGCGAATTCTTTTTCAGACTGTTCTGGCCACAATATTAAGAGAAATTACACTTAGCCTAGGCTTACATAGAAATAACTTCAGAATTTTTAAAAAACTTAAGCACACATTGCTTCTGTTTTTGAAGTAGATCAGTCAAAAGATCTCCATACTTCAGAAGCAGGAAGAACATACTGCATAGCAAGGGACAAAGGAAACATTACTAGTTCTGTGTCTATGCACATATGAGTCTCATTGTTGCCTGAGAACTTCAAGTTTCTCATGGGAATTTAGGAGACCGGGGTTCTCGGTGCTCTTGAATACAAGCACATTAAGTGATGCTTGCCTTTACATGGCCATGAAGTGATGAACTCAACATTTTAAAGCTAGCCAGATAATGCCGGGAACTGCACCTGAACCAGTGTGAAATAACATCCGAATTTGTTTTTAGATATCATAAAATATCTCAAATAGATGTTATAATCGACATATTAAAAAGGTAAATATTGATTAAAAGAAAAAAAAACAAAGTCAATTTTCTCAGATTGAAAATTTAAAATACACCAACATGTATCACCATTTGTTTGGGTCAGGACTTAAATTCCCTGACGCATACAATGGAAAAAAAAATGTAACATGAGTGACTATTTCCCATATAAAGAGAGATCCAGGGCCTGGAGGATGCTCTGGAAAATGTGCTTTTCAGTATCTTAACATTATCTTTTCGTGTTGACTTGACTCATTTATAATCCTCATTTGGTGACCAAGACGTGGGAAACTACAGCCGTACATTTTAAAATTCTAAGTCTGGAAGAAGTCACAAAAACTATCACCAATGACTGTATATCTTTTTCCAAACCAATAGCTAGTCAGGTCTGTGGGATCACAAGTGCCCTCCTGTGGCAAGAAAAAAAAATTAAAATTAGAGTGCCAAACTAATGGCACTTGAAGGTGAAAGTCACACTCCAAAAAGAGAAAGACAAAGAAAAAATCAATAAAGGATGTCTCTAATTATTGTTCACAATGGCAAAAAAATTATAAAAAGTCAAAATAAAAAGAAAATAAGCAACAAACATAAAGCAAAAGCAAACATTTCAAAACTAACAAACTATTAAATAAATCCTACCAGCATAATAAAATATTTATACTGGTGAAGGTTAAATATGTAAGGAAAACATGACAATAACACATTTGTTAATATAAATTGAAATATTGCTCAGGGAAACCGAAAAGTTGCCATAATGACAATTATAATAAGTGAAGTAAGAACACAAGAATTTTCTGTAACAAATCCTGTGAAAATATGAAGATCAGGAGAAAGCACATGAAATTAAAGAAAATTATATGTTTACACTTAATAGCCTAGCCAATAAGTTTCTTTTTAAATCCTTTTTAGTATACTTTCTGAAGTTGGTCATAAACTGAAACATATAGGTAAAGATTACTTTAAATTTTCAGAACATAAATTATAGTGGCTAGAATTACATATTAACAATACATTTTAAGTTAATGAATTCAAAATAGTTGAAAAAAATGCAAATATTTTTAAAATCCACAACCTTTCATGTCTGTTTCTAGGATTTGCTAGAAACAGATGAAAACTAGGAAAATGGATACATTAAGTTAATGAGACCTGTGATATTTCGATTAATTGAAAGAATTTTTTATATTTAAACTTAATGACCAAGTCAATAAACAGGAACATGAAGAGATTATACTGAATTTAATAAAATTTACCTTAATCAACTTAATTGTGTGCTTTTAAGATCCTAATTCAAGTTTCATTCTATACCACATATTCACCACACAAAGTATTTCATCACAGCTCTTCAGATGAGATTAATCTCAATAGAGGATACCAACCATACCTAACCAATGATACAGACAATAAAATTTGGCTAAAAGCCTGCACCCAATTTGACTTCACGCTAATTAGATTTTATACTAATTATTAAAATGTAGATGATGGGAAATTTTTTTCATCTAAAGTCATCTTCAACTTTAACGTATTTCAATTAATCTTTTCTCTTCAATACTAACACTTTTTTTCACCCCTGAGATTCACTGAAAGTTCCTACATACAATTAGTTTTCCAAACGAAATTGGCAGAGCCTGTTACTAGAGGGCAGTGAAGGCTTGCTCTTGGCCAGGAGATCACCATCACAATTAGCCCTTGCAGTGCCATGTGCTTAGCTGCATGACACAACTTTCAGCTCTGTTTCCTGCCAACCACTGAAGCCTTTCTGCAAAAGCAATTTGGTTTTAACATTTGCATTTTAAGCAAAACTCAATCATTTGAATCAGCTCAGTTAATAAATATCAACTAGCAAGACAATCACTGAAATTAGGATAAAAATGGGTTAAAGTGCTCTATTCTTTCCAAAGGATCGCTTCCCACATAAAACTGGCTGCTCAATTTATTTTAAGATTTCCATAAGTGATCTCAAAGAAGTTAAACCATTACCTCATCTAAGATGTCCTGAACATCTACTATAGAATCAGCAAAGGTTTAATATTTAGTTAGCCATTTCAAAGGCTCAATAGAATTATGGTACTCCAATGAATATATGTAAAAAAAAAAAAAAAAAAAAAAAAAACGTTTTAGTTGCCTAGCAATTCTCAAAAAAAAAAAAAAAAATAGATGAGACGCTTTGTATCGTGTTCAGACATTTTCGTTAAACGTATTCCTGCCGTGCAGCATATTAGGCCAGTGAGCCTTGTGAACAGGATTTTAAGAGTCGGGAGATGTGACTGTGTTTAAGATTCCTTTCTCCAGTCACTAGTTCATTGTAGGCAGCAGCTACAGAGCAGCGTGGTGTGTATTCAGAGACAGCCAGGAAGTTAGTTCTGCATGACTGAGTCAGAGCTGCAGCCCAGAGAATGCGGGTCGCCCGCTTCCTTTAAGCAACTGTGTATTCTGTGTTGAGACCCCAATATCAGACAGTGTAACTGCTGCAAAATTATTATCATGGAGAAACTAAGTTACCTGTAAAAAAGTGGCCCAGGCTGTACATACTGTGTGAAGTTTCAATGAAATTTCCAAGCTCTTTTCTTCAGTTCCTGTTGCCTTCCCAGGAGCTTAAAAGCTGTTGGTGCTTTGTTTAGTGTCAGCAAGTCTTCTCAGCTACAGAAGGAGAGAAATACTATGTCAGGATTGCAACTGCAAGGAATGAATATAGCAATACCTAGAATTCAAATAACTATATAAAACCAAATCAAATGCTTTTGTTTCCATGATTTTCAAAAGAAAAAAAGTATGTTGTAAAGATGTTCAGAAATCCCAAATTAAATTCACATTGATTTCATGTGCTAATTACCACCACGTTGCTGTCCACAATCCATTCTCATCCCCTATACCCTAAACCATTTTTGATCATTTATTTAAAAAAATAATGGAAACTCTTCCTATGCTCAACCCTATATATTAAGTATTATTTTGGTTCATGCTCTTGCACATGTTTAAGTTTGAGAAAAGATAACTTTTCTCATTACCATAACTATAGATAATGCATTCAGACATAACATCTAAGATGAAAATAGCATCTTAGATATTTTGTATACTTCCTAAAGATTAAATAATGTGTCTATAATTTCAGAATATTTTATTTCTATAACTATGCACAGGAACATATAAACTTACCTGAATATGTAGATTTAAATAAAACCTAATAATTTGTGAGTCAATTCTAGGTATTTTAGGACCAGATTCCTCTTTTCATTTTTCAGGGTGCACCAAGCACACATATGCATGCACATACTCTTATATGTATGTGTGTATACTTGTATGTATCACACATATCACACAAGTATATACACACATATATATGCACATACTTATATGTCTGTGTATACTGCATGTATCATACAAGTATGTAAGTATAAATTGTACTTGAGCATATTCCTGAAATTCCAACAAAATCTTTAGCTGTCAGTTTGAAACCTGGTAAATTAGTATGAAAGTATGATCAATAAAGTAGCTCCAATTTTCTGTTCAAAAGAAACTTATTAAGCACATATGCTGTGGAAGAGACAATTGCTAATTCAGTGATGAGCACAGAAGTTGATGACCTTGTTCATATTTTGAAAGTTGTTTCCATAACAACATGAACAATATCAATTTATCTGTCAGTTAAAATATTTTTATCTGAAAAGACATGGCAAACAAAGCAATTCATAAAAATGCTAGCAGCCTAGAGTACACTATCATAATTTCTTCATCCTGATCAAATTCAAATTCATAAGAAATGATGAGCTTCCTAATGCAGGAAAATTAGATGTATACTTCTAAGATCCAGTGGCCTTTCATCACATTGTCATGTTTAACTATTTGAGTTTTCTAGAGATAAAGACACTAAAGTAGTATAAGTTACTCAGTTATACTCCTTCTTGTAAATTCCTAGTACACAACTGTCTGGTGTGGGAGGTCCTTCTGTCTATGTTTTGCTTTTATTGGTTAATGAATAAAGAAACTGTCTTGGCCTGTTGATAGGGCAGAACTTAGGTAGGCGGTGGGGTGGGGGGAGGAACTAAACTGCATGCTGGGAGAAAGAAGGAAGAAGGGAGAAGTCAGAGAGAAGCCATGTAGTCCCTGCCAGAGACAGACACTGGGAACTTTACCCAGTAAGCCACTGCCATGTGGTGATGCACAGATGAATGGAGAAGGATTAAATTAAGATGTAAGAGTTAGCAAATAAGGAGCTAGAGCTAATGGTTCAAGCAGGTGTTTTAAATAATACAGTTTCTATGTGATTATTTTTGGGCTAAGCAGCCAGGAACTAACTAGTGGCCCTATTACAACAATTGTCTGTGCTCATGAAAGTCTTGGCACTTAGTCTCTACAATGTAAATTCATGTGAGTTTTCACTCATTATCCTACTTTGTCTTTGTTAAGTAAAATCATGCTCCTGTGATAGGCTTATAACCCTTGAAGGAATTGCTGTAGTCTGGTCCAAAACTGTAGGAAAATACAGAACACATTTTACCTGTTATCTCTTAATGGTTGTAAGTGACACACATTTCCTAATTAAGAATTAACAGGCCTTAGGCTATTCTCGAGTTTTCACTCAGAGAAAGATAAGACTGGCAACATAGCCCAGTGGTAGAGTGCTTATCCTGTATGTGTAAATTTAATCCCTATACCAGGCAAAACCAATAACAACGAAGACTTAAAAACTACAATCTAACAATATAAGAAAATAAGGCCAATAAAACGAACCAGTTGGTAAATGCACTTAACACCAAGCCGAGTGACCCAAGTTGAAGTCCCAGAACCCACAGTAGAAGTATATCTCTTGTGGTTCTTGCAAGTTGTCCCCTGACTTCCACACAGGTATGATGGCATGCAGTAACCCACAAAGAAAATAAAAAATGCATTAAAAAAAATTTAAAAGAAAGTAAAGGTTTTGAAATATTACGGAGTAATAAAAAATAACTTTGTAGCCAAATAAATACTTTGACTATAAAGTTGCTCAAACCTGAATGCTGGATGGTCAAGAACAAATCAATGAATCTTTTATTTCTATGATTAATCACACAGATTATTGTAGCCATGATTGCATATAAAACACAAGAAATCATACTGACTAAACACTATGCAAATTGTTCCGTGTGTCTAAACACCTTCTAATGCATCAGCAAAGTAGTACCGTACTGTCTCTTCACTTAAGATAGCTATAAAATCAGGAAAGGTAAGCACTACTCTGAGTCACACTGCACACTCAGGCTTCATAAGCTACTATGTTCTGAATTATACAAAGACTTCAAGTCAGAGTTTTGGCTTTATTGTTCTTTCTGTTTACTGAAAGCATGGAATAATCCATCATGAAACAATTGTCATATATTTTATTACCAAATATTTGACCTGTGAATGGTTTGGGAAGTTCTTTTGTGAGCTGTTAACAGAAAAAAAAAATATGAAAGGTAAATTACGCAATGCATATTTCTTCCATGTCCAGAGAAAATTGGAGGTTTTCTCTGAAGTTCCTCAACTTGGTAACTATAATTTAATGACATGTTCTCCACCAACTGCATTATTTTTAATTTTCTCAAATACTGATATTTTGTTTTTAACTATTTCCTAAAGACTACATAGGGTGTTATTTGTGATCTAAATAAAATTTCACTATCTCACAAAGTAAATTAGCAAAAAAAAAAATGTATCTATCTAAAAACCACAGAGTAACAAAGAACAAACAAATTCTATATTTAATGGGCCTATAAGATCCAAAATGAGACCACAAGGCACAAAGCATATTTGTTCTCAAAGTCATTTTTATTTCTCTTCCACATACTAACTTTCACAGAACTAAAAATTGCTGTGACATTGACTAGTTAGAATAAGTGATTTTTTTAGAAGATCAGTAGGTAACAAAAAAAGACCCGAGTGATGAAGCCTAGAGTAGAAGAGGAAAAAAGAAAACACAAAAGTTAGTAGTGGTGTCATGAACCATTGAAGAAAATGACCAGAGAATGAGTGAAAGAGAATGATTTAGGACTTTGAAAATGCATAAATTAATAGCAGAAGCATCCAGGTTGTTTCTTTATTAGTGTCCCTCAAAAGTGGGAAGGAGTCATGAGAACTTAAAGTTGTTTGAGGAACTTTTGTATAAAGTTTTTTACTATCTGCTAATTATAACATCATCGAGGGAATGAGTAATTGAAATTTTTACACAGAAATATGTTGAAAGTCAGCTACACAATAGTAATAACATTTTCCTATGTATAATAGTTGCAAAGAATGTGTTTTTAGCAGAGTAACATGGATTGGAATCTTGCTATTTATTTAATTCTTCTGAACCTAGATTTCTAATGTTAAAATTGAAATAATGGTGTTTACTTTGTAATGATGTTGTAGACTAAATGCTTAGAAAATTGCAGCACAGAAGAAAATTGACACTTGACTATAACTATTTCACAACTTTGTCAATAACTTTTCTTGTGCTAAAATTTTCTCTATCAAAACATAGATTCTGACTCATAGACATCTGCCCTGGTAATTTTGTGGGCAATCACCAATAATGGACCTGCACAGGAACAGTAAGGTGGGATGAAAGGAGCGGGGTCAAGTAGAACTCAGCCATTTTTAATCATTAGAAATCCATTCACTATTTCAGAACCAAATATACAGAACGATAAAGGATAATGTGGGGTTAGACAGCAATGGCAAGAAAGAGGATTAAGAAGAAGCTGAGCAAAATGCTGCTAAAAATCTGAGAAACCAAAGTAGAATTGTAAAAAGATGAAACCAAGTAATACGGTATCTCTAGCATTTATTATTTTATTAATTATTTATTGTTATTGTTGTTGTTCAGAATTGACTTTTTTAAGATTTACTTATTTTTGTTTTATGTGTAAAGGTGTTTTGCCTCTATGTGTGTCTGTGCATGATATAAAATGCAGTTCCTTTTGAAAGACCCTCCAAGAGTGTCTTTCCTCTGGGGAGACCCTTCCCAAGGAACAGCGAGACCACTTGTACGGATGCAAAAAGCAAGAGGTTTATTCAGATACACAGGTACCTGGGGAGACAAAGTCTCTCGGAGGACTTGTGCGCCTTCAGGTCGGGGTAATGGGTTTATATATGTTTTGGGGAGCAAAAAGCGCGGTACAGAAGCAAGAAGCTTAGTTACAGGGTTTTCATTGGTCAGTTTGAATGTGGCCGAGTTCAGGTCGGGACAAGGTCCCTAGTTCCCGAGAATTCAGATATAGGCTGCCTTGGCTCTTATCTAGGGCAGACAGGGTGTCTTTCTCGGTATTCACCGTTCCTCCCTGCCAGGGACAGACGATGCCCAGCCACATTCTCGGTATTCCCCCTTCCCCGGCCCAGCCACAGGTGTCTCTATCTCGTTTTGGCAGCTTCTAAACTGCCCTTTGTTCAAACCCTGAATATTCAGTACAAGCCTTGCAAAATGGCGTTACCTGTGCTAAGTTGTTTAACAAGCTGGGCGGGGGGGTCTTTCATCTGGTGTTAAGCTGCTTAGCAAGCTGGACGGGGGTCTTTCACTTTGGATCCCAGAAGAGGGTTTCAGACTCCCTGGAAATAGTTACAAATAATTGTTAACTACCGTACATGTGCTGGGAAACAGAACCAGGTCCTCTGCAAAATCAGTCAATGCTTTTAGCCCTTAACCACTGGATCATTTTTCCATCTCCTGTCTCATAGCTTTCATAGCTTCTACTGAGAATTCTGTTTTGCTACTGGTACTGCTTTTATAGATGGGTTAGTTTTGTAACTTGCCATATTCAATATATTTTCTTTATTCTGTATATTTAGTGGTCTAATTGTAATAATATAACGGCTAAGGGACATTCCTATTTTAGAGATTCTGAATGTTTCCTTTATCTGTACTAACATCCCTTTACCTAATTTGGGGGACATTTGCTTCTGTGATTGTGTTGGAAATGGTCTCACCTCTTTTCCTGTCTAGGTACTGTTAGCTCATTCTTCAATAATATGCCAAGAAGTTGAAATACTTAGGTCCATCCCATCTCCACTAATAATAATCTGTGGACCAGCCAGAGAGAGATGGCAAATTCTATACTTTCTGGCTACCGAAAAGGTCTCCATTATTTTCTTGTTTTGCTTTCCTTTCCTTTCCTTTCCTTTCCTTTCCTTTCCTTTCCTTTCCTTTCCTTTCCTTTCCTTTCCTTTCCTTTCCTTTCCTTTCCTTTCCAATGTCTTCAGTTGGATGGCTGACAGAACAGATGATGATACGATGTTACTAGCTTTTTGAAACGTTTGCCTTTACTTCCCCACCACGAGGGGGTTGTAACTTGCAAGTGTGAACTAAATTAAAGAAAACAAGCAAGAGTAATCAGACAGCATCCTCCTTACCTTGACTATGCCTGCTTCCCCCAGGACAAAGAAAGCAGTCATGGAGAAGTAAGATAAAGGAATGCTTCTCTGAGCCAAGGTAAAGTCAGAGAATGTGGCCTACAGATTTGTTATCATCCAAACGTTTCTTTCTTAATGACTGTCCCAACTACTGTCCCCTGAACACAGCTTTTCTGCCTTCTCAGCCTCCTCTGTACCAAGTCTCCCTAGATTTTGAGACATCAAACAGCTTTTAGCCTTTAAGGACAAAAATGTCGTGTTTGGCCACCTCAAAGAACTGTGAACTATGGTTCAAAGTGGTAGCGTGGCATTTGTTAAGGATTCTATAAGGCTGACCAACTGATAAGGACATCTGTGGTTGTAGAGAGTTAAAATACTATAGGTTTAAAGCCAAAATTTATTCTGAAATTTTTGACCCTCTAAAGCAGCTTTTATTGCATACTTCTGTTTGTGAGCTAACATTCATATGGTTATTATGTAAATCTTTTTGTGCTGACAAATCTAAAAAGGCCCAATACATTCGAAAAAATATCCTCTGGGAAATCAGATGCAATTGACATCCAGACGATATCCTTTTAGCATCAAAGTCCTGGATATTGTCTATAAAACCCCCACTTAGGGACTTCCTGCATGCTCCCTGATTCTCTTGGTTACTCTTGGTCCTCTGGTTCTCAATAGTTTATCTCATCCAACAGATTCATTTATAGGTAATCTTTTACCAATAACTACTAACAGAAACAATAAAGAAAAATACTTGAGCCGGGCAGTGATGGCACACACATTTAATCCCAGCATTCGGGAGGCAGAGGCAGGCAGATCTATGTGAGTTCGAGGCCTGCCTGGTTTACAAGGGCTAGTTCCAGGCCATGCTCTAAAACTACAATGAAACTGTAAGACATTGTTGGTGGAGCCCCAGGGGACATTACAGCTTTAGGACAGCCAAATTTTTAAAGATACACTAACGTTTTTTTCCTACGCAGTTCTATGTCCCTACTCAACATGAGGCAATTCCCGGGAGACTGGTCTTCTGCCTTCAACAACCCTAACACATTAGGGAGAAGAACCTCTCAGGGGAAGTCAGTACAGGCTTGAATAGGGAATCGTTTAGCCCCCTGGGACTCTACCTGGATTGGGCTTTGCACACCCTCCTCTTCTAATACTGTACTTTGCAGCCTAAGAGCCTTGCTTGTAATACTGTGCATAAATATATGCATCCTAACAATGCACCTAGCAACCTGTTACTAGACCCCTGTCTGCATCAAGTAGCAAATACATACCCTTCTCTGAACAACGACTGAATGTCTCCTTCCTTTAATGACCATCAAACTTAGAGTCTATTCAGTTGTACTCCACTTGTGTCCAAATATAAGAACTGGAAAACTAATAGAGGCTAAATAGTACTTTGTCTCAAGCACAATAAGGCTAAATTGTTCCCCATCGTGACCTTTTAAAGACAATCTCCTATTTACTATCCTAGAACATGTATCATGTAGCTTGCATAGGATTAAAATCCTATAAAGTATAAGAAGGGAAATGTACAATAGAGTAATGTTTATGCAACATAAGTCTGCCAAACAAAAAAAAAATAAAACAGGCAAACCTGGCCTCTATTAAAAAGAAAAAAATCCTTCCTCCCTTTAGACTCCATAAAAGAAAGCCCTGGGGTCTTGTGTGCTTTTATTCACGTGGCCCATTGTCAATCTTGGCAGTGTATTTATTTCTAAACATTAGCACTTTGCTTTGAATGAAGTTTCCCTGTTACTTTGAAGTTTGTGTGCTTTCTTTCCATCTTTGAACAAGGTGCCAAGAACTTGGGAACACACAACCATGACCAACAGAACGGACTGACAGAGAAAAAGTGGAGAGATAAATGTATATAGAAAAGAAAATAATAGTAATAAAAAGGATATTGTAATAAAAGGATTAGTGTAACTGAAGGGATAACTTTATAGAAAAACAGCTAAGAAAATATAATGAAAACCCACAGAGCATTCCCAATTTTCAGGAGCTTTAGAGGACAAGACTGTGCATAACTGAAGAACCTCTGTTCTCTGGGAGAAATAAGTTAAAAAGGGAAATATAATAGGTCAGAGATGGGACAAGAACAGATCCGAGTGGAGTTGGCAAGATAACTCAACAAGAATAATTATAAAGGAAAGATAGTTAGGTGGTGTTGTAGTGTAGGAATGCCTTCTGACCTGTCTGGTGCATTGCTTGGTTCCGTCTCAAATTGGAGTCTCCGGGAATGCTTTCCCAAGTACTCAGAAACCTATCTCTTACCTGGAGAATCTTATTCTCTTCTCTAGGCCCTGTTTGGGAGACAGTCTACAGATGCAATGCTTCACAGGTACAGATTCAGTTGCAGATGTTAGTTCTATTTCTGGGTGATCTTTCAAGTACACGGCTACTGTTGATGGCCCCACCCTTCTGTGATCCTTCCACTCTGATTGACTTCTTGGAATCTGTCTTTGTGTTCTCCTGAATGCTGCAGCATCTGTCAAATTTTCACCTCATTAATGACCCACTCAAGGACATTTTTCAGCAAGGCAACAGATTTCTTCCTTGTGAATTCCCATTGTGATCCAGTGTCATGGCTCTGAGTTTCTCAAAAATTGAAGTATTTTTTTTTTCATAGGATGCAATGCCTGGCACTAACTCAACAGGGTTCTTTACAAAAATTGACACCAATACTTGTTCCAACCAAGTGCCCAGGTGTCTCCTTCTACACGGTCCACTGGCTTTACTTATCTGGATTATCTCTCTTTACAGTCTTTCAAATAGCCCTTGCTGGGAGATGGAGAAACTGCTTAGCAGTTTAGAGCCCTTGCTGCTCTTCAGTTGCCAGCCCCACATGGTGGCTCACACCTCCCTGGAACTCTGGTTTGAGGGGACCTGATACCTTCTTCTGACCTCACAGACCCTGCACACAAGTAGGACACATACACACATGCAGGCAAGCACTCAAACACATAAAATAAAAATAAATCCTTAACACAGGATATCCCTTACTGAAGTTGTCATACAGACTATCTGAGTCAGTCCCAGGTTCTGGATTTTGAAGTTTCCACTTCTATCTGTGAGCAAGGAGCACACTAAACCAAGCTGACCTCTCCAAAAAATACTGAATTTTCTCCCTTGCTTTGGAAGATGTTTTCATATTGTTATTAAACCTAGAAATATTTGAATAATACCTATCTCATCTAGAAGCATTTTTTTTCTGTTTTTCTCAGATTATTCTTTGGAAATTCTGACAGCCCATGTCTGGCACCATTCACTAACTTTCTTTGACATCAGAACTTCCGTGTGTTATTTTTTGTTTATTTATTTCTTTATAAGTTTCCGAATGTCTTGTCGTTCCAGCCTTTTCCTACCTTCCTGAAATTCACCATTCTCTTTGTTTTGACTTTCATAATTCTCACTCTGTATTTTGTTGGGTTCATAGGTTCTTATGTTTCCAGAATTATTTTTCATTATCTCAGTTTTCTTACTCCATGCCTTTGAATTTCTCTGCTAAGATACTGATTACTTCTTTCACTGTGGTAACTTCTCTGTCCCAGGACTGAATTGATTTCCCTATTTCCTTCATCTGCTTGTTTGAGTGCTGTTTATGGTCAGTCATTAATCCTTTTTAAATATAGGACTCTAAAATCTTCCTCTGACATTTCATCTTGGTCATTATCTTTGGATTCCAGTTTGATGGAGTTAAAAGCTGGAGAGCTATTGGAAAGGATTCTTGTTTTATATATGTGGCAGTTTCTTTTGGCATATATAAAGACATATTTATTCTGATTTATTTCTTCCCCCTTTTCTTTCACTCTTTTCCTTTGTTTATTTTCCATATGTCCTCCTGAAGAGGTGTCTTCTCTTGGGTTTATGTCCAAATGGCTGCTTAGAGGGACCGTGGCTATACAGCAGGTAGAATGATTTAGCAGCAGACTGAGGTTGAAGGCGGTTGTCTATTTTACCATGTTTTGAACAAAATTTAGGAGTGGCACTTTGGTACTTGGTAGGGGAAATTTAGCTTATCGGTCATTAGGGAGCTAAGATTATCAATGGGTAAATAATGAAATGAAGAAATAATAAAAACAAGGATGTAGGGATATAAAATTAAAATTAAAGGGGACCTATACATGCTAGGATACAAAAGGTGGTGGAAATAAAAAAGTCTATTTCAAGTGTAGAAAAAAAATATTTTAAATGAAGAGAATTAAAGTACAGTGCAGAAAACCTTTCTTGGGTATGAAATAAAAGTTTTAACACAACCCGACAAAATAAAACTTGCAAATAATAACAACAAAACAATAACAACAATAATAAATAAAACCAAGGAATAACATCAAATAGAAAGTACTATACCCCTGTTACTGGAACAATATATTTTCTCCCTCCCTTGGAATGTCTTTTGTCTCAATACCCAAAGGTGTTCCTGGGGAGGTTAGTAGTCTCAGTAATTCAAAAGATTTAAGCTAATGTTCCATTCCAAATGAGAATAGTTCTGTGACCAAAGTCCAATTTTTTCCAGAATGTCCTCCTCTGAGGCACCCTCCATGCTCCTTATGGCCTCTTTGCTGTATGGTGAACAGCCTTGCCTAGGACTTTCTGTGACTAAGGATATGTTGAACCACACACACACACACACACACACATATACACACACACATACACATACAAACACACCTGGAGTGTCCATATACTGTATTATCTGGTGATGCCCAGGTTTGGAACACATCTCTATTGATCCCATGGGTTTTCATGTTTTGAATCTTATCCAGAAGTTTCTTTATCTCATTTTCACAAGGTGTGTAAGATCTGAAGTAGATTCATTAAGCCATGCAGAGTTTTAGCTGTTTATCATCATATTTTTAAAGTATTTTACTTACACCATCATATCATTATTGTCCCTTTGTCCAAAACTAATACCCTTTAATTTTGTGGGTACACTTTGAACTTTGTTCTACTCAAATGATGTAGCTGTCAATTATTTTGCCAATATCATACTATATTGAACACTGTAACTTGATATTATATTTTTAAGTGAGGTAAAATTACTTCTCCAATTGTTCTTCTTTTTCAATATTGTCTGGCTATTCTGGTACTTTGACTCCTCATAGGAACTATAAAATGAATTCGTTGATATCTAAAAATAAGTTGCTGTGGTTATCTGGGGCTCTGTGGTTTGTACTTGCTCTATTCATCAAGTTTGAAAGAATGGACATCTCAGCATTGCTAAGTATTCTTATCCATGAAATCTGCTTACAGTTGCTCCACCATTTAGTGAGGCAATAATATTATCATAATTTTTGTTTATATTCTCATGGAGTGCATCTAAATATTTTTGTTTTGTTTATAGCTAAGTTGATTTGTTAACATGAATGATACTGGGCTTTTAAGTTCAGCTGTTGCTGTTTGACTTTTTGTATATTAAACGCCTATCTTTCTACCATATCATTCATATATGTGTGTACATGAGTATACTATATATGTAGACATTTATCTATATATCTATTGGGGTTTTCTACAGATATGGTTGTTGTTTGTATACCATCCCAAATTTATATTGGAATATAAACTCAATGAAACAGTGTAGAGAGCAGTGTCCTATTGAAGTAATTAGAGTCTTTTTTGAAACAGTTTGGAAGGATTTACCTGATTTTTTCTACTCTTCCATATCATGGATGATCTGGAGACACTGCAGCATTTATTCCCTAAATAGGTGGAAGACACAAGGTAGATGCTTAGAAGTAGAGACTTGGTCCTCACTAAATGGCAACTTGCCACCATTTTAGCCTATGATTATCAGCCTCTAGACTTATTTAAAGTCTTTATCTGTTGTTTATAATTTTTTTAACCTGGAATAGATTGCTATAACATCAGAAACATTGTATGTCTTAGTCATTGTTCTATTGCTCTGAAGAGATACCATGGCCAAGGCAAATCTTATAAAGGAAAATATTTAATGGGGGAATTATTTACTGTTTCAGAGGGCAGAGAACAGTAGCTAAGAGCTACTACATCCTGATCAGTAGGAAGAGAGAGACTGGGCTTGTCATGGGCTTTTGAAACCTCAAAGTGCAACCTCAGAGACACAGTTCTGCTAACAAGGCCACACTTATTTCAACAATGCCACATCTCCTAATCCTTCTCAAACAGTGTCACTTTCTTATGACTAAGCCTTCAAATATATGAGTATATGAAGGTTATTATTACTCAAACCTCCACAAGGTATTGTAATATCTGCAAATAATTTCATTTATACATTTTAATCTACATATGTCCATATACTTTCCCATAGCTCTTATTTCCTTTGCATTATATATGCCTTCCTGTAGACATTGAAAAGGAGTGTTAAAATATAATGTATAATTTTTATTGTTAAACCATATAGGAATATTACAATTATAAGGTTTCTATTAGCGATACTATTTTCTAAGAATAAATATCATTTTCTAAGACATTTATTAGAATAGAATATGGTGCTGAGAGAATACCACCACTGAATCAGACTAAAAAATGAGCTCTGTGTTCTAATAAGTTATTGATGCTGGAAATATTAGCATTCATATTTCTGTTTACCAGGCAATAGAGTACACAAAGTACAAGAAAATGTTAAGATGTTAAATGAACTAAGGTAAGAGAACATATATGATAATGTATAAAGAATACAAGGGAGTCAGGATGTAAATACCTGCTTTAAAATTGAACTGATTACTTGTAAGAATTAGTGACTCATTATTTCTACAATAGCAAGTGTCATAAATAAGCAGATGTTGTTTCCATTCAAAAACAAATTTAAGCCCAGCAGTGGTGGTGCACGCCTTTAAACCCAGCACTGAAAAAGCAGAGGCAGGTGGATCTCTGTGAGTTTGAGATCAGACTGGTATACAAGAGCTAGTTCCAGGACAGGCTCCAAAGTATCACAGAAACCCTGTCTCGAAAAGAAAAAAAACAAAAAACAAAAAAAAATTAAGATGCTGGAGAGATTGTTCAGTGGGTAAGTGCACTTTGCTGCTCTTCTACAGGACCCAGTTTCAATTTCCAGTGCCCCTCATCCTTGGTGTATCACAAACAAGACGTAACTACAGTTCCAGGTACTCTGATGTCCCTTCTGGACTCTTCCAGCATCAAGCATGTACATGGAACTCACACAGACATGCAGAAAAAAATATCCATACACAAAAAATGAACAAAAATCATTGAGTACTAATACAACTTAAGACCCACCTTTACTCTACTTTATTGTGGGAAATAGACTCACAATATCCCCTGATGTTTATTTTAGGCCTTAATCAAAAAACTATATTTTTTTTATTTCTTGCAGTTTTGGACACATGATAAATAAGTACATTACTAAAAACCACCCTGAATGTCATTCTGTTAAGGAACTCTGAATCAAATAGTAAGTATCAGAGTCTATCTTAGGTTAAGTTGTCTATAAGACCCCAGATGGAAGTGGTTACCTTGTGATTTAGTTAAAACATATTATTAGCAGGAACCTCTAGCAGAGTAAGGATGTAGTTTCTAGTGAAGGCTAGACTCATCATGATCCCACAATGCTCCATAGAAGTCAAGTGTTTTATAGAGTTTTTCTCAGCAACAGTTGGGCCTCTGCCTGGTGGCTGGTGAGACAGTTCCAGGAAGCCAAGATCGAGTTTAAGAAGAAGTTTAAGAAAATGGAAGCTTTAGAAGCATCCAGTGTTGGTTTCCAAGGGATCATCATGAATCTGGGTAACACAGCAATTGTCGTCAGTTACAGACCTCTGCCATTAGAATTTTTTCTTTGAATATTAAGGTGAAATCGTTGAAGATGCATTAGAAACAAGGAGGTCATGAGAAGCAGAAGCGACCTCTATCCGTTGCCCCCAAGATTTTTTTCTTCCCAAATCTTATTTCTCACAAATCTAATTTAGCAACTTCTGTTAATCTTTTAATAAGTAAAGAGATAAGATACAATCTGTAGATTTTTCTCTCAAATGTGGAGTGCTTTTCAGGCCTCTGCATCCAGCTCTAGATATTATATCTCTAAGAATATGGCTCTTATTCTTGGCTCTCCAAATGTTCCTGAAACAAAACTGGAAGAAGTACTGATCACACTTTATAAATGAGAGAGCCATAATCTAAGAAAAACAGACTAATGCCTATCACATTTTTCCCTTGATATTTTCAAAATTTGGACCCAAATCCAGTTCCTGATCCAGTGTCTTTCCACTCTGCTACAACCTCCAATTAAAAGAACACCTCAACTTTTGAAGCTTTTTCTGCTTAAAATATTCCAGCATGTAAACATATCAAAAGTACATCCTTCTAAGTATTTTATAAGATGAATTTTAATGACATAAATGAAACACTTAGAATCTGGAACGTTTAAGACCTACACGTCACTAACTATGTCACCATGGACATTCCATGCTGAGTTTCCCCTTTCTCCCTTGAAAACTGACAGGTAATAAAAACATCTTGACTATGAGTTTATGTGGTTTTATTTGACAGAGATAAAATGTGTAACATATGATAAATACTATCAAGTATTTTTATTATTAGCATCTTCACATGGCAAGACAAAATGATACACAGTTGTTCCCAGATGCCCACTATATCTAAGTTTTAAATTTATCACTCAGAAGGTTTTAATATTCACAGATAGTAGGTTTCTAGACATAAATTTATGATTAGGAAATATCTTGTCCATCTTAATGCCTGAAAAAGTTCACTCTCCTTTCATTGCATAGAGTTTAATGTCACTTTGATGTCAGGTGTCCTACAGAGCCTCAAATTGTATGCACACTTCCAGAACGATCTGCCTCCTTTTTTTTTTTTTTTTTTTGCAGGGTGAGGTTGAATGTTTATTCAAGGAGTTATGGAGGAGGAAGGGTGAAGGGGGGACAGAG